>NW_027186645.1:5759508-5833216 GCF_028583685.1 Petaurus breviceps papuanus | reverse complement strand
ATTTCCAGGTCAAGGGCATCAATAGGTTCCCTTGGAGTCACTGAGGATACAAGTAGTGTTTGGTAATTAGATTAACCTCTAGCCATATCATAATATGCTACTTGAAAATATCAAAGAGGAAAAAAAACCCCAAAACTATAGATCCAGGTTGTTTTTGATAAATGGTTTGGGAGGAGGGACTAGCTTGCAATTCTGGATGTAACTGACCTGCATCAACAATTTTTATTAGCGAATTATGTTGCCAACAGAAAAACACGTTAGAGCATGAAAATATATCAACTCTATCTTATTCTTAGCTGAGAAATTATGTCTAGGTGATGCCAGTGATGCTTAAAGGTACTTTGGAAGTGTCTTTCTCTCCTCTACACATAAAATTATTGCAGGCATGTGTTTCTTATCTGTGCTCATGACTTACATGAACTAATAAGTGTAGGTCTTTAATCTCTGTTCCAAAATGACAGATGTCTGTTATATGTGCTTTTTAGGTCTTTAATTTTTCTTTTCATTTGTCCATTTTTATTTTGAAATAAGATATACTGTCACAGACACATGCCTTTCTTCCAAAAAAGGAAGTGAATAATGATCTCCCTTTTAGCAGCATCTAATTATTTGGAATAACTCCTATTAATTAATGCAAAGCAGGGAGAATGACTCAGAGGTTGAACACACCATTGTTGATAATTGTTATGTATTCCTTTTCCATCATAAGGATAACAAGACATATCTTATTTTTAATTATAATTATTCTAAGGATAATCTTAAACAGAAGGTCTGGTGCTTTTCTTATAAGGAAGATGCAAAAAATTTGAGGAAAATGAAGCCAATATAGCCTATCCTTGCTGTTGATTTTATACTCAACAAATGAATAAATTTTGGCATGAAATTATGATGTTTAAAGTAGTTTTGGTTTTGTTTTTGTGTTTTGCTTTTTGGAGGGCAATTGGCATTAAATGGCTAACCCAAAGTCACACGACTAGTGTGTCAAGTGTTATGTTTATTAATGTATAAATTCATTTGTCAATATTTTTGAGTTATAAAATATGCTAATTAAGTCAGTTTTCTAGATAATTTAAGCTAACCTATTCTGTGTTTATGGAAACATTCCTTATTACAAGAAATATCTTAAAGAAAACACCATATTTGGAGATAGATGACCTGGGTTTAAATCCTGACTTAAAAAAAAATTTCCTGTGAGGCACTGGGAAATAATGTAAACTCTTGGGAACTCAGTTTCCTTAAAGGTAAGATGAAGGAGTTGGAATAAATGACTTCTAATGTATATTTCCCCTTAAATCTATCAATCTATGATTGTAAAATTCATTCTACCATGTATTAAATAAAATCTTACATTAAAAGAATAAAATTTAGTTTTTTCTTAGTTACTTAGAATCATCATAATAAATATGCATTACCATAAAATATTTGGCTTTAAAAACTCTACTCAATTTTCACCTTTATTTTTTTTCTCCTAATCTATTCCAGTGAAAAAGATAACCAAGATATTTAATATCCCATTAGTGCTATGTTAAATAAGATTCATTAGGTTCTGAATGAGAACTCAAAGAACTCTCCTAAAGGTAAGACATATTGACTTTCTAGCAGTGGAATAACTATTTAATATATTCAGAGGAACTTTCCTTCTTAACATTCCCCCACCCCCTCACAAACACACCATTTGTATTATGGAAGGCTGAGATTGCCAGAGGTCTGATTTCCAGGTAACTGGCATTAATGTCTTTCTACAAAGAAGAATATTACATACTTTACTGTAACATAGGTCCAATCACATATTCCAAAATATCACTGACTTCACTTGTGGCATCTTTTACTATCTCTGTGACACTGCCTTGGTTTTGTCCCTTACCTATATAGTATTCCCAGGTTTTCATCTTTAAATCACCCATTTCCTTCAGAACTGCCCAAATGATGACCATTCAGCATTTCCTCTTTCTTATTTATGAGGAACTTTAAAAAAGCTTCATTGATGCTATTTTTTTTCATAGTTGTCATTGCCCACCAAACCACACCATACTTTCCACATAAAGTTCTTTTTTTTTTCCAGCTACATATGAAAATTCATGTGTACTGGGGCATAACTAATACTTAGTTCAGTTCCTAGAGCCTGCATAAGAATTACTTTGCCCAAACATCCATTAAGGCTCTGGAAATCCTTATTCCAACTCCCTCTTGTATTGGCAAATTATGTTCTCAGGATTTGAATGGCTTCATCTCATTCTTTAAGGGCAATCTTGAAGTAGTTGAGATCTCTTTCTAATCCAATCTGTTAAAACATTCATTCTTAATGCATGTGATTCTTATACATTGTGATGAGGCACCAATGATATCTAACCCCTTGAAATTTCCTCAATATCTCTTACACCAGCTAACATCAATAAGCTTATAATATAAGGAAATATTTACTGAAAAGATACAGCAAGAGAAAAAGTGTAAAAGCCTGCTAAGAAACTGAGGTCCATCTCTTTATCCTTCGATCACTGGAGAGAGTAGGCTTAAACTTAAAAGGGATAGTTACAATTATTCTTCTCATTACCAAATGCAATTCTGGGTATGGCATACCTAAAGGGGGAGTTGTTTCCTTGCACCCAAGTTAAGCACCTGAGATTCCAGATTGATTCATTACTGAGTTTGGTCAAAGAGGTGACATGTTGGATCTGACTGCTTCATGGGCTCAGCCACTGGAACTCCATTCTTCTAAGTTTTGGGGAACTTGAAAGGTCCTTTATTATTGGAGAGAAGACAGAAACAGCATATTCCCATTTCTAGATACAGACTTATTTGAAAACCACATTTTTATGGGCTGGCCCAGTGGGGGTGTGGCAGCTACACACTTTGGAGCCGAGAGACTAATCTTTACATTTTGTGTCAAACAGGAATGGAGGGATATACCCTATTCATGCCTTGTGTCTGCCCAGTCCATTCTGGCTCAGCAGCCAATTAAAAGACTTTCTGTAATGATCTGGTAGTCCAGAACACCTACACATAATCAAAAGTGAAGGGTAAGGTTCTTCATTCTTCTTTTCTTTTCTCATTTTCTTTTCTTTTTTTAATTTTTTTTCCTTTTTTGTCTTTTTTAAATTGTTTACTTTTAGTTTACAAGATTCATTACCACAATTCCTTGAGTTTCAAATGTTCTCTTCCTCCCCCTCCCTGCCCCTCCCCCCCCATGGCAGCATACAATCAAGTATAGTATCTGCAAATACTTTCACATTAGGCAGGTTATAAAGAAGGATTGTAACAGATGGAATGAAGAATGGGAAAGAGGAAACAAAAACAAACAAGAAAATGAAAAAGGGGAGGTAGTTTGCTTCAATCTCAGTTCAATCTCACTTCTTTCTCTGGATGTAAACATCTCTCTCCATCACGAGTCTTTTGGGGTTGACTTATGACTCTGGATTGCTGAGAAGAGTCCAGTTTATCAAAGTTGGTCGTCACACATATGTTGTGTCTGTAATGGTGTACAAATTCCTCCTGGCTCTAGTCTTCTAACTCAGCATCAGTTCTTATAAGCCTCTCCAGGTAAATATGAAGTCCATCTGCTCCTCGTTTCTTATGCACAATAGTATTCTATAACATGCATATACCACAACTTCTTCAGCCATCTCCCAATTGATGGTCACCCCCTTAATTTCCAATTCTTTGCTACCACAAAAAGAGCTGCTATAAATATTTTTGTATATATGGGTCTTTTCCCCACTTCTATGATCTCTTTGGAAGCAATGCATTAGTGCTCCATTTTTTCCATATCCTCGCCAGCATTTGTCATTTTACTCGTTTGTCATCTTAGCCAATCTGACTGGTGAGATGTGGTACCTCAGAGTTGTTTTGATTTTCATTTCTCTAAGCAATAGTGATTTAGAGCATTTTTTCATATGCTTATAAATAACTTTAATTTCTTCCTCTGTAAACTGCCTGTTCATATCCTTTGACCATTTATCAATTGGGAAATGACTTGTATTCTTACAGATTTGACTCAATTCTCTGTATATTTTAGAATTGAATCCTTTATCAGTGACATAGATTGTAAAAATTCTTTCCCAATTTTTCAATTCCGTCTTTATCCTGGTTACATTGGCTTTGTTTGTACAGAAGCTTTTCAATTTAATGTAATCAAAATTATCCATATTTCATTTTATAATTCCCTCTAATTCTTGTTTGATCATAAAGTCTTCCCCTCTCCACAAATCTAACAGGTAAGCTATTTCTTGCTTTTCCAGTTTGCTTAGAGTATTAGTCTTTATACCTAGATCATGCACCCATTTAGAATTGATTTTGGTATATGGTGTTAGATACTGGTCTATGCCCAGTTTCTGCCAAACTACATTCCAGTTTTCCCAGCAGTTTTTGTCAAATAATGAGTTCTTATCCCAAAAGCTGGGGTCTTTGGGTTTATGAAACAATAGATTACTATAGTCATTGACTGCTGAGTCTTGTGTACTCAATATATTCCATTGATCCACTACTCTGTTCCTCAGCCAGTATCAAGTACTTTTGAGGACTCCTGCTTTAAAGTACAGATTAAAATCTGGTATAGCTAGTCCACCATCCCTAGCATTTCTTTTCACTAATTCCCTTCATATTCTGGACCTTTTGTTCTTCCAAATGAATTTTCTTGCTATTTTTTTCTACCTCTGTAAGGTAGTTTTTTTTTGGTAAATCGATGGGTATGGCACTAAATATATAATTTAATAAAGGTAACATTGTCATTTTTATTATATTAGCTCGACCCAGCCACGAGCAATTGATGTTTTTCCAATTAGTTAGATCTGACTTTATTTGTGTGAAAAGTGTTTTGTAGTTGTGTTAATATAGGTTTGTTTTGGCAGGTAGATTCCCAAATTTTTTTATGTCTACAGTAACTTTAAATGGGTTTTCTCTTTCTATCTCTTGCTGTTGAATTTCATTAGAAATATACAGGAATGCTGAGGATTTATGTGGGTTTCTTTTATATCCTGCAACTTTGCCAAATCTATTTGTCTCAAGTAGTTTTTTACTTGATTCTCTAGGATTCTCTAAGTATATCATCATATCATCTTTAAAGAGTAATATCTTTGTCTCTTCTTGCCTAATTTGATTCTTTTGATTTCTTTTTCTTCTCTAATTGCTACTGCTAACATTTCTAGTACCATATTGAATAAGAGGGGTGATAGTGGACATCCTTGTTTCACCCCTGATCTTATTGGAAATGCTTCTAGCTTCACCCTATTATATATAATGCTTGCTGATGGCTTTAAATAGATGCTACCTATTATTTTAAGGAAGGCTCTATTCCTATTCTTTCTTGTGTTTTTAATAGGAATGGATGTTGTATTTTGTCAAAAGCCTTTTCTGCATCTATTGAGATAATCATGTAGGTTTTGCTAGTTTTATTGTTGATATTAGCAATTATACTAATATTAAACCATCCTTGCATTCCTGGAATAAATCCTACCTGATCAAAGTATATTATTCTTGTGATAAGTTACTGTAGTCTTTTTGCTAATGTTTTATTTAAAATTTTGCATCTACATTCATGAGGGAGATTGGTCTATAATTTTCTTTCTATGTTTTATCTCTTCCTGATTTAGGTATCAGTACCATATTTGTGTCATAAAAAGAATTTGGGAGGACTCCTTCTTCACTAATTTTCCTAAAGAGTTTGTAGAGTATTGGAATCAAATGTTCTTTAAATGTTTGATAGAATTCACTAGTAAATCCATCTGGCACTTGAGATTTTTTCCTAGGGATTTCACTGATGATTTGTTCAATTTCTTTTTCTGAGATGGGGTTATTTAAGTAATTTATTTCCTCTTCAGTTAATTTGGGCAACCTATATTTTTGTAAATATTCATCCATTTCACAAAGATTGTCAAATTTATTTGCATACAACTGGGCAAATAATTCCTAATTATTGTTTTAATTTCCTGTTCATTGGTGGTAGGTTCACCTTTTTCATTTTTGATATGCATAATTTGGTTTTCTTCTTTCTTTTTTTATAATATTGACTAAGGGTCTATCAATTTTATTGTTTTTTTTTTCACAAAACCAGCTTCTAGTTTTATTTATTAATTCAATAGTTTTCTTAATTTCAATTTTATTAACCTCTCCTTTGGTTTTCACTTTTTCCAATTTAGTATTTATTTGGGGATTTCCAATTTGTTTTTTTTCCCCTAGCTTTTTCAATTGTATGCCCAATTCATTTACCTCTATTTTCTCTAATTTACTCATGTATGCACTCAAGGATATAAAACTTCCCCTAAAAACTGCCTTTGCTGCATCCCACAAATTTTGGTATGTTGTCTCACTATTGTCATTCTCTTGAATGAAGTTACTGATTGTTTCTATGATTTCTTGTTTGACCCACTCATTCTTTAAGATTAAATTGTTTAGTTTCCAGTTAGTTTTTAGTTTGTCTTTCCATGGCTCTTTATTGCATATGATTTTTATTGCATCATGATCTGAGAATGCTGCAATTAATATTTCTGCCTTTCTGAACTGAATTGTGAGGTTTTTATGTCCTAGTACATGGTCAGTTTTTGTGTATGTGCCATGTACCACTGAGCAGAAGGTATATTCCATTTTATCCCCATTCAGTTTTATCCAGAGATCTATCATACGTACCCTCTCTACAATTCTATTCACCTCTTCCACTTCTTTCTTGTTTATTTTGAGGTTGGATTTATCAAGCTCAGAGAGGGGGAGATTAAGGTCTCCCACTAGCATAGTTTTGATATCTATTTCTTCCTCTAATTCTTTTACCTTCTCCTCTAGGAATTTGGATGCTATACCACTTGGTGCATATAATTTAAGTAATGATATTGCTTCATTCTCAATGGTGCCTTTTAGCAGGATATAATTTCCTTCCTTATCTCTTTTAATTAGATCAATTTTTGCTTTATCTGAGATAAGGGTTGCTACCCCTGCTTTTTTAAATTTAGCTGAGGCATGATATATTTTACTCCAGCCTTTTACCTTTACCCTGGGTGTATCCCTCTGTTTCAGATGTGTTTCTTGTAAACAGCATATTGTAGGATTATGATTTTTAATCCATTCTGCTATCCACCTCTGTTTTATGTGAGAGTTCATTCCATTCACATTCACAGTTATGATTATTATCTGTTTCTTTCCCTCCATCCTATTCCCTCCCCTGTTAATGCTTATATTTTTTCTCCCTTTCTTTCTTCCCCTCCTTAATAGTTTTCCTGTTGACCACCACCTCCCTCAGTATTCCCTTATCAGCCCCCCTCCCTTTTCCTCTCCTTCCCCCTTAATTCTTCCCTTTCTACTAACGCCCCCCCTTTCATAGCCCTTTGCCCCTCCTACTGCCTGTAGGATATTTTTATACTTAATGAAGTATGTCATTTCTTCTTCGCACCAAGAGTGACAGGAACAAATCTCATGCGAAGCTCCTCTTTCTCCCCTCTTTCCCTCTAATATGATATGTTTTGGGTCTCTTCTCCATAGAGTCCTATGCTTAACTGGTTGTTATTCCCTCCTTGCACAAGACCCAATGAGGCAAAAGCTCATATAATACTCATCTTCCCCTACCCCCTCTTCTTTTCCTCTGTTATATTGTTTTTATGCCTCTTTGTGTGGCATAATTACCCTTTTCCATTTTATTCATTCCTCTTCTTCCATTGCAGTCCCTTTTTAGTCCTTAATGAGATTTTTTTTAATCGTTATTTTGTGTAATTTATACTCATACCCTCTACTTGTCTATAAACAGTTTGCTCTTATTAAATAACAGGGTGTGTTTGTGTGTGTGTGTGTGTGTGTGTGTGTGTGTGTGTTTTCCTTGCTTACCTTTCTATGTCACTCTTGCATCTCATAATTGGAGATTGAATTTTCCATTGAGCTCTCACTTTTTCATGAGGAAGGTCTGGAAATCTGTTATATCATTGAATGACCATCTCTTTCCCTGTAAGAATAGTCTCAGTCTCACTGGGTAGGTGATCATTGGTTGTAACCCAAGCCCTTTCTCCTTGCAGAAAATTGAATTCCACTGCCTCTGATCTTTCAGTGTAGAGGCTGCCAAATCCTGTGCAATCCTCACTGTGGTTCCTCGGTATTTGAATTGTTTCTTTCTGGGCACTTGAAGTATTTTCTCTTTTACCTGGTAGTTGCTGAGTTTGGCCACAACATTTCTGGGACTTTTCAATTTGGGATCTCTTTAAGCAGGTATCTGGTGGATTCTCTTGATTTCTATTTTACCCCCAGGTTCTAATATCTCAAGGCAATTTGGTTGATTCTGGTTTTTAGCAAATCATTTTCCTTGGTTTTATTTTTGGAGCTCCTTTTCCATGTCATACACTTTTCTTTTTAAGGAGCTGTTTTCTTCATTATAATGTTTTTCTAATTCAGCAATTTTGATTTTCAAAGAATTATTCATTTTGTCTTCTGTCTCTCTCATTTTGTTTTCAGAATTCCTTTTGAGCTCATCTATGAGAGCTTTCTGTGCTTGGGACCTGTTCCCTGTTGATGTTTCAGGCGTGGGTGTGGAGTCTACCTCTGAGTTTTGTTCCTCCCTCTGAGGATAGTTGGACTCCAGAGTCTTTGTAGTCTGCTTTCTACTCATTTTGAGGCAGGGCCCTAGACACACCCTTCCTCTAGGGTTCCAAGCCTTTACTGTTGAGAATTTTGCCCTGGGGCAATAGTTACTATGTTTTTAGGGTCAGAGGGGAGGTGGGTTGGAGCAGGCTGTGTTCACTCTGCCATTCTTGTCCTTGGAGGTCCTGATAGGGGCTTTTTTTTTTAATTTCTGGGCTATGGAGTGGTAGTTCCAGGAGTATTTGCTGTCCTGAACAGGGGCCTTGCATTTAGTTCTTACCTTGCTCTTTCCAGTTCCAGCCCTTTGGTGAAAGGCCTGGCAGTGGCCCTTGTGGTTGGTGGGACACCTTGCCCCCTTCGTTGGTCAGGCCTCCTCCCAGCCCATCCCTGCACGCAGTGCTCTCACTTCCCGGCCTGCCCCTGTGCACAGTGCCATCGCTCCCCGGCCTGCCCCTGCATGCAGCACTGTTGCTTCCCAGACTGCCCCACTCTTTTCTCATTTTCTATGGAAATATATATTTTTTCTAATTACATGTAAAGATAGTTGTCAACACTGATTTTTTTAATATACAATTTTGAGGTCCAGATTTTTTCTCTCTCCCTTTACCATATTTCCTCCCCAAAATGTCAAGCAATCTGATATATGTTATACCTGTGCAATTGTGTAAACATATTTCATAACATCAGTTGTGTTTTGAAAGAAGAAACAGAGCAAAAGGAAAAAGCCTCAAAAAAAAATGAAAATAGCATGCTTTTATTTGCCTTCAGACTCTATAGCTCTTTCTTGGGAAATGGATAGCATTTTCTATCATAAGGTTTTTGGGCTTATCTTGGATCATTGTTTTGCTGAGAAGAGCTAAGTCAATGATAGCTGATCATTACACAATGTTGCTGTAACTGTGTACAATATTCTTCTGGTTCTGCTCCCTTCACTCAGCATCAGTTGATGTAAGTCTTCCAAGGTTTTTCTATACCCTACCTGCTCATCATTCT
Organism: Petaurus breviceps papuanus; assembly: GCF_028583685.1. NCBI lineage: Eukaryota > Metazoa > Chordata > Mammalia > Diprotodontia > Petauridae > Petaurus > Petaurus breviceps. Next base: position 5,823,679 of record NW_027186645.1, on the reverse strand, counting down.
TTGTAGCACCATAGTATTCCATTACATTTGTAGACCACAACGTCTTCAGTCATTCCCCAGTTCATGGCCCTCCCCTCAATTTCCAGTTCTTTACCACAACTAAAAGAGCTGCTATAAATATTTTTGTATATAGAGGCACTTTTCCCTTTTTAATGATATCTTTGGAATACAGACCTACCAGTAGTACTGCAGGATCAAAGGATATGAAGATGTTGATTGTCCTTTGGGCATAGTTTCAAATTGCTCTCCAGGACAGTTGGATCAGTTCAAAATTCCAACAATAGTGACCGAATTTTCCCACAACTTCCCCCAAATTAATCATTTTCATTCTCTGTTATATTAGCCAGTCTGAGAGGTGTGAGGTGGCAGCTCAGAATTGTTTTCATTTGCATTTATCTAATCAGTAGCAACTTAAAGCATTTTTATGACTATAGCTTCAATTTCTTTATCTGAAAAATGCCTGTTTATATGGACCATTTATCAATTGGAGAATGACTTGTCTTCTTATAAATTTGAGTCAATACTCTACATATTTTAGAAATGATGCCTTAATTCAGAAACATTAGCACTAAAAACTATTTTCCAGCTTTCTGCTTTTCCTCTAGTATTGGTTGCATTAGATTTTTTTGTGTATAATCATTTCAATTTAATATAATCAAAATTATTCTATTTGCATTTCAAAATGCTCTCTTTCTCTTGTTTGGTCATAGATTTTTCCCTTCTCCAAAGACATGGCAGGTAAACTATTTTTTGCTCTCCTAATTTAATTACAGTATCATCCTTTATGTGTAAATCATGTACCCATTTTGATCTTATCTTCGTATAGGGTATGAATTGTTGGTCTATTCCTAGTTTCTGTCATGCTATTTTCCAGTTTTCCCAGCAGTTTTTGTCAAATACTGAGTTCCTCTCCCAGAAGATGGAGTCTTTGTATTTATCAAGCAGTAGCTTACTATAGTGATTGACTACTGTTTCTTGTGAATATAATTTATTCCAATGATCCACCAATCTATTTCTTAGCCAGTACCAAATAGTTCTGATGGTAGCTGTTTTACAATACAGCTTTAGATTTGATATGACCATACCACCTTCCTTTGCATTTTTTTCCATAAATTTCATTAATATTCTTGATCTTTTGTTCTTCCAGATGAATTTTGTTATCATTTTTTATAGCTCTATAAAATAATTTTTGGTAGTTTGATTGATATGACACTTTAATAAGTGAATTAATTTTGGTAGAGTTGTCATTTATATTATAATAGCGAGGCCTACCCATTAGGAATGGATATTTTTCATTTTGTTTATATCTTGCTGTATTGGTGTGAAAAGTGTTTTTTAATTCTGTTCATATAATTCTTGGGTTTGTTTTGGCAGGTAGAATCCCAAGTATTTTATACTGTCTACAATTATTTTAAAAGGAATTTTTATTTCTGTCTCTTGCTGCTTAGTTTTGTTACTATTGTATAAAAATGCCAATAATTTATGTGGGTTTATTTTTTTTATCTCACAACTTTGCTAAAATTGTTAATTATTTCAAGTAGGTTTATTTTTTTTAATTCCCCCCCTTACCCCTGCCATTTACCTTCTTATGCCTCTCTTGAGTCTTGTGTTTGAAGAACACATTTTCCACTGAACTCTGGTCTTTTCATCAGTTAGTTCTGGAAGTTCCTTATTTCATTGAATGTCCATCTCCTTGACTGAAAGATTATGACCAGTGTTGCTGGGTAGTTGATTCTTGGTTTTAATAGAAGCTCCTTTGCCTTATAAAATATCATATCCCAAGTCCTTTGATATTTTATTGGAGAAGTTACAATGTCCTGTCTATAGTTCCACAATACTTGAATTGTTTCTTTCTTGCTGCTTACAGTATTTTCTCCTTGGCCTGATAATTCTGGAAATTGGCAGCAATATTCTTTGGCATTTTCTATTTCGGGTCTCTTTCAGGAGGTGATCAATGGATTCTTTCAAAGAGTGTTTTTCCATCTGGTTCTAGGACCTCAGGACTGCTTTCCTTGATGATTTCTTGGAAGATACTATCCAGGCTCTTTTTTTCATTGTGGTTTTCCAGCATACCAATAATTTTGTTTATTTTTAATTTACATCATTCATTTCCACAAGATTTTGAGTTAGAAATTTTCATCCCGTCTCTCTCCCACATACCACCCCAAAACAGCAATCCCACTGTATACCTCCTACCTTAATCTGCTCTCTCCTATATCCTCCTCCATCTGCCCTCTGACTTTCCAGTAGGGCAAGATGGATCTCCATACCCCAGTGCCTGAACATCTTATTTCCCAGTTGCATGTAAAAAAATTATAATATATTTTAAAAATTGATTTTTAAACTTTGAATTCCAGATTCTTTCCCTTTCTCCATTATCAGCCAATCCTACTGGGAATACAAGCAATTCAATATAGGTTGCACATGTGTAGCTATGCAAAACATTTGCATAATGGATGTATTGTGAAAGATTGACTATATATCACTCCATCCTATCCCACCCCCAAATGTTCTATTCTATACTTTTACCCTGTCCCTTTTCAAAAGTATGTTATTCCAACTTCCCTCCCCCCTTACCTGCCCTCCACTCCATCATACCCCCCTCTCATCCCCTTCCCACCTACTCTCCTGTAGCGCAAGATACCCTATTTAGTGTATGTGTCATTCCCTCCCTAAGCCAAATTCGATGAGAGAAAGATTGATGCATTCCCTTTTGCCTTCCTGTTCTTCCCTTCCATTGTAATAGTTTTCCCTTCCCTCTTCTATGTGGGATAATTTCCCCCATTCTATTTTTCCCCATCTCCTCTTATTATATTCCTCTCTCACCTCTCAATTTCACCTTTTAAGTGTCATCCCTTCCTATTCAATTGGTCCTGTGCCCTCTGTCTATGAATACTTGTACACATATATATATATACACACTTACATATGTATTCATATGCTCATATACCCTCCTATATAGACATATGTTTATAAGTATGTATGTGTGTGTATACATATATACATACATTTCAATTTGCTTCAACTATTCTCATACTGAGTAAACTTACATAAGTTACAATTATCATTTTTCCATGTAGGAATATAAATAGTTCAACTTTGATAATTTCCTTATGATTTCTTTTCCCTGTTTACCTTCTCATGCTTCTTGTATCTGAATGTCAAATTTTCTATTCAACTCTGGTTTTTTCGTCAAGAATGCTTGAAAATCCTCTATTTCATTGAATGACTATATTTTCCCCTGAAACATGATACTCAGTTTTTCTGAGTAGGTGATTCTTGGTTCCAATTTCAGCTCCTCTGACCTCAAGAATATCATATTGCAAGCCCTTCGATCCCTCATTGTAGAAGCTGCTAGATGCTGTGTTATCCTGATTGTGTTTCTACAATATTCAAAATGTTTCTTCTTGGTTGCTTGTAACATTTTCTCCTTGATCTGAAAACTCTCGAACCTGGCTATAATATTCTTAGGAATTTTCTTTCTGGGATCCTTTTCAAGAGGTGATTGGTGGATTCTTTCAATTTCTATTTTGCCCTCTGGTTCTAAAACATCAGGGCAATTTTCCTTGAGAATTTCTTGAAGGATGATTTCTAGGTTATTTTTTTGGATCACAGCTTTCAGGTGGTCCAATAATTTTTAAATGATATCTCCTGGATCTATTTTCCAGGCCAGTGGTTTATCCAACAAGATATTTCACATTGCCTTCCAATTTTCCATTTGTTAGGATCTGTTTAATGGTATATTAATTTTTCATAAAGTCACTAGCTTCCATTTCTCCAGTCTAATTTTGAAGGAGGTATTCTCCTCAGTGAGCTTTTGAAATTCTTTTTCCACCTGGCAAATTTGGCTTTTTATGGCATTCTTCTCCTCATTTGCTTTTTGAGCCTCTTTTGCCATTTAAGTTAGTCTGTTTTTTAAGGGGCTATTTTCTTCAGTGAGGTTGACTTTTCGTGATTCTCTTGCATCATTCTCATTTCTCTTCTCAATTTTTCCTCCATTTCTCTTATTTGGTTTTCAAAATCCTTCTTAAGCTCCTCTATGGCCTGTAACCAATTCATATTTTTCTTGGAAGCTCTTGGTGCAGGCATTCTAACTTCATTTTCTTTTACCTGTTCCATGTTTTGATCCATTTTGTCCCCCAAAAAAGGAATTCAAAGTCAGATTGCTGTGCTTGCTTTGCTTCCTTTGCACACTCATGTTGCCACTCAATTAGTTGATTTTTGAGCTTTTTGCCACAGTAGAACTCTGCTTCCAGAGAGGAGAGATTTGTCCTAAATTGCTAGGGTTTTTATAGCTGCTAGAGCTATTAGTTGGCTGCCCTTTCTGAAGTGCCATATGTTCTGGCACCTGGTCACCCACCCCAGAACCTCCACCCTAGACAGCAATCCATATCCAAGCAGTAAAGCAAGAATGATTACCCCTCAGAATGTTTGCTTGGGCCCCCTACAATCTGCAGCCCAGGAGCTCTGAAGCAGCCATGTGACAGTGGCTGCATGGCTGCTGCCCCTCAGCCACATTTCCCTCCAGGGGGAAGAAGCTGGACTGCAATCCTGGACCCCCTGTTCCCAAAGTCCACTTACCTCTCACTTTGTCTTTGGTATTTATGGATTGATATTTCTGGAAACTGCCACAGCTGCTGGTTATCCATTCTCCTGATGTCCCTCTAGCCACAGTGGTTGGGCCTCCCTGAGGCTAAAACCACAGGCTCATGCTGGGCTTTTTTCCCAGCATGCTGCAATGGACCTTTCCTGTCCACCTGCCAGTCTGTCTACAGTGTTTCTCTCTGTCACTTTGTGGGTTCTGTAGCCCTAAAATTTGTTTAGAGTCATTTTTTATAGGTATTTGTGGTGGTTATAGGGGAAGTGCAGCAAGTTTTCTTGTTTCTATGCCTTCATTTTGCCTCCTTCCCCCATCAACAATTATTATATATTTTTAAGCAATTGGGGTTAAGTAACTTGCTCAAGGTTACATGGCCAGTTATTTCTGGATGTGGTGCTGAGTATTTGAGCCCAGATTTGATCCCCAGGTCATCCCAACACTGGAGCCGGTGTCTTACTCACTGAGCCACCTGGCCACCCGTAAGCAACTGGGGTTAAGTAACTTGCTCAAGGTTACATGGCCAGGTGTTTCTGCGTGGGTGCTAAGTGTCTGAGCCTAGGAATTGATCCCCAGGTCATCTTGACACTGCAGCTGGTGCTCCTACTTGATGCGCTACCTGGTCACCCCTTTTATAACTATTTTTTTTTTTAAAGCAATTGGGATTAAGTAACTTGCTCAAGGATACATGGCCAGTTATTTCTGGGTGTGGTGCTAAGTATCTGAACCCGGATTCGATCCCCAGGTCATCCCGACACTGGGGCCAGTGCTCTTACTCGCTGAGCCACCTGGCCACCCCTAAGCAATTGGGGTTAAGTAACTTGCTCAAGGTTGCTCGTCAGGTGTTTCTGGGTAGGTGCTAAGTGTCTGAACCCAGATTGAATCACCAGGTCATACCGACACTGGAGACAGTGCTCTTACTCACTCTGCTACTTAGCCACTTAGCACCCCCCCAATTAATAATTCTTATTCCATCTCTCCTGGATCTATTTTCCAGGTTAGTTGTTTTTCAAAAGAAATACTTTACATTTTTTTCTACTTTTTCATTCTTTAGTTTTTTTTGACTGATTCTTCATGCTTCCTATAGTCATTAGCTTCTACTTGCCAATTCAAAGTTTTAATGAATTGTTTTATTCAGTTAATCTTTATACCTCCTTTTCCATTTGGCCATATTTACTTTTTACAAAGTTTTTTCCCCCAGTTATATTTTTTACCTTCTTATTCATTTACCCAAATTTACTTTTTAAGGAGTTGTTTTCTTCAGCAAATTTCTTTTTACATGTTGTCCATTGTATTTTTAAAGGAATTGATCCAGTTTTTCTTCTACCTCTCTAATTTGACTTTTAAAATTCTTCTTGAGCTCTTCCAAGAATATTTTGTTTTTGGAATTGAGACTAGTTCATATTCCCTTTTGAGGTTTCAGATGTAGGTATAGGGTCAATGCAGTCCTCCTCTGAATTTTGTTTTGACCTTCCCTCTCCCCATAGTAAGAATTTATGATCTTCACTTTTCTAACTTGATTTTTGCTCATTGTGATTACTCTTTTCCTGGCTTTTGAAGTTTATCTCTGCTTCTGAGATACAGGGGGCTCTGTCCCATAATTTTTATGTTCGAGTCTAGGGACCTGTTTACTGGCTTTGTGTGCTGTGGTCTCTAGTCTAGCAGCTGGAAGGTATATGATGCTGTAGCTTACCTGGTGCTGAGCTGGAGATGGCTGGTGTGTGCTGAGGCCATGTGAGGTCCTCCTGTGTTTCCCCTGGGTTACACTGAAATTTGAAGTGTAAGGTGTGTGGCAAGAGTGGAGTGACTGCTGGAGGTCTACCCATGTGCTAGAGCATGGGTAGGCTCAGCTGCTGGTGGACATCCGTTTGCATTGGTGTTTACTAATTTCCTTGGCTGTGTGAAAGCACACGGTATCCTGGTGTTGGTGCTTGCTCAGCTTGCTTTGATGCTCACGATCTCCTGCTGGTTCACTGAGGTGGGGCTTGCTTCTGGCTTGCTGGGATGCCTCCCATCCTGTACTGGTCCCCTTTTGCCACAGTAAGAATTACCTTTCCTGTTAATCCTTGTAACCTCCCAAGCTAAAAGACTGCCATATCCTGTCTTTCTGCTGGTTGCACTATTCCAGGATTTTTCCTGGGGCAATATTTTCTGAGTTTTTCAAGGTCAACAAGGGAGGTTAAAAGCAACCTACTGCTTACACTGCCATCTTGGCTTCTAGATGTTTAAATTGCCAAGTAGGTTTTTTTAAATCTGATTTTCTAGAATTCTCTAATTATACCATCATATCATCTGCAAAGAGTGATAGTTTTGTTTCCTCATTACCTGTTTTGATTCCTTCAATTTCTTTGTCTTCCCTTATTGCTATAGCTAACATTTCTAGTATAGTATTAAATAATAGTTTTGATTATGGGCATCCTTGTTTCACCACTGATCTTATTGGGAAGACTTCTAGCTTATCCCCATTAGAGATAATGCTTATTGATGGGTTTGGATAGATACTGATCATTATTTTAAGGAAAACTCCATTTATTTCTATGCTCTTTAGTGTTGGTTTCTTTGTTTTAAAAGAAATGGGCATTTTACTTTGTCAAAAACTTTTTTCTGTATCTATTGAGATAATCATATGATTTCTATTTGCTTTATTATTGATAAGGTGTAGCAGCAAGCACCCCAGCATCCCTAGGGTGGCTGCCAACACAGGTTCTTAGATCTGCTTTTCTAAAGGAAAGCAACTCAAAATGGGCTAATCTTGCTTTAATCAATCAAACATCATTTACCTAGTTCAGGGGAAAAAGATCAGCACCCCGAACTTCAGAGTATACAGACAGAAACATTTCAAGCAGACAGGCTTCCAAACTGTCCAACCATTACATCCACACCAAATCACAGTTACCAGAGAGGGAAGCATCAACATCCGGGTTTTTCAAAGCTGGGGGTGCTCTCAACAGCTGCCCAGAGTCTCATCTGGTCAAATCACACAACACTTCTCACAATGATCCCCAAAGCAAAGCCCCACATCAGGGATTATATAGCCTTCTCCTGGGTCAGAGAATGTAACCACCCTCTTAAACCACTTCCCAATCCCACAGCATCAAGGTGTGGGCAATCCTGAAAACCAAGCCTCCTGCCACAGGCTCCATGTGACTACATTCAGCCTATTAGGGGGCAGAGTATATTTTCAAATCAAGGAAGGTTCTCAGAGTCTCTTAAGCCTATCAAAAGGCATAGGGGCAGAGAAGATATTTAAATTTGCATTTCCATTACATAAGGTCAATTATGCTAACACTTTTTCTAATATAGAAACAGTCCTGCCTTCCTGGTATAGATCCCACCTTGTCATAGTGTATTATTCTGAAGAGAAATTATTGTAATGCCTTTTCTAACACTTTATTTAAAATTGTTGCATCATTATTCATTAGGGAAATTTACCTAGAGTTTATTTTTTTTTCTTTTTGGAGGGGGGAAGGTAGGACAATTGTGGTTAAGCAACTTGACCAAGGTCACATGGCCAGTAAAATGTTAAGTGTCTGAGTTCAGATTTGAACTCAAGTCATCCAGCCTCCCAGGACAGTGCTCTATTCACTGTACCACCTAGACATACCTTGCTTACAGTTTTCAATCTCTCTTTCGCTCTTCCTGATTTTTGTATCAGCACCATTTATGTGTCATGAAAGGAAGTTGGTATTTTCTTCACTTATTTTTCTAAATAGTTAAATAGTAGTAGAATTAATTATTCTTTTTTTTTGTTTGTTTTGCCTTTTGGAGGGGGGAGGTAGGGCAATTGGGGTTAAGTGACTTACCCAATGTCACACAGCTAGTTTTGTGTTAAGTGTGTGAAGCTGAATTTGAACTCAGGTTCTCCTGACTCCAGGGCCAGTGCACTATTCACTGTGCCACCTAGCCACATCAAAATTAATTATTCTTTAAATGTTTGGGAGAATTCACTTGTAAATCCATCTGACCCTGGGGCATTTTTTCTTAGGGAATTCATTGATGGCTTGTTCAAATTCTTTTATTTTTCTTAAATTGGGGTTATTTAAGTATTTTATTTCCTCTTTTAATGTGGGCAATTCATATTTTGTAAATATTCTTCCATTTCACTTAGATTATTGTATTTATTGGCATGCAATTGGGAAAAATAGCTCCTAATTATTGCTTTGATTTCTCTTCCTTGGTGGTGAATTCACCTATTTAATCATTGGTACTGGTAATTTGATTTTCTATTTTCTTTTTTTAAAGCAAATTAACCAAAATTGTATCTATTTTATTTTTTCCAGTAAATCAGTTTTTAGTTTTATTTATTAGTTAAGTTGTTTTCTCTTTCAATTTTATTAATCTCTCCTTTGATTTACCAAATTTTTTCTCTGGTATTTAATTGGGGATTTTTAATTTGTTCCTTTTCTAGACTTTTTAGCTGCATGCCCAATTCATTGATCTCCTCTTTCTCTTTTTTATTCATGTAAGAATTGAGAGATACGAAATTTTCCCCCAAGAACTGCATTGGCTGCATCCCATTAGGTTTGGTATGTTATCTCGCTATTGCCATTCTTACTTCATGATATTATTTATTGTTTCTATGATTTGTTGTTTGACCCACTCATTCTTTAGGATTACATTATTTAGTTTCCAATTAAATTTTAGCCTATCTTTCCATGGCCCTTTATTACATGTAATTGTTATTGCATCATTATCTGAAAAGGATGCATTTGATATTTCTTCCTTTCTGCATTGTATTGTGAGGTTTTTATGCCCTAACATGTGGTCAGTTTTTGTGAAGGTACCATGTGCCACTGAGAAACAAAAAGCATATAATTCCCTTCTACCCCCAATCAATTTTCTCCAGAGGTTTATTATGTCTAACTTTTCCTAAAATTCTATTCCCCTCCTTAATTTCTTTCTTGTTTATTTTGTGGTTGGATTTATCTATTTCTGAGAGGGGAAGGTTAAGGTTCCCCACTAGTATATTTTTGCTATTTCTTCCTGTAATTCAGTTAACTTCTCTCAGAATTTGGATGCTATACACTTGGTGCATATATGTTTAGCATTGATATTACTTCAATGTCTATGCTACCTTTTAGCAAGGTGTAGATTCCCTCCTGTCTTTTAATTAGATCTACTTTTGTTTTTGCTTTGTCTAAGAGATGATTTGCTACTCCTATTTGTTTTTCCTTCAACAGAATCATAATATATTCTGCTCCAGCCTCCTCCTCTGCCTCCTCCCAGTTGCCATTAATCTGTGTGTATCCTTCTGCTTTAATTTGTTTCTTGTAAACAAAATATTGCAGGATTCTGATTTTTAATCCACTCTGCTACCTACCTTTGTTTTATGGGCGAATTCATCCCATTCACATTCACTGTTATGATTACTAACTCTGTATTTCCCTCCATCCTATTTTCCCCCCTCTTTATACTTTTGTTCTCTCTCTCTTTTCATCGTGTCCCTCCCCATATGTGTTTTGTTTCTTGCCACTGACTCTCTCAATTTGCTCTACCTTTTACCCCACCACCCTGCACTTTTTCTTTTCCCCTTCCCCTCTGACTCCTCTACAGGATAAAATTGATTTGTCTTGTCAAATTAGTGTGTATGTTATCTCCTCTGAGCCAAATCTGGAGAGATGAAGATTCAAATAATATCCATTCCCTCCACTATAATAGGTCTTTCATGCCTTGTCATATGGTATAATTTACCCCATTTTGTCTTCCTTCCCCTTTTCTCTCCTCTAAGCAAAATCTTTTGTTCGCCCCCTTATAATTTTTTTTATCATCACATCAATTTTAACTTATATACACACCCTCTGTCTAAGTATATTCCTTGAAATTTTCTGAGATGCACACTGCCTTTCTGTGTATTCTGTCACTTCAAAATTATTTTAGAACCTTGATTTAATCATGCTTCTGAAGGCACCTGGAGAGAGCTTAGGCAACTTCCTGTCTTCTCTCTGCTATCTTGCATTTTACCCTCCTACACCCCATTCTGCTTTTCTAGCAGCAAGCTCCCCAAACACTTATATGGTTTGGCATCAGGAAGATCAAGCTACATGTTTTCAAGGGACCAGCTCCCATTTTGATAAATATTCCATTATACATGTCTAATTATTTGCCTTTGGTCTTCACATTCCACTTTATCTGACTTCTGCATTCTCATGTTAAGAAAAGCAAGTCAAATTCCTCTTTTGTATAACAGATTGTTAAATATTTTTATAGACAATTTTGTCAAGTTACAAATCTTTTCTTCTCTGTGTTAAATGTTTCTAGTCCTTTCAAATAATTCTCATATAATATTATTGAATTCCATGCTGACTACTCCCACTGTAGGTGCTTTAGTTTGTCAATGATTTTTCTCAAATGTGGATCTCCAGAGTGAATTCCATTGTTGTCTGACCATAGAAGAATACTAGGTCAGGACTTAAAGGGTTCATCCATTTGTGTTTGGTACTCTGTGTCTCTCTCAATTAAGATTGTGATACATTTTGCCTGCTGTGGCACACTCGACTCAAATTACACTTGCAACAAACTAAAATTTCTTTGTTTTTCTCCTGAGCTATTGACTACTCATGCCTCATCTATGATACTTTTCAGGAATTTATTTTTTTCATTCATATAAAGCATAGTATAGTATAGTTAAAAGAATGCCAGTTGCAGGTTTATATCCCACTTATTTTCACTAGCTAATAGTTGATTCAGTCAAGCAATTTAAAGTTTCTGAATCTCAGTTCACATTTCTGAAAAATGAAATAATAATAACTGCAATATCTGCTTCATGGTCTCTGTAAGGGAATTGTTTTAAAAACATTAAACTCAACTACCCAATTTGTTGACATAAATGTTTTCTCCAATGATGCAGAAGAAAACTTCTATTTTTACATATACAATGCAATTATTATTGTATGTTGATCATTGGTGGCTCAAACAAAGCATTAAATTCCTGCCTCATTTTCTTCTGACATTATAAAGATATCAGTGGTGTACACAGATTGTCCATGGATTAGTACTGATTAATTCCATATGTATAGATCCTCTTAGTATTTGATTATACATTTCTATAATGCTAGCCCTTATTCTGATTCTCCTTCTAAATTCTTTATTTGTAATGTGTCAGCTTGCTCATTTCCACTGCTTCTGCATTGCTCTCTTACTGATAAGATTTTAAAATGCTTCAGAGACTATAGTGTTCCATGACTCACAGTCATACAACACTGGTAGACTGTGAGGCAATTGTAATCATTAAGGGATATTTTCAATTTCTGGAAAACATTTTTTCTTGAACTTTCTGTCTTTTTAAACCTGGATCTATGGGCTGTTTCTAATATACCATGTTAAATTTCAGTTGAAAAACCCATGAGTACAGGATAGAGAAGAAATAACAGCCCAATAGCTCAAGGGGATAAATAGCTCCTCTCTCATAATAGGCTAATCCCATCATTTATTTCTATTATCATATGTGTATACACACATATATACATAAACATATGTGCACATATAGAGACATATGGGAATGTGTCTATATGGGTGTGTACATCCTATTATGTGAGTTCAAATTATATGTCATAATCTAGGAAATAGCCATCATTACAAACTTTTTTTTTTACTTTTTGGAGGGCATTTGGGGTTAAGTGACTTGCGCAAGGTCACAAGGCTAGTTTTTGTGTTAAGCGTCTGAGGCCAGATTTGAACAGAGCTCCTCCTGACTCCAGGGCCGGTGCTCCATTCACTGCGCCACCTAGCTGCCCCTATTTTTTCTTATGAGGAGAATTAGGATGGATTTGTTTCAGTGGTCAAATATCTTATCTGAGAGTTTCTGTAATATTTTGGTGGCAGAATGGCAGAAAACACTACTGGTAAGCATACAACTCCCTGTATAACTTGTCAAATATTAATGCTTGGCAAGGATTATCTCTATTGTTAGAGTTTTCAAGACATCTTCAGCTTCCAGGGACCAGGATGGCAGAGTGAACACAATAATTTGGATAAACAGAGGAGTTTTTAGATTAATATACTTACTTGGTTGTCTTTGCAGTGTGCAAAAGGTGAAATATCAGTTTTTCCACAGATTTGTCATCTTTACTTTCTTTAGATGTCTTTTGCATTATGAATTTATCCAGTCATGCCCTCAAATTTTCTTCACATCAACTTGGATTTTTTCTATGTAAATGTTGTATAATCCAGCTTTTTTTCTTTAGTTATCTTTTTTCGTAGTTTCACTTCTATCTCCTCTATATGTATAGCCAAGACTAATGTTAGACACTACTGTACTGTCTTTGCTCTTCTTGCTGCCAAAAAAAAGTTTTTTTTAAAAAAAATAATCATTGTGGATCATTTCTATCATCCTTCTCTTTGTTGCGCCCCCCCCCCGCCCCACCCTTATTCCATTTTCATTCTTAAATGCTCTTGGAATTGCTTTCCTTGGTTTGACCTGTGGTCAATTTTCTTTTAAACTAATTTCATCTTCATCTACTTCTTTCTGTTTTATGATGTAACATTTCATATAATCTTAGACCATTTTCAAAAGTTCTTTCCACCAAAATCCTTGGCATTATTAAGTGGATCAACATCAGAAATAGCTATCATTGTATGAATGAAATGACACTCATTAAATAAGATGCAATACCATCTACTTTGCTATTATACCCTAATGAATGTGGGACTTTTACATATGACAAATCTAAAATCTGATTTGTGTCATCTCCTCTTGTTATATTGTGAGCTCCTAAAGAGCAGGGTCTTTCCTGTATTTCTCTTTGATTCTCTAACAATTAATACATTAATATGAAAATATAGTAATTTATTGTTATATAGTAAACACTTAATATGTTTTTTTACTCATTCATTCATTCTTCAAAATATTTTACAGATAAGTTTAAATTCTTAGAATATATTTCTCTTGATAGTCAAGTGTCTACTGAATAAATTGTGTTTTAGGTTTATTTTGTCTCATTATGATCATTAATCTATATCATTTAAGCTTATTTTTAAAATGATTGTGTTCCATCTCTTTATTTTCTTCCACTTATATTCCATTTTCATCATCAATAATTTATTTAAATGTCAGCATGGTACTGTTTTAATTTCATGTAATATCTTCTCATTTTTACTATTATGGCTTTATACTAATTTCAAATTTAAAATTTGGTATTCTGAATGAATTCATGATTAAGGAATACTGATTATGCTGGTAACAAGTAATTTTCTGTCTATTAAAATATCATTATTTTGTGATACTAATTCTGTACTTACCATGACCAGCACTTCCAATTCTTTTCTCAAAGCCAATATTCATAATGAATAGATCTGAATCTTTTGTGTAATTTGCCAGTTTGGGGGCATGTATTTCTTTTCCTGATCCATGTTTTCCAAAATATGTCTCATCATCCCTATCTATTCTCCTCTTCTTATTGACAGTCTCAAGTAGAAAAGTAAATGTGAATTTAAATTACAGTCTTACCAACATCTTCATTTAATTTTTCTACCTCTTTTCATCAGCAACAGATATTGATACATAAGCAACTACTTCTTGAAGATCTTTTTGAATTTGAGCATTGCAGTATTAGATTGCCAAATATCCCATGAAATTATGTTTCTTGTACTTTTGAGTATATGATAAAACTGATCTGCAATTTTTTTTTTTCTCCAAAGAGAATCTGTTACTCACCTCTACATTTAAGTATAAACTTTATTCTTTCTTATGGCTTTATTCATGATGAAAATGGAATGTATTATTTATTTTCTAATACTATGGTTGCCACTAATTTCAAATTTGAGATGTAACTTACACTTAGTATATCAACATTCAAGTTAAAATTTATAGATTGTTTAAAAGGTATGTGTTTCTCAGCATGCTTTGCTCCCCTTTTCTGTCACTCTGGCACGGTCACTTTTTTTTAAAAAAGCAATTGGGGTTACGTAGCTTGCTCAAGATTACATGGCCAGTTATTTTTGTGTGGGTGTTGGGTATCTGAGGCCGGAACCGATCCAAGGTCTCCAGACACCAGGGCGGCGCTCTTACTCACTGAGTCACCTGGCCACCCCAAGCACAGTCACTTCTAAAGCAGAAAAGAGTCACATAAAAGCAAAGACTATTTTAAAATTTTTCTTTGTTTCATGAGTTTCCAAGGAGAATAGATTGTTCACTTATTATGAAACCTTAAGGCTCCACATAAATGTGAGTTATTATTATATCTATTCACTTTAATTGTGCTACATGTATTTCCTTCAATTTATGTATTATTGAAATAAACCCACTTAATTGGCCTACTTAAAGATTTTTAGTTCCTTACCTTGTAATCCAAAAGGTTAACCAATTCCACAAACAGTGTGTCATCTGTATATTTGATTAGCATCATATGTATATTTTAATTCAGATCATCAATACAATTTTTGAATAATAAAGGGTCAAGAGTAGATTCCCATGGTACTACCTTAGAGACATCTTTCTGTGTTGATATCACTGCAGTACTCACTATACTTCAGACTGATTAATTACATACAATTTTAATAATAAAATTATGCCATTATCTAACTCACATTTATTCATCTTGTTCATAAGAATAACATGGGAGACTTTATCAAATACTTTGATGAAATCCAGACATACTTTTCATATTCTCCTGATTTAATTATCATAGTAAACGTTTTCAGAAAGTAAGTAAAGATACTCTGGCCTGAACTGGTCTTGTTGAACCTGTGCTAATTCATTGTGATCATTGTTTGACAAATCATTTCTTCAGAATATTACCAGAAGTCAAACTTGCATCTTTAGGACAATAGTTTATATATTTCACACAAATACATTTTCTAAATGAGGATATATTTTACCTAATTTATTATATAATTAGTTACCCATTCTCTATGACTGTTCATATATCACTGTGAAATATATATGTTAATTTTTCCAAGAAGTCAATAAGAATATTCAAATGTTATCTTATCCTTTGGAAGAATTCCCAACTTTTTGAAATGACAAAAGGGAAAAGCTGACTCTTACTGTTTCTCTATTAGTGAACAGAAGAGCATATTTTTCTGCTGAGGGGAGCTACTACTGACAAAGGGAATAATCATATAACCAAAATGAAAGGTAACAATTCTGTCTATTTCTTTTTTTCTTAATAAAACAAAATATCTTGGGAAATACTGCAAATTTTCTGCACTTACGTTTCCTAAGCAGTCTAAAAAGATAAAAATTTAGATAAGCATATATCTAGAAAGCACAAGTTTCCAAAATAAATAATCCTTTAACCAAAGCAAAGAATCACATAATTTAGGAATTAGAATGGAAGGACTGGATCAGATTTTTAAAAAATTTCTTCAGGCAAGTGGCCTCAAGTGGAAGAGTACGATCCAAGAAGAGAATGAATTGTGACAGGAGTAAAAACAACCTTAAGGTGGGCTGCATTATGAATAACATGGACAAAGCTTGTCAGGGATGTTTAATAATCCACCAGTAGAAATTCAAATAGGACATGGCTTATTAGTTGTTTTTCATATGCAAAGCCAGTCATTACCTGCAATCTGGCTTCAATAAAAATTGAACTCAATCAAAAAATATATATTTAAATGATATTTTTTTAAAATGGTGTGTTCTTGATAAAATGCAAAAGCACAATGAAAAGCCTCTGGGTAGGTGTGAAAGTTACAGCTGTAGAAATTAATTTACATGAAAGAGCCATCATGTCTTCTTTTGAAATGGTTTGCTACTGGAAAACATAACACAGCCCAAATTCTCACAAGGGGAGTCAGGAATCCAGGCAGGAGGCACTGACAGCTGCAATCATTTATTTTTCAAACTTCTGGTCATGTTATAGCCTGCCTGCTAGATATGAGTTATGAACTGAAAAAAAAAAAGTTGATGAAAGAAACAGCCAGAAGGCCTTTAACACCCTTTCACAAACCTGCTGTTCAGATGTTCTTGAATTTAAAAACAGAATCACATCGGTAGAAAATAATTCCATGTCATTGAATTAAAACAAACAAAATAAGAATTATCCCTTTGTTAAAGCTGTATCACCTAATGCAGTTTCTCCAAAGATCATTTTCATTTTAATTAAATGTAAACATAAATTGAATTTTAAAAATAGAGGACTATATTTTCAGAATGTTTTTTAAAGTTGTCTTCTGCTAAGTTATAGTCAACATATAAGCTAATGATTCAATTAAATTGAAAATACATTGAGTACTAAGTATGAAAGTAAAGGTATCTGTCATACTTATGAATGTTTTATATTCACTAAGTAACAGAGTGGGGATTAGTAATGACAAGGAAAGGAGTACTTAGCTCCTTGTTTCAGTTATTCAAGTATTTAGTACCTTGTTTCAGTCCTTCAATTACCTTTGAGCCCCACCTATGATTTAAAGGTGGGAAGGAATTGCTGATGTAAAAGGAAAGGTGGAACAGGAAGGGTAACCACCATATAAAAGCAGGAGCACAAACTGGAACA
The DNA here is from genome assembly GCF_028583685.1 of Petaurus breviceps papuanus. Classification (NCBI taxonomy): domain Eukaryota; kingdom Metazoa; phylum Chordata; class Mammalia; order Diprotodontia; family Petauridae; genus Petaurus; species Petaurus breviceps. Next base: position 5,806,648 of record NW_027186645.1, on the reverse strand, counting down.
GAGCAGTACTGAGAGGGAGAACATTTGTGGCGTCTGGCACTCTGTTTTTCTAGTCTGTGTTGATCTGTGTTTTTGTATTTTGTCAGACAGAAGCATTGTATCTGTTGATTGTGTTACTTTGTCAGACAGAAGCACCCTGTTTGTTGACTTGTGTTGATTTCACAAGCAAAAAGTAAATTGAGATGACACTGCTGGCAATATGCATGAATGTTGTTGTGGTTCTGTTAAGACTTGTCTTCCCCAGAAACAGAAACCGTGAAGGGCTTGAGGTGGACTGGTCACCATGAGCTTCAATATGGAACAGGAACTGGATGAGGAACTGGACAAAGAGATGGGTGAGGAACTGGGTGAGGAGCTGGACAAGGAGCTTAATGAGGAGCTGAGAGCTGCCTACCTCTGAATCCAGGTGAATTCAGGCAAGAACTGGGAGCATGGAAGAGGAACCATGAATTTGAGAGCCAGCCTTGAGTTAAGATGACAGGACCTTTCCTTGGACATTTAGTGCTGACTGACAATATCATGATTTACTGTAACCTAGGGGTGGGAGAACTTCTTACTTTGTATCCCTTAAGGATGATTGAATTAAGGATGATTGGAAGCTAGAAGAATTTCTACCGAGAGATTAAGACAATGTGACCTAGGGATGGGAGACCTTTCAACTTTGTATCCCTTAAGGATGATTGTGTTAAGGACTTACTGAATGATATCTTCTGTTTAAGAATATGTGGCCACTACTGATAAGTTGTTCTGTTATGTCATTGTCGATGCTGTACTTTGGTTTCTGTGAATGTTTTGCTTTAGTTTACTACTGAATAAATAGAGAGTTCACTGTATTATATGATCAGAAGCTTAAAGCTCTTCACAGCAGCAGTCCTCAGGAATGCTGCTCATGTTTGGCTTTAGAAGATTTCATCATAGGCCTCTCAAATTCCAGGTCCCTTGTTCTTTCAACTGATCTCTACTGACTAATGATTTAATTGTCTTCACATTCATATAGCTAATATTAATTGAGCCCTCACTACTGTATAATAATCTTTTTACTTTTCCCTGACTTCCTTATCACTCTAACTGTGGTTTCTGTTCCTCTTGAAAGTTTCTCTTCTATCTTGAAATGACCTATAGAACTTTATACCATCTTCTAAACAGGGAACAAAACCTCATATTTTGTTGAGAAAATCAAAACCATCTGCCATTCCTTCCCTTATGTCCTCAAATAAATACATCAAATTCTCTGAAGATCTAGAATCAAAAGATTCTAATTCCAATCCTATGTTTTCTGCTTACTACCTGTGTGGCCTTGGCATGACATTTCATCCATTTTGGTCTCAGTATCTTGGATTACATCATGATTGAGGCCTTCAAGAGTTCTAAATGATGATCCTATATTTTATAAACATTATCTTCTGATTCTCTCCTTTTTCTGTCCCAGTCTCTGAGGAAGAGACAATCCACTTTTTTTTAGTTTGTTTTTGGTAATTCAGTCAAGGTTAAGTTATTTGCCCATGGTCACACAACTCATAAATGTCAAGTGTCTGAGGCTGTATTTGAACTCAGATCCTCCTTACTCCACAGCCAGTGCTCTATTCACTGTACCACCTAGCTGCCCCCAACAATCCTCTTTTTGAAGTCCAATTCCTCTACTTGTACTCCTGATACCTTGTCCTTCTGTCTCCTCTGGGAGTATACCTCATTGTTCTACCTTTCTCTCCTTCTAATCTTCAGTCTCTTTTTGTCTCCTGATTCCTTTTCTTCTCTCTTGAAACATATTCATATTTGCTTCTTTTAAAAAATAAAAACAAAATTTCACCTGACCTGGTTCCCTTTCCATCATGATATTCTATAAAATTCCTCCTTTTCTCAGAAAAAAATTTAGAAAAACCTATCTGCACACAGTGTTCCTACTTCTTCAACTGCTATTCACTGCTCAACCCCTTATAATCTGATTTTTTATTCCACCATTCAAATTGGCTTTTGAGTGTTACCAAAAAGATTAATTTCTGAATCCAATAACCTTTTCAGTCCTGATCATTGTTGATATCTCTATAGTGTTTGATATTTTTGATTATGCCTTCCTCCTGTATAATTTCTCCTCCCTGAAATTTTGTGACACTGCTATCTCCTATCTATTTTCCTGTTTCAATGACCATTCCTCAGTTGTTTTTTTTTTTGTTGTTGTTGTTCTTGTTCATCCTATGTGTAGGTATTCTCCAGCGCTCTGTACTAGATATTAATTTTCAAAATTTCTCTGCAATCTCTCTTAGTGATCTTGTAATCCCCTAGGAGTTCAGTTATCATCTTCATGAAGATGACCCAAATCTATGAATCTAGTACTCCTCCCTCTAATGAACTCCAGTCCCAACAGATGTCTTATGAATATTTGATCCTTATATACCAAAGTGGTGTTAAATTTCACATTTCCAAAATAGAACTTATGATCTTGCTCCACAAACAATCTCTTCTATCTAACTTCAATAAGTCTGACCAGAGCATTTTTCTAGTTATCCAGCTCAACCTTTACTCTTCATCCTCAATCATCTCTCACATCTAATCAATTGCCAAATTTTACCAGTACTAACTCCTCATTATCTTACCTCTTCTCTCTCCTCACAATGCCACCACAATAGTTCAGGCCTTTATCACTTTTTATTTTCTTAGATTATTGCAATAGTCTTCTAAATGATTTCCATGTCTACTCAAAGTCCTCCTCCACACAAACTGACATTCTTTATTTTTTTTCTTAATACAAAATATCTTCTGTTTAAGAATATGTGGCTACTTTAGTGATAAGTTATTCTGTTATATCATTGTGAATGCTGTATTTGGGTTTTTATTTTTCTATTTTTTTTTCCCCAAATTACATGGAAAGATAGTTTTCAACATTCATTTTTGTAAGAATTTGAGTTCTAAATTTCTCTCCTTTCTTTCACTCCTCCCTCCCTAAGACAGCAAGCTATATGATATAGGCTATACATGTACAATTGTGTTAAACATGTTTACACATTATTCATGTTGTGAAAGAAGAATCATAAAAAGGGGAATAAAAACATAAAAAAGTAAAATTATCATGTTTTGATTCTGCATTCAGATTCCACAGTTGTTTTTCTGGATATAGATAGCATTTTCCATCATGAGCCTTTTGGAGTTGTTGTGGATCATTGTATTGGTGAGAAGAGCTGTCTTTCATAGTTGCTCATCATACAATGTTGCTATTGCTGTGTACAATGTTTTCCTCCTTCTACTTATTTCATTCAGTATCAGTTCATGCAAGTCTTTTCAGATTTTTTGGAAATCTTCCTGCTTGTCATTTCTTATATCACAATAGTATTCCATTATATCCACATACAACAACTAGTTAAGGCATTCTGCAGTTGATGGGCATCCCCTCAATTTCCAATACTTTGACACCACACAGAGAGCTGCTTTAAATATTTTTGTACATGTGGGTCCTTTTCCCTTTTTTATGATCTTTTTGTGATATAGAACTACCAGTGATATTGCTGGATCAAAGGTTTTGCAGTTTTATAGCCCTTTGGGCACAGTTCCAAATTGTTCTCCAGAATGGGTGGATTGGAAATTGATATTCTTGAGGAACAGGCCTGATCATGTCACTCAGTTACAAAAGAAATCTAAGTGGGCTCCATTGCCTCTAGGCTAAAATGCAAAACTTTTCATATTGTAATTTTAAAATGTTCACATTCTGGTTCCAACCTATCTTTCTAGACTCATTTACCTTTACTTAACCTCATGCTATCAGTTTTCTAGTCACAACAGCCTACATATACTTTATTCATTTAAATTTAGATGAAAAAATCAATAAACATTTATTTTCTCTATACTGGAGGGAGTAGAGAACAAATATGAAGTAATATGAAATCTTTGTAACAAATATACATAAACAAGCAAAACAAATTCCTACATTGGCCATGTCCAAAAAATATATGTCCCAATCTGCATTATTGAATTCTTCACATTATTGAGGCCCTCTTTCAGGGTGTCAGTAACATTTCCATTAGCAGTGAAAAGGTCCAGCCATTCTGCTTATACATGACATTCCATGTTCTTTTTCTCTGCCTTTATATTGGCTTTTCTCTTTCCCTGGAATTTTTTTTCTCCCTCACACCTACTTCTTATAAGCCTGTCTTCCCTTCAAGACTCAGATAAGAGGACTTTTTGGATATCTCCCCTAATTTTTAAATATCCTTCTATGTTGAAATGACTTCTACTTATTTATATGTATTTGTATTTATCTATCTAGCTTCATATTGCTTTCCCTGGGTTTTATATAAGCTATTTGAGTTTAAAAACTGTTTCATTTTTGTAACCACAGAACCTAGGATAGGCCTGCCACATAGTCAGCACTTAATAGGATTCATTTAATTCAATAATATTATGGTTTGTCAGAAAGTGCCCTTGCTGTTGAAAAGAATATGACTATTGTATTCTATATGGACTGAATCTGTGATTCCATTGGGAACTCTCAGTACAATGTGTAGGTAATTGCAGTAATTCCTTTACCCAGGAAAATCAGTACCTACTTTTCAAATAATAAATGTAGGAAGTTGCCTCAAGCATAGTACGTTTAATTATGGGTCTTCTCTGGGACCAGTATTGGTTTTTTCAATTACTCAAAATTTGGTTCCCTTTAGTGATTTTTTCATTTACATTGTGGTAGTCACTGGGTATATCATTCTTCTTATTTTACTTGTTTTACTCTGTTAGTTCTTATAATTGTTTGTATTAATTTCTCCTTTTTTTCCCTTTTTACCTATATAATAATATTCATGACATTCATGTATTCTAGATTTTTAGTCATTCCCTGATAGATGGACACCCACTTTGTTTTTAGCTTTTTTGTTACCTCCTAAAATGTTGCTATGAATATTTTATATGTACTATAATTTTTTTTCTATTATTCATTTTTACCTCCTTGGGGATCATAGATGTAGTTACATTAAGATTGCTAGGGTAAAAAGTATAAATGGGCTAGTGACTTTTCTTGCCCAATTTTAAATTGCTTTACAAAATAGTCAACCTCATTTATAGCTCCACCAAAAATGTGCCTGCCTTCCTATAGTAGCCCATGGGTGATTTTAAAATAGGCTTACAATTAATCACTAAGAAGACTATTCTGGCAGTTTTTTGCACGCTGGATATTGTGAGGAGGGGAGAAAGGAATGGACAAGGGAGGGAAGTAATAGCAATAGGCCAGGTAAGAGTTAATGATAAAAATGAACCAGAGTTATGACAATAGGAACTTAACAATAAGCATCCATTAGATGCTTTTAATGTTGTAAGCATTGGGCTAGGTGTGAAGCCTACAAAAATAGAAATATAACATTGCAAAAATATATATAATATAAATATTTTAGTGGTAGCATTAGCTACTGGAGGACTGCATGAATGGTGATCTTCACTAGTTTAAGAACAGGCAAGAGGGTCAGCTGAAGAGAAAGACTATGAAGCCAGGCGCCCAGGCACTAAACTCAGTATGTTCTAAGGTCTGATAACCAATAGCCAACAGGATGGGGATTGAATAATAAATGCGATTAGATTAAACTTCAGAGGGGGGTAGGGAAGATGATGAATGATGTCAGAAAAGGGAGTGTCTAGAAACAACAATGGTGTGAAAGTAATACTTCTATTCTCTCCCTAGAACCAGTATGTTGGTGGAATATGAGAAAAGATTCAATTAAGATTATAAAGAATGGCTAGTGAAGCAATGTTACTTAGGAGAGAAGGGATCACTCTGCGTGTCAGAAGATGAAAGAAGTATGAGAGGAAGAGGACTAAAATGAAGGGAAGTTTATTATTTCAGGGTGGGAATTTCAGAGGGTTCAGTGGAAGGGTTAGACAGAGTTAGAGAGGTATATTGAGAGAGTGGTGAGGGTAAGGATAAAATAATAGGCCACAGAGATTAGAAAGTGGGGGCTGCCTTGTTCTTAAGTAGATAAGGTTTCAGTATTACTGGACTTGGGAAAGAAATATTGCAAAGACCAGGAATGAATCTAAGTAGAGATGGTAGTGTTACCAATGTTGATAGTAGGTGAATATAATGATGCAGGTCTCTTCCTTGCATCCTCGGTGTGGTTGTATTCTCAATACAGCCTATCTCTTGCTCCTACTTGTCCTTACTTGGTCTATCTCTAACATTTAAAATGGAGGTCTGCTTAATCTTCAAATGAAAAGGAAAAGCTGATACCAGTGTTATTAATGGATTTAAAATAGGAGTTGATAGGATTTGGTAATGGATTGGATATAAAGGGTAGAGGGAAAATGAGGAGTCAGAACACACTCGGGTTTTTGAAAATGATTAAATGGGGAAGACTTATACTATTAATGGAATTTGAGATGTTAGAAGGAGGGACAGGTTTGGGGATAAAGGTCATTAATTAAGTTTGAAGCATTTTTTTGTTTATTTGTCTGATGTAGCATGGAAAATAGGTAGAGATATCAAACAGGCAATTGTGAATGTCTGTCAAACTCTGGAGAGAGATCAGGGATGGAGATATAATTTTGAATGTTATCAAGATAGAGGCAATAGTTAAAATCATGGGAAGAGGGCACAAAGAGAAAAGAGGACTAGAACTTAAATGGTAGGAAGATACTAAGGAGAAGAGAAAAGAAGTGCAATAAGTGCTGTGGGGAATTAAATAGGATGTCTATAAGGGGTAAATAGAATGGACCACGGAGTAGTAATGAAGGCCCTAATGAAGCTTTATAGTAAAAGCTATACTTGGCCTAATCGATATAGGTTGTGACATTAACCAATAAATCTGGACAGTCAAGGGAGGGAAGCAGAGACAGAAGATTATAGTGGTTATCTAATAGTTGGAATATAGTGAGTCAGATACAATGGAAGACCAAAGAGGAGAGGAATTCTAGGGTGTTATCAAGTAAAAGATCACTGAAGTGATTCAAAGTCACCTCCAGAGACTGGTAGAGAGGCAAGTGAATTCATAAAAAAATACTGGTATGCTGGGACACTAGAGAGGGGCTAAAAGTTGAGAAGAAGGCAAAGACTTTCAGGGGTTTCACATACTCTTATGATTTCTCTTACAACTCCTATGTGTAAGATTCTTCAAATTGGATAATTCAAGAATTCTAGCACTTAAGCTCCAGGTTTATATTGAAAACTCTTTGCTGGGTATTTCTAGATGAATGATATATCAGCATATCAAACTCCATATAATTAAGATCGATCCCATTCTCCACCTGAGCACAAGTAAACAGTTTCCCCCGCAGTAGAATAAGGGGTGGGTTTGGTATCAGAAGACCATCATTCAAGTTCAGGTCTACCACTTACTCTCTGAGTGATTTTGGGTAAGATACTTAACCTCTGTGACTTCACTTTAGTTGTATTCTCAGTGCAGCCTATCTAAGCTCCTACTTGCCCCTACTAAGGCTATCTCTGACAATTAAAATGGAATTCTGCTCTATCTGTAACTAAAAAGAAAAGTCTCACATCAATGATATTAATTAATTTAAAAGGAAACTTGGTAGGATTTGATGATGGTATGGAGGTGGAAGGAAAAGGAGAAATCAGAATAGACTCTTGGATTTGCCATAATGAAAAAACAACCACTTGAATTATAGTCACAAGGTCTGAGTTTCAATGTCACACCTGCTCCTTGAAATAAAATAATTTTTCTTAGGCAAGTCACATAACATCTCTGGTCATCATAGAATTTAAGTCTAGAGGAAGATGAGAAATATTCTAATCTACCCCTGTAAACCCCCTGTCCCCCGCTACTCATTTTTACAATAGAGAATCCTGCCTCAGTGCCAGCAAAGAGATGCCTGCAATCCCCCTCATATCAGCTGCTCAAGGCAAATCAACCACTTACAGCCTCAATTTTCTCTATTGTAAAATGATGCTAATAATAGTGTATTTCACAGGCTTATTGAAAAGATCAAATGAAATAACACATATAAAGTGCTTTGTAAACCTTAAAACACCCATAAATGCTTGCTATTTTAAACCTATCATAATTACTACTAATAATTTTGGAGGAAGTTTTAACTTGTACAACTGAACTATGTAGAAGAGCTTAACTTTCTACTCCACTTTGAAATGTCTTTGAAGAAAAAAAAGATTAATTTCTCATATGTATTGATTCTGGAAGGCAAAATGGTAAGGGAGTTATGCTATTGATAGAGTAATTCTTAAGGTACTTTCTCCTTATTGTCATAATCAAGAGGAAATTGCATATCATTTTGAGATCTTCTCGAATGAAACAATGTACCTCTCTTGGGATGACTGAGTCAAGTTGAATGTGGAAGCACTCTTCCTCTCTCTTCATCTTCCTGGCTGATTTCAGTTTATACCCACATGTGGTCAATCAGTGACTAGGAGGTTCAGAAATGCCATTACAGATGCAACCCTGAAATTTGAAGATGAGATGAGCAAATGTCAACTTCTAAAATTAACACTAAAAAGAATCGATAAATAAGGATGAACTTAGAGAATGAAATAATTTACCCCCAAAATACAGTTTGTTAATGAAAAACTAAGGGTAGTCACATGGCAACTCCTTTCAGAGCACCACTTTAAAGATAGCTAATAACAGATTAAACTGTAATGTTGGAAAGTATAGCAAATAAAAATAGCTGTGTGGTGATCTAGACTAAAACTATTAAAAGGTAAGTCAAGAAATAAAGATCTATCTATAGGGGGCTTGTATCATCCCAGGAAGAAGGTATGGCACCCAATTTAAATGAATATCCTGTACCACTTCACAAATACACATATACCTGTGGTTTAAGTGTATATATCAGCCTTTTATATTTTAATGGCAATAAAAATTCTTCAATTTCCTTGTATTCATCAAATAATTCTCTACTTTTGACTTAGTTTCTCAGTCAGATTTCTCTACTGGGAAGGATCTATGCTGACCAACTGATTAAAGTATTCTGATCTAAATATAATTTCTGTTTCATATGGTAAAATAATAAATTGATTTTTTGGTTTGTTGATCAATGTTTTGGCCTTGATTAGGGTGATTCTGTCTTGTCAGTGCCTGATCACCCTTAGGTGAAATGATAAAATCAATTTCCTAAAACTATGAACTAGAGGAATAGATTCTTGATCCAGAGTGATTAACCTCATACCTTCCAGCAACAGTTAGCAATTGAGGTCCTCAAGGATCTGAACTATAGCATTCAATTTCCAATTATTTTATCTTTTCCCTTGTTCCTTCTTTTTTTCCTTCCTTCTAACCTTTCTACCTTCTTCTTTCCCTTCCTCCCTACCAGCATGCCTTCCGTTATGCAGGGATATATGGAGGGCCCTGGCCTGACTTAAAGCCAAGAAGTCATTCTTCTCCTTCCTCTAATACTAGCCACCTAGACTCTACTAAAAATCTTCCTTCCAATTCCCCTTTCCCATCTTTATCTCCTGACTGTATTCTGATACCCCACTCTCATCCCACTCAACTGTCCTGTAGGAAGGAACTCATATACCCCACTTTACTCTAGAGTCTCTCAGGAAGAATCTCTCCTTCCCAAAAGTGGCAGAATGTTCACATTCCCTCCAGTATAGAGGCAGACATTCTATGCATCCTTAGGATTTCTGCTTTATTCTATTAGCCCTTTAACTCTTTATGACCCACTTTGAGTTCTTCTTGGAAAAGATACAGAGTGGTTTGCCATTTCCTTCTCCAGTTCATTTTACAGATTAGGAAACTGGGTCAAACAGGGTTAAGTGGCTTTCTCATGGTCACACAAAGGAGATGAGTGTTTTTGACTCCAGTCCCTGCATTTATCCACTGGGTCACATAGCAGCTCACTGTATATATTAGAGGAAGCAAAATGGGCTGGTGCATTAATTGCTGGACCTGGAGTCATGCAGTCCTGACTTTAGACACTCACTGCTAATGCTATTTGTAAGATCCTGGCAAGTCAATTTATCTTTCTCATCTTTAATTTCTTCACCTGTAAAATGGTGAAAATAACTAATAGCCACGTGACTCCCAAGTTTATTCTGAAGATAAAATGGAATATTGCATGGAATGGAATATATAAATGCTAGCCATCATTCTTTTATATTTTTGTTGTTGCTGTTATGTGTCATTTAATTTTTCCAAAAAGCGTGATCTCCTTGAGAATAGGAAATGTCTTTTGAGTGTCTTTTTTTTTTCTATTTGTATCCTTAGGACTTAGCAAGGTGTTTGGCACCAGTGTCTACTTAGTTATTCCTTTCCTATCTACTTGTGAATTTGGTATATCAGTTTAATAAAACATGTATGCATTACCTTAAAAAACAAATAGATTGAAGTATATTTATTACTTTGATTTTGAAGTGCATCAGTGGTTACTTGACACAATGTGTTAGAAAGAACATGTGTTGGAGGCGGAGTCAAGATGGCAGAGTAGAAACAGGACTTCAGTGCAGTTCCCACTCCCACCTCCTCCAATTCATGTAAAAATGACTCTAAACAAACTTTGGAGCTACAAAACCCACAAAAAGACAGAGAGAAGCTAACTTCCCACTGAAGAGAGTCTGTCAGTCCATCAGGAAGGGGCCAGCACAGCACTCTGGGAGCTGAGTCCAACCCTACATTTTAGCCTCAGGGTGGCCACAACCAATCACCAGCTGGAGGGACTTCAGATCACTAGCAGCTTTGGTTTACATAACTATCAACCCATAGATGCCAAAGACAAAGTGAGAGGTCAGTGTAGACTTTGTGGGAACAGGGAGTTCAGGAGTGGTCTGGCCTTTACCCCCTGGAGGGAGAAGCAGCTTAGGTGCCACAGCTGCTGCTATGTAGCTGCTTCAGAACTCCAGGCTTGCAGATTGTGAGGAGACCAAGTGACCAGTCTGAGAGGTAATTGCTCTTGCTTCAACCTTCTTGGATCTGGATCACTGTCTAGGGTGGAGGTTCTGGGGTGCATGGCCAGTTTGCCAGAGCTTGTGGAGGCTTCAGAGAGGGCACCCAAATAATAGCTCTTGCAGCTGCAAAAACCCCATTGATTGGGACAAAGCTCCCCTTTCTGGTAGCAGAGTTCTACTGTGGAAAAAAGCTGAAAAGTCAAGTAATTGAGTGGCAAAATGAGCAAGCAAAGGAAGCAAAGTAAGCAGAGCAATCCTACATTAGACTCCTACATTGGGGACAAAAAGGATCAAAGCATGGAACAGGAGAAAGAAAATGAAGTCAGGACTCCTGTACCAAAAACTTCCAAGAAAAATATGAGCTGGTTAAAGGCCATAGAGGAGCTGAAAAAGGATTTTAAAAACCAAATAAGAGAAGTGGAGGAAAAATTGGGAAGAGAAATGAGAATGATGCAATAAAATTGTGACATGAGAGTCAACAACTTGACTGAAGAAAATAACACCTTAAAAAATAGACTAACACAAATGGCAAAAGAGGTTCAAAAAGCCAATGAGGAGAAAAATGCTTTAAAAAACCGAATTTGCCAGATGGAAAAAGAATCTCAAAGGCTCACTGAAGAGAATCATTCCTTCAGAATTAGATTGGAGCAAATGGAAGCTAGTGACTTTATGAGAAACCAAGATACTATTAAACAGATCCAAACAAATGAAAAAATAGAAGGCAATGTGAGAAATCTCACTGGAAAAACCACTGACTTGGAAAATAGATCCAGGAGAGATAATTAAAAAATTATTGGACTACCTGAAAGCCATCATCCAAAAAAGAACCTAGAGATCATCCTTCAAGAAATTTTCAAGGAAAATTTCCCTGATGTTTCAGAAACAGAGGGCAAAATAAAGGTTGAAAAAATCCACCTCTTGAAAAGGATCCCCAAAACAAAACTCCTAGGAATATTATAGTCAGGTTCCTGAGTTCCCAGATCAAGGAGAGAATATTACAAGCAGCAAGGAAGAAACAATTTGTATATTGTGGAAACACAATCAGGATAAAACAAGATCTGGAAGCTTCCACACTGAGGGATCATAGGGCTTGGAATATGATTTTCCAGAGGTCAAAAGAGCTGGGATTAAAAGCAAGAATCACCAACCCAGCAAAACTGAGTATCATTTTTCTGGGGAAAATGTGGTCATTCAATGGAATAGAGGACTTTGAAGCATTCTTGATGAAAAAACCAGAGTTGAATGGAAAATTTGACATTCATATCCAAGAAGCAAGAGAAGCATAAGAAGGTAAACAGGGAAAAGAAATCATAAGAAACTTATCAGAGTTGAACTATTTACATTCCTACATGGAAAAATGATAATTGTAACTAAAGAAACTTTTCTCAGTATGAGAATAGTTGAAAGGAATAGAAATGTATATATATACATATATGTATATATGTATGTATACATGCATATTTATGTCTATATAGGAGGGTATATGTGCATATGAATACATATGTGAGTGTGTGTATATAAGTATACAGGTTTACATAGAGGGCATAGGACCCATTGAATAGGAAGGGATGATACTTAAAAGGTAAAATTAAGAGGTGAGTGAAGAATATAATGAGAGCATATAAGGAGAGACAGAATGGGGTAAATTATCTCATACAGAAGAGGCTAGGGAAAACTGTTACAATGGAGGGGAAGAACAGGAAGGCAAAAGGAATGTGTCAACTTTATTTTCATTCAATTTGACTTAGGGAGGGAATGACATAAACACTAAATAGGGTATCTCATCCTACAGGAAAGTAGGGGGGAAGAGGATGAGGGGGGGGATGATTGAAGAGAGGGAAAGCTGGGGTGGAGGGAAGTTGGAAGCACCAACTTTTGAAAAGGGACAGGATCAAAGTAGAGAATAGAACAAATGGGGGGTCAGATAGAATGGAGAGAAATATAGTCAGTCTTTCATAATATAACTACTATGGAAATGTTTTTCATAGCTACACATGTACAACAAATATTGAATTACTTATCTTCCCAGTAAGGGTGGGTGATGAGGGAGGAAGGGAAAGAATCTGGAATTCAAAGTTTTAAAATCAAAGTTTAAAAATATATATATAATAACAATTATTATTTTACATGTAACTGGGAAATACAATATACAGGCACTGGGGCATAGAGGTCCACTGTGCCCTACTGGAAAGTAGGAGGGGAATGGGGGAAGATATGGGAAAGAGCAGATTGGGGGAGGGAATATTCAGTGGGATCACTGTTTTGGTGTGGTGGGTAGGGGAAAAATGGGGAGAAAAATCTGTAACTCAAAATCTTGTGGAAATGAATGATGTAAACTGAAAAATAAAAAAGAGAGAGAAAAAAGAATGTGTTAAAGCAGGTTATCAAAGAAAATCACAGTATCAGAGAGGGGAAAGGGTAAATATTTCATGACCACTTTTCTAAATGTATCATGCAGTCTTGAAGAGCAAAAGCATAGGGCAAAACACCTCTTTACAGCTTTTCCCTTTATGCTAGGGTAGTTCAGGCAGATAGTAGATAGTACTATGTAGTGGGATTAGGGGTAAGAAATGTAAATTGACTAAGGATTAGTGAAGATTAACTCCAATACAATGAAATATAATACAACACAGCATAAAACAATACATAAAACAAATATTTAACAACTCCCCAAAATGTTCAGTGCAGTGACATATTGCTATAGTTCTAAACATACAGATTTGAAAGGGAAGTGTCTCAGCCCCTGAGTTTAATTTTCTCATAGGTGCTGAAATACTTATGCAGATTAACACAATTTTGATCACAAGTATATTATAGTTAGAAAACAAATACTATGTAATACCACAGGGAGCAAGCCATTACCAACTGGCAGGATCCAGGAAGTTCCCAGAGAAAAAGTGATATCTAGTGCCCCTTCTTTCCTGCCTCTTCTAGACTTTACTCTAGCGTCTACACTATCTTCTCAAATTCAGATAAACTTTTAAATATCAAACCAAATAAAGTCTTGCCAGATTTCTTCCAATTGGTAATAGCTTCCTGTTTTATATCTAAACCCTTTTATTATTATCTATATTTGTTTTCTTCTATTTTCAGGCCAGTAGTCTATGAAGGCAGAGATCCTTGATCCCATCTTACTTAGCTCTATAACACTCCCATTAAGAGTAAGTAAAGGAATAATAAGATCTTAGTGCATAGACTTAGAGCTGGGGGTAAGTTTATAACCCATATTGTCAAATGCCCTCATTTTACAGATGAGGAAATTGAGTTTCACAGATGTTTAAAGATGAGCCTAAGGCTCCATAGGCAACAAGTAATGGAGAGACAAATGAAAGGAAAATTTTTTTGCATTAAGAAACTAAGGCCCAGAGAGATGAAATGACTCATCCAAGGTGGCATACCTGAAAATTGGTAAGGTCATATTATCCCATATATTTCTGACTTGAATGCAAGTTTCTTTATATTATATATCATTGCCTATAGATACTGAAGAGATATTTGTTGAATTGAGTTGTATAATAAAAGATGCCATTGGCATTTTGAAGGGGAAATGAAGAAACAAGCATGTGCAGCTTGAGAATTATATGTGGAAGGTCAGTGTCATCTGCTTTGACTTGGTTGAGGTTTGCTGGTGTCACTAGATAGTTATGAGTTAGCAATACCTTTTAGAGCTACTGCCTTCTCCTTTGCCAATGGCTACCCAAATCAATGTCTAAGCACTAGTTCCACCAAGTGAGGCTCCTAAAAAACTCAGAACCTAGGAGCAATGCCCTAATTTTCTACCTTCTAGAAGGGAAAGAAGAAAGGGAATAATCATTTAAATAGTGCCCATTATGTTCCAGTTTCTGTGCTAAGGACTTTTCTGGGCCTTACTATAATCCTATTAGACAGATGCTATTATCCCCCATTTTATACTTAAGGATACTGAGGTAAATAGAAGCTGAGACTAGCTATTAAGTGTCTGTGGCAGGATTTGAACTCTGTCTTTCTGATTTCAGGTACAAAGCCCCACTGACTATTACATCTAGCTTCCCCTAGACATCACTGCAGGTGCTGATTTTGATACCAAATGAACTGATAAAGGTATAGCATTTATCTCTCTAATAAAGCTATACAGTTACAGAAAAATCCAGGACCACTCAGAGACAAAGAGAGAATTTAAAAGGTAGGGTTGTTTTTAAATGAAGTGGTTATGGGAATAAATATCAGAACTTAGGGCCAGTGTGTAATTTTGGATTTTTATATGTTGATATTCTCTGTGGGAAGTGAAGATATAGGTAAATTGGATAAAATGGTTTATACATGTAATTATGAGAAATTTTAGAATGTCTATTCTTGTAATGTGATTTCAGAAGTTTTGAAACACATTCATTTTTATCCTTCTCCGGCTCCCCCAACCTCAAAAAAAAAAAAAGAATCAGGTTTAATTATATTTACTTTCCACCAGCATAAATGAAGAGACTGTGATTCTTGCTTTGCTCTGGGGACCCATTGTCTGTATGGCACTAGAATTCCCTTTGGCAGTAATCTATGTTTAGGGGGGAAAGAACATGGCAAATGAAAACATTGGCAGAATGGCAAGCTGTTAGAACAAAAGAGAAACTGTTTAGCCTTCTTATTTCTTTCCCCAGTACAAAGAACAGCATTCCATTAACTTCTACTCAGCTATTTCAGAATTTTTGTAGTGTAAAATTTCATTTGGATAACAAAAACCTACCTGCAATACAAGATTTTTGCATCATTTGAAAGTATATTATAATTGGTCCATCTGGCATTTGAAATAATACACTTGTTATCATGAAGCCAGGTGTTAGACATTGTTGAATATTATATCCCTAATCAGAGTTTGAAAAAAAAAGAATGATTGCATTTTCTATTTAAAAGTGTTTTAAAACTGATGCCAAGAAACATGAATAATAAGATTTACATGAAATTCATTGCCCCAAGCCTCCAAACTCACACAAATGGGGTCTACTCCTAAAGTCTTCCTTAAAACATCAATATTTTTCTTTGATTCATCATTCTTCCATGCAGAATGAGTATCTCTTTATCTATCTACATAATATATATATAGATGCACAAAAATGTACATTATACATGTGCACATATTGAATATGATATACGTGTATATATAATCACCATTATATGTAAATTTTTGTGTATGTATGTGTGTGCATATATATGTGTATATATATATAGATCTAAATGCAAATAAATATACTTGTAGATACTGATAAACATAGATAGAGATAGAGATACAAATGTAGATGTAGGTCTACATGATATTGTTTTGCTGTGGCACAATCATTTTAAATTTCCCTTTCATTGGTATGACCAGTATCCTAGGTACTGCTGCTCTGTTATACCAATTTGCCATCTAAACATGTGTGGCAAAAAATGTCCTTGTACCATTGTCAAACTAAAGATTCAATAAATTAGAACATGATTAAGATTTATAGTATCTTTAATTTGTAACACAAAATGGACTTGCGTACTTTTCTAATCTTATTAGACTGACATGTATAATTGTATTTTTAGTTATCAGGGGAACGTAATTAAGTGATATTCAAGCTAATCATTAAAGAATGTTTAACTCTGCTATTGTGGAACTCAATTTCATTAGATAACTTCCACACTTACATTCTTGTGTATTGAATACACACTATCTACCCTATCATCTTCTATAAGAATAAGCTACTATACTTAAATACACCTGTAATCAAAATTAAGTTGAAATACTGCATTCCAAAGATAAAGACATGAGTTAGGAATCTTCGTTATTTAGTATTATCTGCTTTCTTTCATGTTTCTTTTCTCCTAAAATCCCATACACCTTGGGACTCTCATAATTATCAAATTTAACACTTTTTATGACAGCATTCAAGAAATAAAATACAGGGAGGCTAGGTGGCACAGTGAATAGAGCACCGGCCCTGGAGTGAAGATGACCTGAGTTCAAATCCGGACTCAGACACTTGGCACACTTACTAGCTGTGTGACCTTGACTTAACCCCAATTGCCTTCCAAAAAGCAAAAGCAAAAGAGAAATAAAATACAAACATTAATAATTCATAAAATTATATATCTTGCTCCTCTCAACTGCCCTGTCCCCCAGTCTCTCCTTAGCAGAGCCTAAAAGGGAAGTCAGTAAAGTATTTGGGGCTGCTCATTATTCTGACTTTTGATAATCAAAGCCTTAAAAGTGACAGAACCAGATTTTTTACACATTTTAGTTAGTTTCCAATGAATAAGTTAAAACTTATAGTAACAGTGGCTATGTGCTATAATAAATACAACACTGGATTAACAGCCAGAAGACTTGCATTTGATCTTTTGCCTGAAATTACTCAGATATATGATTTTAGGTTAGTAACTTAAACTCTCTGAATCAATTTACCCATTTCATAATTGGACAGCAATGCCTGCACCACCTATTTTATAAGGTTGTTTTTGAGAGAGTACAAGGTTAATTAGTAGCATCATCATTATTAATTTTTAATTATTTTATTTATTAAACTTTATGTCTCCAAAGTTAACTGATTAGCAAAAATGTCAACAGTTGATTTTAGGCCAAAGAAGGTGTTGGTAGGACAAAATACAAAACTAACTGTAAAAATTAGTCCAAGCAGCAGTTGCAATAGAATATAAAGTAGAAACCAACAAACTAAATATCCAATAATTGGTTATCAAGATTAAATTATCATCTATTAATGTAATAGAATATTATTTGCCATAAGGAAGGACTCATGGGAAGAATTCCATGAAATGTAGGAGTGACAGATTTTCAGAATTGAAGAATTAAAAGGAATTTCTACAGCTGTCTGGTCTAATCCATATTTGAAGATTCACAAAAATTCACAAAAAATAATAAAAGTCAAACCAAAACAACAATGTGCCCATTGACTAGATAACTATATAACTTTGGCTGGCATCTAAGGAGATAAATTTATGCAAAAAGGCCTTGATTTACAGCCACTATGCTCTTGTGAAATGGCTTCTGTTCATACTTCTAGTTAGAGAGTAGAACTCTGGCAATATAGCTTTCAGTCATGCTCTAAGAAAGACCCCCTTACTCTCTAGGGTCTTTCATTGTTCTCCCACATCCTCATATTAAAAATAGAATAACAGATAACTTAAGGACAAGATTACTGACAGATGTTTATAAAATAATAATAAAAAATCCAGCAAATCCAGTCTGCTATCACAATTAGAACACACAAAATTAAATAGAAGTAAGGCAGGGCTGTTAAAAAGACTGCACTTTCGTGTTAGGTTTTCCTTCTGAGCTCCTTACAAAAACCTTCAATAGTAACACAATTTTCTGCTTGTTTATACAAAGGTCACCTCTCAGAACTGTGAAAGAATGAAAGGTACTACCAGTGTCCTGCTAACTGGCTTTCACTTTTGGTTCTGCTGTCATCATCTACCCTTCTCTCTTCATTTATCGTTAAGCAGGCTTATTGTCCACCTTACCAGTCAAGCCTCCTGCCACCCCACACTTCAAGGGGTGATCTCACATTAGTATTCTCTCTTCCCAAACTGAGAAGAACTACAAATCCCAGGATCCAGCCCACTCTTTGTACTGGATGGTTATAGATGTACTTTACCACAACATAACTATAAGAAATCTTTCTTATGCATTCATTAAAAAGGGGGGAGAAAAAATCAAGAAAACAAGAAAAATGTGGATTCACTTTTAAGATCAATATGCAAATCTTTTGGAATGTGAAAAGCCTTTGCTAAATATGTAAGCACACATATACTTATTTATAATCTTGGGATTTTTTGTTGTTTTCAGTTTGAATATTCCTTATTCTTAGTTTTTTATATCCTTCTTTATATGGTAAAATACCTTCACTTGTCATTGAAAGTTCAAATGATAGTTGTTTTTTTTAATTAGAATTTTCCAAGTTCTCTCAAATTCATGAAGGAAGAAAAAGATGAAAAGGAGGGAGGGAAAGAAGAAAGAAAGAAGAAAGGAAAGAAAGGAGGAAAGAAAGAAAAAGATAGAAGCAATGAAGGAAGGAAACAAGCAAGAATGCAAGGAACAAAGGAACAAAGGAAGGAAGGAAGGGAGGGAGGGAGGGAGGGAGAGAGGGAGGGAGGAAGGAAGGGAGAGAAGGAAAGAAAGAAGGAAGGAAGGGAAAGAGGAAGTAGGGAGGAAGGGAGGAAGGAAGAAACAAGGAGAGACAGAGAGAGATACAAAGGAAAGATACTATGGATGGTAATCCAGGGGGAAAATATCAACCTCTTGGGGGAAATTAATATGTGATTGGAATGTAGAGCCAATTGATGTATTTTAACATCAGAATGATAAACTTGGACTTGACCAAGCAGGGAATGGGAAGACATATAAGTTCTTATATAAACTCCTCTGTTTAAATTTTAAATTTCTATACAAACTATCCCCAACCTATCTTACTAGTTTAATTAGACAATACACCCCATCACACACTCTGAGATCCAGCAAAACTGTCCTTTTTTCCATTTTTCACTTATAGCACTACATCTCCATGTCATTGTACTGCCTGTTCCCCATGCTTCGAGTGTACTTCCTCCTTACCTTCATCTTATAGATTTCCTCCCTTTAAGATGAAGCTTATGTAGTACTTTCTTTATGAAACCTTTGCTGCTACACATAAGTGCTAGCCCTCCCTCCCAAACTACCATGTATTTAGCTACTTTATGTATTTTCACTTATTAACTTTTTGTTTTATTTTCTATGTTCTTCCTGTTTTCCCAATTAAAAACGTAAACTCATTATGATTTTATAATTTATTATTTCATTCTTCACTTTTAACAGTGCATTAACCTAGTGCCTACCACATAGCAGATACTTACTAAATGATCATGGATTAAGCAGAGAGTGACATATGAAAGCAAAAAATCAATTATAATTATATATATTACATATACACATGTGTAAATGTAACATATATATATATTTCTTCTATCAATAAGAAACATTGAAAACACTAAAGACTCTTAAGCACTTATTTAGAAATACAATAAACCATAACTCTTATCATATACTCTCCTGAGAAGGTGAAACTTCACATATTAAAATATAAAATACTTCATGGGAATGTTGAACAAGATTTTTGTCTTTTTCTTGGATTGACATCGTTCAACCAACTTATTCAAGGTTCACGTCTTCTGGAAAATTCATGGGAATTGCTAGAGCTTATCATACTGATGTTAGTCATTTCCTCCTCTGGGAAGTGGTTTCATTGATCACCTACTCAAGCATAGGGGCTCTTAACTTCTAGCATTTTTCCTACCTATTTGAAGACTATTTAGCCACTTCTGCTTAGGAAGGAAACACAAAAGAAGTAGAGACTCAGTAATTTTCTACACAATCCTAACATGCTTATCATAGAGTGGGGAGGGCCACACGTAAACTGACTACAATACTCTGCTTGTGCATGTCTTTTATAAATGCACCCACTGGAAATAGCTAGGCCACGTATGGCATCAGAAGGTGCACAGATCAAGTCATGAACTGATTCAGTAACTAAATACCTGTGGTAGAACATACTATGCCATTTATTTTGAGACAGATTGAATTGTTATGAAATTTAGCCTCATGTTAAGCATATTTTTTTTTGGAAAATCTGTCCTTCCTCTATTGACAGCCTTTCAAATATCTGAAAGGTGCTATCATTTCTTTGCTCTATTTTCAATTTTATGGATCAAGTGGACCAAGTTCCTTTAATCATTCCTCCTTAGTGGTATTATTTCAGGTCTCCTTCTGATCTACTTTCACTACTACTCTGTAGATATTTCAGATTGCTAATGCCCTTTATAAATTGTGGCACAGAATAATCAGCACAGCACAACAAACAGAATATAACAAGAATCTAGCATGAAAGGATTGTTGTTTCATAATCCCCAGTTGCTAGTGTCTCACCATTCAAAAGATATATTGGATTTATATTTTACATGTTATATGTGCCTATTCAGGTACATGTGTCATCCTATGATAAATATAAGCTTCTTTTTTTTTTTTTTTTGCTTTTTTTGGAGGAGGGAAGTCAGGACAGTTGGGGTTAAGTGACTTGCCCAAGGTCACATGGCGAGTAAGTGTTAAGAGTCTGAGCCCAGATTTAAAACTCAGGTCTTCCTGACTCCAGAGCCCATGCTCTATTCACTGAGTGGCACCAACTAACCACCCAAAATTTAAGCTTCTTGAAGGCAAGGACTGGTTCATTTTTGTCAGAGGTATTCAGAGGCACACTGGTAAATATTTAACAATCAGCTCTCAGAAAAAAAAAAGTTTTAAGTTTAATCTACATTATTACTCTCTGGGTCCTACACTCTATCCACTGTGCCACCTTGCTTCCTGCCAGTACTACCTAAGGGTTTTTAAAATCCTCATGTCATCTCTACTCAGCATAAATGTTTCCTCCCCTCCACCCCATATGTATTATGCCAGACCCAGTTGCTTTTCCTCATGTTAGTTTAAGTGCCCTTGCTAATTGTTCATATTCTTTAGAGGTCAAGAGAAGCACACTGATTTGGTAATGGGGTTAGCAAAACCCAAAGGAGCAATACATTTTCTAAAAAAAACCTTAAATGGAATGAGAGCAGTCACAATTTATTACTAAGCTACTGATATTCTTAATTGTTTAAATAGAATCATAGGCTTTTTGCCTATGCAAATAAAATAAGCAGTTTCTCCAATTCTCTTCAATCTTCATGGGAAAAACCATAGTGCATAGGGTTGAAAACATACTGTAGAATAATCTAGTTAGATTGGGTACTACGTGTCCTTAGCAAGTCTGAGAACCAAAACCTTAGAGTGTGATATTTTAATGTTCCTAATCAAAGAGGGAAGTCATAACGGTGGTAAAAGTCAGACAATTCAGAAAATACATGAAAAGACTAACTAGACTCTGACCATTACTAGAATCTTTGAAATTAGATTCCTTAATTGAATAACTGAATAACAATAACTCTTCACTGATTTAAACAATAGTTTATTTCATAAAGCACTTACTACAAATGTATTGGAAACGTGTTAAGTGATTTTCACAGGTAGAAAGAAATCATTTTTGCTTAAAAAAAAAAAACAAAAGCAAAAACTTTCAATGATTCTCTATTGCTCTCCCCTCCAAACAAACAACAAACCCAACAATAACCCAAAACAAGCCTGACATTCACAGCTCTTTTTTTTTTTTTTAAAGCAATTGGGGTTAAGTAACTTGCTCAAGGTTACACAGCCAGTTATTTCTGGGTGTGGTGCTGACTATCTGAGCCCAGATTTTGATCCAGGTCATCCCGACACTGGAGCCAGTGCTCTTACTCGCTGAGCCACCTGGCCGCCCCTAAGCAATTGGGGCTAAGTAACTTGCTCAAGGTTACACGGCCAGGTGTTTCTGGGTGGGTGCTAAGTGTCTGAGCCCGGGATTCGATCTCCAGGTCTTCTCAACACAGGAGTCAGTGCTGTTACTCGCTGTGCTACCTGGCCACCCCACATTCACAGCTCTTAACATTTCGACTCCCAGCTGTCTTTCTAGGCCTATTATGCTGTACTCTTCTTAACTTAATGCACACTCTTAACAAAATTGTGAGTTTTATCCTCTAAATAAACATGTACATCCCTAATTCAATACCATTTCTGATGTTTGGAATATCTTTTTTCCTTATTATTATTATTTTTTGCCTTTTGGAGGGTAATTGGGGTTAAGCAACTTGTTCAAGGTTACACAGCTAGTTTGTGTGTGTGTGTGTGTGTGTGTGTGGGTGTTAAGTGTCTGAGGCTGGAACTGAACTCTGGGTCCTCCTGACTCCAGGGCCAGCTCTTTACTTGCTGTGCCACCTAGCCACCCTTTTTCCTCAATTCTTGAGCTTACATTCTAATAGAAGTTTTAAAAGCAGGATTGTGGTCCAATCATATTATACAGTTTTGCATAAGTGAATTTTAAATTTTCAGTATAAGCATTTACATCTGAGAATCTGTCAAATTCTATAAGCTAGCACTTTACTGTTTTGTTGATTTTATTGAATAAAAAAATATAGAGAAAATATTAATGTAGATTAAACTTAAAAATATGTCATTTACATATTCTTTTTTTTTCTGGAAAGCTGGTTATTAAAGAAGTACCAGTATAATAATGAGTAAAAGGACAAATAACTATGGTACAAAGGGAAATTGATGTGTAATTAAAGAAATACAAAGTTTTTGTGGTCCTAAATCACATCACTGACAAGGGAAAGCATGGGTCAAATTACAAGGTTATAATAGATCAAGGATAACGTATTTAACTGCAGATCAAGAAATTCCTTATTCAAATCCCCCCCCCCCCATTATTATTTGCTTCTCTTTTGGGTCACTATTTTTAAGCGAATGCATTGTTGAGTGAGTATTCAGTAACCACTTGTTGAAAATTTTTAGAAGAAATTATTTTTTGTCAGCTATCTATTTAGAGCCTCTGAGGTTCCTTGAAACTGAACATCTATGATCCTGAGTTTTGAGAGAGAAGAACAAGAAGTCTGAGTAATGTTATCTTCTCTGGACCAGAAGAAGAAAACTCTTAATTCTGGATATAGAAAAGTAGCAATTTAAATATCTGAGGCAGATGAATGACTGTGGTATATAAAAAGATACTTCAAGAAGTATTTGAAAACTGAGGCTATGGTCAGCAGTGCTGAAGGGAACAGAAAATCATAGATAAGAGCTGGAAAAGGTCATTGGGTTTTATGATAATGAGGTGGATTGCTGATGGCTTATTAAAGGAGTTTGCTTATGAAGGAAACTATATAAAGTTCCATATGACAAGCAGGATAAAAAATAGTAACTACAATTAACATTCTAAGCACATAAATGGCCAATTATAATGAATCACACTAGAAGAAATATACAAATAATTAATGAACTTGCAAGATTTGTATTTGTTGTGAGGCATAAGCTCAAATTTCCTACATAAAACAATATTGTGTGACTTAGTGAAAGGATGATATTTAGTCCTTTGAATACTTGCAAATATGTGTGATTGCAATTTTACAGATCAATAATGACAGAATACGAATTAATTGCAATTTGTCCCTTTCATCAGAATGTTGATTGTAAACACAATCCATGACCATATATGTCTGTGTTTTTTTTCATGTTTTTTTTGTTTTTTTGCCTGACAAGTAAGCCAGTGGAAGACATATATAGTGAGAGATTTAGCTGCTCAATTTCCTACCCTGTACAGCTCATCTTTATTTTAACACAACTCAGGGGCTTCTTTTTCAATGTGGAACTACCTCTCAATTATGGATGCCATTATGTTTTTATTTTTTCCCCCAATATCTGTCTTTGAGTAAGGATATTTATTTCTATGGCCCTATAGATTTTGGTTAGGTTAAATAATATCAATTACTTCAGTACTCTCTAATCAATCCATTATTTCATTCATGAAAGTATAACCTCCATCAGGGAAATTATGTCTCATCCACATATCTTCTTAGCCTCTTTAATTCTTGTCCTAAGGTATAAATAGAAAATCTTAAAAGCAAAGTAAATGTCAAATTTTGATTCTTTTGTGATTGTGATAGTCTATAATTTCAGTCTCGTAGTGTCACTAGAAGAATATTATTGTTAATAAGATAGGTTTTTCCAGTTTAAAATGATTAAAAGTACTGCACAATTTTCAAATTGGATCCATCCTGACCTCCTTTTCAAATTTGAGGCCTATTCAATGTTCATTTGCTGGATCAGACCATGATATATGCAATAATGAACTAAGACAATGTCCCTCACATTCCAATTATGTAAGAAAATTATATATGTATATATGTTTGTATATATTGTATTGTATTTATGATTGTAGAATATCATTGAATAGAACCTCTAGTATTCTAAGACTCAATATAATTACTATAATGTCAATTGAAAAGAGTAGTATCAGAAAAATTTCATTCTGTAAGGAATGTCATTTAGTTTGGGATTTGTCCAGGATATCCTCCATTATACTGTCAAACTTCTTTTTAAAGAGAAAACATATTTCTGTTTCTAGCCTCAATTATATAGTTTTAGAAAGATTTCGCACAAAATTTGCTATTTGGCTATATCTGTGCAGTAATCAGTATTATCTTAACTTATACATAAACGACATTTAAAAAAATAAGTACATTCAATAATATTTGCCCAGTCATCTTTCTTATGATTAAAAAAGCAGTAAACACAGTGAGATATTATATTTTTTATACCTCTCAATAAATTTTCTAAATGTGAAGATGTAGTTTCTTCTGAAAATGGCCAGTAAAGGCTGCCTTCCTCTCCTCACTTTTTCATCATCTTGAATTATATAGAGACAATATTCATAAAGACTTTACAGAGATGAAGAGATAAGAAATGTGTTAGTAGTTCCTGTCGTCTTTACAGGCAACTGTGTTTGATAATAATACTGTGATCTTTCCCATTCTTTTGCAGTCATTCTCCTCATTGAGATATATTGACAATTGAATCCAAAATGCTTTCAATGTTTATATTACGTCTAGTATGTTGTTATTTTGAATGTACTTGGTGAAGTTATGTTGTTTTTTTTGCCCAAATTCATCTTATATAACATATTTCTTCATAAAATACATTAGGCCCTTTGGTGCCTGTTCAAACGTAGTTCATGTTCAAATGTGGTAGTTCCACCGTCAGTGATAATGACAATAGACTGTTATAAAAATTGAAGCAAATCTGCTCCACTTCATCCTTAGTTTTGCATATAGTGCTGTTGGAAAATACCTAGTTTAGTTGGTTCTCATGTTAAGCGTCCTGCCAACTCACTGGATTCTCTACTACATTTCATTGTTCAATGAGGGGACACTATTCATTATCTTGTCACCTTTCTCTATAATATGTATGAATGAACTTGTATTCTAAACTATTGTTGCCTTTGGCTTTCATGTTTCTTTGCTCAACTAGGAAATTACTGGCTCATGTGGTTTGTGAAGCCTTTTTATCTTATTCTTTGAATGGCTTTATTTGGTTAAATCTCTCAAAGAAATGGCTATAAACTGAAGTAATGCCTTTTTCCTTTTGTACCTTTCCCATTATTCATCCAGTGACATTCAACTCTCTTCTGAAGTAACATATTTCTGATCTAAAGGCACGAGTTTTCTGAGTTATCTTCATTGTGGTCCCTTTCATTTCTTAATATCAACACGGCATTTCAAGCATATATTTAGTCATCCTTTATTCTACCTTCTCTTTGAAGTCACTACCTGTCAAGTTATACGTTCACTTATTTTGGAAGATATCATTACATTTTTCATGGGACTTTGTCTTTATTCAGCTTTATCCTCTGCTGCTGATGTTGGTGCATAGTTAAACACAGCTAAGTCTCCATGACATTATAGGTGTGGCTACTCCTTCCATAAGTGGAGACCACAATACATTCATTTCTTCTCCTGCTAAGTTGCTTTTGCCCATGTCCTCATATAATTCTCCAATAAGCAGTTTATCTAAAATATCTGTAGCCTTTGACATTGTGTAAGTCCTGGTACAGCTCAGGCTATCTCTTCTCCTTTCTTTCATAAGTATAAACCTCTTGGATAATATATTTTACATTACTTTTGATGCATAAATCATCATCGATAGCATGTCACATCCCTAACTTATAACTGTGTTGTATCACAAGAACAATATCAGAGTTTAAAAAAAAGGTTATTTCATTATTTAGTTTGTTTTCAAGGAGTAACTCTGAATCATTGAAATTACTGAACAATTTCGAAAAAAGCAAATTGAGCTCCTCATCATCTAAGTAACTTTGTCATCTGTAGTCATCAGCTTAGTAACTTGAGAACTTTGGGCCCAGTTTCTCTTTTATCTATAGTGTTTGCCTAAGATAAAAGGAAAATGAAGGAAATAGCACAACAGATATGAGTGATTACATTATACACTTGAAATTTACTTTGTGCAAAGTTGGGCTAAACATTTGGGGTAGCTGGGGATCTCACTAAAAAAAGCTTGATTTGTAAGCTGATTCACGACGTCCTCATCTGTAAAATGGGCACAGCAAAAGCTGCAATGCCTACCAGACAAGAGTGCTTGTGCCTTTTAGGCACATAATGGAGTACAAATATTTAGTCATAATTTCCAAATAATTCCACTATTCTGAGTAAACAAAATGATAGAAAAAGTTAAACAATAGTTTTATTGTGGGTTGGGGTGACAGATGCTGGTTTTAACCAATATATTGAAAACTGGTTCAAATGATTGCTCATGTAGAAAACATTAAGGGGGCACACCCACATTCATCATATTCAAATACCTAGGGCAGTCAGATAGTTGGGAAAATTCAATGAAATAAAGAATTAAAAGTGGTATTTTATCATACAAACCGAAGAATGGTTTGTTGAACTTATGACTTAATACTTTATTTCATTTTGTTTTTTCAGAATAGTGGAATAATTTTTGGATATAGGGATAGATGGATAGATAGATAATGAGAACAATGGTTTCACTGCCATTATATAATTTATGCCTGAATTTTTAAACAAAAGTATCTAGACATATCAGTTTTCTTATTTTTCTGTACTAAATCATGTGGCTTTTTGTCTTATATTTTCAATTCCTTAAAAACAAATTTATTAATATCTTCAGTTGGTATCATAATATCCCAATATAACCTCCTTATTGAAAAGTCCTTTAAAACAGCAACAAAAAAGCAAATAATAATGGCTGGCATTTATATGTTAGCAGCAAGGTGGCACAGGGGATAAAGGGCTGGACCTGGAGTCAAGAAGACCTAAGTTCAAAGGCCTCAAGTAATTACTTGTGTGAAACTAGGCAAATTACTTAACCCTGTTTGCTTAGTCTCCTCCTATATAATGAGGTGGAGAAGGAAATGATAAACCACTCTAGTATACCTGCCAAGAAATACCCAAATGGGGTCATGAAAAGTTTGACACAACTAAAATGACAACAATGACATAACATTTATACAGATTGATTTAAGACCTATAAAACA
Source organism: Petaurus breviceps papuanus (assembly GCF_028583685.1). NCBI lineage: Eukaryota > Metazoa > Chordata > Mammalia > Diprotodontia > Petauridae > Petaurus > Petaurus breviceps. The sequence goes on along the minus strand of NW_027186645.1, from coordinate 5,778,871 downwards.
TTATACATATGTTTCCTTTTATCTTTATTACAATCCTGGGGGTTAGGTGCCATTATTACCCCCCCCCCTTTTTCATATGAGGAAACTGAAGCATAAAATAATTGAGAAAATTGTCCATGGTCAGACAGCTAATAAGTGTATGAGGCCAGATATGAACTCATCTTCCTCATTCCAAAACCAGTGCTCTATTCGCTTTATTTTTTACCAAGGGGAAGTAATTGTATTCCCCTGGACCAAACTGATCATTGAAATAAATTTGACTCTGCATACCTTTTGGTGTTGTTTTAATTCACATTATCTTAGTCATTTTTAATATTGTTCTAATTTACTTTCCATAGGTAAAAAGAGCCTATATGGTAACTTTCTTTTTTCCAATTGCATGATAGCTGCTAAAAAATAATTATTAGTATTTGAAACATGTAGTTTGCTAAGTGGTACAGTGGACAAAGCCTTGGTCTGGGGTTGAGGATGTCTGAGTTCAAATTTTGTCTGAGACATTTAATTGCTATCTGATGCTGAACAAATCATTCAAGTCTCATCTGCCTTAGTTTCCTCAAATGTAAAATGGACACTATAATAATAACATCAAGATCACAAGGTTGTTAAGAGAATAAAATGAGATTGTATCTAAGAAAAATTATTAACATAGTTTCTGGCCTATACTAGGCACTAATATATGCTTGTTTCCTTCCCCTTCCTTTTTCTCCCTAAGTAAACTGGTTTTAGATTTAGAAATGATTGAAGGGGATTATTCATGGAATAAGTTTCTTAGCCTCCCGATTTCTTAACATTAACTAAGTTCTTATTTTTCTCTTTTGTATCAAAAAATGCCACTCATGGCAATTATTCCTGTTGTCCCTCTCTGTTTAAATCAAGTTAATAACTTTACTGCCTAAAGGGAAATCAACTGTGAAGAGTTTAATGTAATTTTCAGTCAGAACAAAGTTAAAACATTAAAGTGCACTTGTTGATAAGACAAAAGCAGCTAATTTTAAGCTCAATTATCTACGTATATCACAATCCAACAATTACACCTTTTTCTTTAAACTTTTGCTTGATTTTCCCTTGACAATAACCTTCAATATCACATTTAGATCATTCATGACTGAATATTAGTGATTCTCTGAGTAATGCATTTAAGCTTTTATGTAAAGGCACTGACTGTGCCATACCAAGCAAACTGCTAAAATTCATTTTATAAAGTTACACTCAATAATAACAAAATTCATCTCGAAGAAAAAAAGGTCAAGAATATTAACAGAATCAATGAAAAAAATATGAAGGGAGCAGTATTAGATCTAAAACTGTTTTATAAAGCAATAATCACCAAACAATCTGGTAGTAGTTAAGAAAGAGAATAATGGCTCCAGGTAATAGATTTGATACACATGACACCATAGTAAATGACCACAGTAATCTACTGTTTGATAAACCCAAAGATCCAAGATTTTGGGACATAAACTAATTATTTAACAAAAATTGCTGGGAAAACTGGAAAGCAGTTTAGAAGAAATTATGTACAGACCAACGTCTTACCTAGATAAGGTTAAAATGGATCCATGATTTAGACATAAAGGGTGATATTATAAGCATATTAGAGGAATGTGGGGAAAAAGTGCCTCTCAGATCTATGGACAAGGGAAGAAATTATGACCAAACAATAGATATAGAGGATCACAAATTATTAAAATGGATAATTTTTATTACATTAAGTTAAAAAGATTTTTTCACAAACAAAACCAGTACAGCCAAGATTAAAAGAAAAAAGGAAAAGGAAAGAAAATAATTATAGAAAATTTCTAGGATAAAGTTCTCATTCTCAAATATATAGGGAACTGAGTCAAATTTATAAGAATATGAGTCATTCCCCAATTGATAAATTGTCAAAGGATATGAACAGGAATTTTTTTTTTCATTTTTCAAATGCTTCATTAACTTCTGATTTACATCATTCATTTCCGCCAGATTTTGAGTTACAAATTTTCTCCCTGTTTTTCTCCTACCCACCACCCCAAAATAGCAGTCCCACAGGATATCTCCTCCTCCAATCTGCTCTCTCCCATATCTTCTCCCATACCCCCTTCGAGTTTTCCAGTAGGGTAGAGTGAATCTCTATTCCCCAGTGTCTGTATATTTTATTTCCCAATTACATGTAAAATTGCATTAATAATAGTATACATATACACACACAAAATTTTGATTTTAAAACTTTGAATTCCAGATTCATTCCCTTCCTCCCTTATCACCGACCCTTACTGGGAAGATAAGCAGTTCAGTATAGGTTGTACATGTGTAGCTAATGCACAACATTAGCATAGTAGATATATTGTAAAAGACTGACTATATTTCCCTCCCTCCTATCCCACCTCCCACTTGTTCTATTCTCTACTTTGATCCCATCCCTTTTCAAAACTGGGTGCTTCCAACTTCCCTCCCCCCCCCCCCCCCCGCCCTCCCTTCCATCATCTCCCCTCTCATTCCCTTCCCACATACTCTCCTGTACCTATTTAGTGTGGATTTCATTCCTTCCCTGAGCTGAATTCAATGAGAATAAGGTTGACCCATTCCCTTTTGTCTTTCTATTCTTCCCCTCCATTGTAACCATTTTCCCTTACCTCTTCTATGTGAGATAGTTTACCCCATTCTGTCTCTCTCCATCTCCTCTCATTATATTCTTCTCTCACCTCTTCATTTCACCTTTTAAGTATCATCCCTTCCTATTAAATTGGTCCTGTGACCTCTATCTATGTATACCTGTAAACATAAATACACACATTCATATATGTATTCATATGCTCATATACCCTACAATATATATTTCTATTCCTTTCAACTATTTTCATACTGAGAAAAGTTTCATCAGTTACAATTATCATTTTTCCATGTTGGAATGTTAATAGTTCATCTTTCATAAGTTCTTTATGGTTTCTTTTCCCTGTTTACCTTCTCGTGCTTCTCTTGCTTCTTGTATCTGAATATCAAATTTTCTATTCAACTCTGGTTTTTTCAGCAAGAATGCTTGAAAATCCTCTATTCCACCGAATGACCATATATTCCCCTGAAACATGATACTCAGTTTGTCTGGTAGCTGATTCTTGGTTTTAATCTCAGCTCCTTTGACCTCTGGAATATTATATTCCAAGCCCTTCGATCTGTCAGTGTAGAAGCTGTCAGATCCTGGGTTATCCTGATTGTGTTTCCACAATATTCAAATTGTTTCTTCCTAGCTGCTTATAATATTCTCTCTTTGATCTGGGAATTTGAGAACCTGGCTATAATATTCCTAGGAGTTTTCTTTTTGGGATCTTTTTCAGGAGGTGATCGGTGGATTCTTTCAACCTCTATTTTGCACTCTGGTTCTAAAACATCAGAGCAGTTTTCCTTGAGAATTTCTTGGAGGATGATTTCTAGGTTCTTTCTTTAATTATGGATTTCAGGTAGTCCAATAATTTTTAAATGATCTCTCCTGGATCTATTTTCCATGAGATATTTTACATTGCCTTCTATTCTTTCATTTGTTTGGATCTGTTTAACAGCATCTTGATTTCTCATAAAGTCATTAGCTTCCATTTGCTCCAATATAATTCTGAAGGAATGATTCTCCTCAGTGAGCTTTTGAGATTCTTTTTCCATTTGGTAAATTTGGCTTTTTAAGGCATTCTTCTCCTCATTGCCTTTTGAGCCTCTTTTACTATTTCAGTTAGTCTGTTTTTTAAGGTGTCATTTTCCTCAGTCAGGCTGTTGACACTCATTTTGTAATTTTCTTGCATCATTCTCATTTCTCTTCCCAATTTTTCCTCCACTTCTCTTATCTGTTTCTAAAAGTCCTTTATGGCCTGTAACTATCTCATATTTTCCTTTGAAGCTTTTGGTGCAGGAGTTCTGACTTCACTGTCTTCCTCCTGTTCCATGCTTTGATCTTTTTGTCCCCAATATAGGAGTATAATGTTGGGTTCTTCTGTTTGCTTTGCTTCCTTTGCCTGTTCATTTTGTCACTCAATTACTTAACTTTTGGACTTTATACCACAGTAGTACTCTGCTGCCAGACAAGGGAATTTCAAACCAAATGCTCAGGTTTTCTCAGCTGCTGGAGATATTAGTTTGGTGCCCTCTCTGAAGCCTCCACATGCTCTGGCAACCTGGACACACACCCCAGGACCTCCACCCTAGACTGTAATCTAGATCCAAGCAGGTTAAAGCAAGAGAGATTACCCCTCAGACTGGTTGCTTGGTCCCCCTACACTGTGCAGGCCAGGAGCTGAAGCTGCCACATGGTGGTGGCTGGCCCACAGTCCTCAGCGGCTTCTCTCCTCAGGGTCAAAAGCTGATACACTCCCAACTAATGGGTCCCAAAGTCCAAACTGCACTGATGTCTCACTTTGTCCTTAGCATCTATGCATTGATAATTCTGGATGGCCACAGCTGCTGGTCATCTGGAGTCTGTCCAGCTCGTGGTTGGTCAGGCCTGCCCTGGGGCTAAAACCTCTGGCTCACACGGGGCTGGGGTCACCTCCCAGAGTGCTGTGCTGGCCTCTATCTGTTGGTCTATAGGGCTGTCCTCAGTAGGAGGTTAGCTTCTCTGTGTCATTTTGTGTGTTATGTAGCTCCAAGGTTTGTTCAGAGTCCCCTTTTGCATGGATTGGAGGTGGTGAAAGCAGGAGCTGCATGGTTTCTCCTCTACCATCTTGACTTCCCATTGGGAGAGGTCTGAATAGGCATTTTTTAAGAAGAAAATATGAAAGACATAGTTCTAAGTACTTTTTGATGAAAGAAATGCAAATTGAAAGAACTCTGATTTACTATCTCAGATATAACCAGTAAGATAATATAACAGAAAAATAAAAGAACAAATGTTGGCAGGGATTCAGGAAAAATGGTATACTAATACATTATTGGTGGAATTGTTATCCAACAGGTCTAAAGAACAACTTGCAACTATGCTCAAAGAGTTAAAAAAAAACTGTAGATACTATTTATCCCAGAAATGCCACTGTATCTGTATCCCTAAGAGACAAAATAAGAAAAAAAAACCTATAAGTACAAAATTATTTACAACAGATTTTTTTGTTTGTTTTGTTTTTGTGAAAGCAGACAATTGGATACTGAAGAGATGCCCATCATTTGGGGAAGGGTTGAATAAGATGTGATGGAATACTATTGTGCTATAAGAAACAAAAGTAGAACTGCTTTCAGGAAAACCTAGGAAGATTTATATGAAATGATGCAAAGTGAGGTAAATAGAACCAATAGGGCATTATCCACAGTAACAGCAAAATTGTGCAATGATCAACTCTGAGTTACTTAGTTATTTTCAGAAATACAATGATCTACTACAATTCTGTAAAACTTAGGATAAAATATCCTATCCATCTCCAAAGAAAGAACTTATGGAGCCTGGACATAGATGAAAATATACTTTTTCTTTTAAACTTTTTTTGTCTGTGTTTTCTTTCATAACAACTAAAATGGAAATATGCTTTCCATACATGTTTGCACATGTATAACCTTTATAAAATTGCTACCCATTTCAAACATGGGGGAGGCAAGTGTAAAGTCAATCACAAGCAGCTCTCTTGCGGACTGCTGCTGTGAATAACTTTAACGATCTAATCACATAGTATAGTGAACTCTCTATTTATTCAGCAATACACTAAAACAAAACATTAGGGAAAATAAAGCACCATATTCACAACAATATAACACAACAAATTATTACTAAGGTGGCAACTTGGTCTTAAACAAAACATATCATTCAGTAAGTTACAATCTCTTGGATCAATATAAAGTATCCATCTAATGTCTTCTTTCAACTTGATTGGAAATTGACTTCCGGTCATTAAGTCAGTCATCCTTAAGGGGTAGTGGAAAACACAAAGGCCATCCACCCCTATGTCACAGTAAATTACAATATAGACAGTCAATACTGAGTACCTAAGTAAATTTCTCTTTCATCTTGATTCCAAGCTGGTTTCCAAATCCCATGGCTCCTCTTCCATGGGTGACTGCTCCCAACTATTGCCTGGAAAACTGAGCAAATGGCAAGCAAAGCAGTACTTTACTTTGCTCCTTGTTTCATCTATTCAAGTGCCTTTGAGCCTCACCTTTGATTGTGTCAAGTCTTTGTTGGAAACAGTATACATTGTGTTGCCCTTAATAGGCCTAAGGGAGTTGGAGACCTTCCTGCCATTTATAGGCCTAAGGTCATCACGTGACACCCATGGTGGGAGGAGCTTGCCAAAGAGTGGAACAGGAAGGGTGGAACAGGAAGGGGCAGAGCAGATAAAAGCTCAAGTATGATCTGGGACCAAGTAAAGGTGATAGAGAGAATGTTTGAGATGTTGGCACTCTGTCTATTGTTCTTGTTTGTCAGACATAAGCACTCTGTCCATTGATTTGTGTTAATGTTACTTTGTCAGAGAGAAGCACTCTGCAGATTTGTGTTGATTTTTTAGACAAAAAGTGAATTGAGATGATAGTGTTGGCAATGTGTGTAAATATTGCTGTAATCCTGTGTAATGGCAAGCAAAGAAGTAACACCTTGTTTCAGCTACTGAATAAACACCTTGTTTCAGCTATTTAATTAACACAGCAGGTGAAGATTGTATCAAGATCCAAAACTTGTGAATCCCACAACTTGTGAACCCTAGAACTTGTGAATTCTGGCAACAGGAAGGGGAGGAGCTAATGACCATATATAAGGAGAGGCCCAGGATAGAGACAGAAGAACTGAGAAGGGAGCTCTTGTGGTGGAGAAGGAGAAAACTTTTGGTATCCCAGCGCTCTATGTTTGTCTGTTCTGTTTGTGTTGATACTTTTTTTTTATACTTTCTACAGAAGCCCTGGGACCTTACTGGAAGCCCTGGAAGAGAATCTTCTGGTTGTCTTTTTATAGAAAGAAGTCCTGGAGGAGGCATTTGGAGGTCCAGGGACTATACTGACGATTTGTGTTGAATTCTCAGACCTGGTTTGTGGGCCTGTGTTGATTTCTATGTTGATGATTTGTGTTGACCCCTTAGACCTTGTTTTTGGGTCCCTATTGATTTCACAGGCAGATAGTGAATTGTTGATGGTGTGGGCAATGTGAATGAATGCTGTTTTGGCTCTGCTAAGCTTTGTCTTAATAGAAGCAGAAACTGTGAAGGACTTGAGGTGGACTAGACACTGTGACCTTCAATATGGAATGGGAACTGGACAAGGAACTGGATGAAGACCTGGACAAGGATCTGGAAAAGGAACTGGGAGCTTCCTGCCTTTGACAGTTGTGTAGATTTGGACAGGAGCTGGGACCTTGGGAGAGGAACCATGGAAGTCGAAAGCTAGCCTGGAGTCAAGATGAAAAGACCTCTCCCTTGGTACCTGATGTTGACTGAGAAGATTATGATTTATTGTGACTTAGGGGTGGATAACTTTGACTTTTGTACTTTGTGTCCATTAAGGAGACAAGCCTCCTTAAGGATGATTGAATTAAGGACTTACTAAATGATTGAGTTACTAACTGAATGTACTTTGCTTAAAACTATGTGGCCAATTTGGTGAAAACTATGTGACCATATTAGTGATAAGTTGTTATGTCATAACATTGTGAATGCTGTACTTTGATTTCTGTGAATGTTTTGCCTTAATTTATTGCTGTATAGATAGAGAGTTCACTATAGTATGTAATTAGAAGCTTGAAGCTGTTTACAGCAGTAGTCCTCTGGAAAGCTGCACGTGCTTGTCTTTACACCCTGGTTGAGCACTGTTTTCCTAGAAACAGAAACTGTGAAGAAGTTGGGGTGGAGCAGTCCCCATGAGCTTGATATGGAACAGGAGAGGAGAGCTGCCTACCTGTGAATCCAGGCAACAGTTGGGTGAATTCAGACAAGAGCTGGGAGTATGGAAGAGGAACTGTGAGGTTTGGAAGTCAGTCTCCAGTCAAGATGAAAGAGAATTTCACTTGAGTACTCAATAGTGACTGATGATATGGTAAGTTATTGTGACCTAGGAGTGGATGGCCTTTGTACTTTCCATTAACCCCTAAGGATGACTGGCTTAAGGACGATTGGAAACCAGCCTGCAATCAAGATAAAAGAAGACTTTAGATGGGTACTTTATATTGATTGAGGAGATTGGGACTTACTGAATGATATGCTTTGTTTAAGGTGATATGGCCACATTTGTAACAAGTTGATATGTTATATAGTTGTGTATGTTGTACTTTAGTTTCTTGAATGCTTTTCTTTAATTTATTGCTCAATAAATATAAAGTTCACTATACTATGTAATTAGATTTTTAAAGTTATTTGCAGCAATACTCCTCAGGAAAGCTGCTCATCATTGGCTTTACAGCAAGGGAGTGAGAGAATTTAGAATTAAACATTTGAAGAAATGAATGCTTAAAGTTGTTTTTACATTTAATTGAAAAAATATTAAAAGAGAAAAAAAATGACAAGTGAATGCTTTTAGAAAAACCTCAGAAGACATATGAACTGATGCAAAGTGATTGGTACCAAGAGATCATTGTACACAGTAATAGTGATAGTCTACAATGATCAACTGTGAATGCTTTAGCTATTCTGATTGATACAATGATATAAGACAATTTCAAAAGACTTTTGATCAAAAATCCTATTCACCCCCAGAGAAAGAATTGATGGAGTGAGAATGCAAGTGGTAGCACATTTTTTCACTTTTTAAGAATTTTTCTTGCTTTTTTGCAAAATGACAAGTATGGAAATATATTTTCCATTATTTCACATGCATAATTGATAACACATTTCTTGCTTTCACAATGGGTTAGAGAGAGAGAAATTGGAATTCAAAATTTTTAAAATGTAAAAAATAACTAACATTTTAAAACTAAAGGCACTATGCCTTATTTAAGGGACTCCATCAGGGCCATAGTTTGCATGTTTTTGTGCTTCTGATCTAGGTGATTTCCTGTTGTTGTTGTTGTTGTTGTTGTTGTTGTTGTTTCTGACACATAAAATCCCAGTGATCATAGAGAATGTGGGTGGGCAAAATTAAATTAGAAAAAAATATTTGCTACTTGAGTTGCCTTGCATTTAGTATTAAATTCCTATCTCATAAGGCTAGATAATACCTGACATTCTAGACCAGAAGTCTTTCAGCACTTGGAATTCCAGAGACTAATGATACCTACTAGGGTCAAGCTAAATTATAATTGGTTATGTATGGAGTTGGACAGCTCACTTTCATTGAAATTTCTTCTGGTTTATGTGGTACTTTGGAAAGAGCACCAGCTTAAAGGTAGGAAGGTGTTCAATACTACTGAGTTCAAGCCTACAGCATAACTACTTTTATCAAAACCTTTCAGTTATCACTGAAAGTTGTTTAGGGATCACATCTGTCATTTCTTTCAGGACTTGAGGGTATGTTTTAACTGTAACAAATAATTTGAATTCATTAAGGGGAACCAAGTGTTCATTTCTCTCCTATTACTTCTGTTTTTCAAGAAAGAGCCCCAGGTGGGGAAATCAGGGGAGCTGAGAGATTAATTTTTTCCTCTTCTGGTATTGTTCCTTTTGTCCTGTCTAGATGGTTATTTTTCCCCATTATAATGTGGAAATTCCCTATACACTTTCAGCCCGACAACAATTATACAATATAAGTAACTTATATTCTCAAGAAGTTAAGGGAAGTCACTGAAGGATTATTATTTTCCATTCTTTACACAGTTGATAAGTGTCATAAGCAGTACTAGACTCCAAATCTTTTCATCCATGTTGCCTCTATTGAAGTATTACAATAGAGTAGACTCAGAATCCCAAGCACCTATGTGGCATAGTGGATAGAGCATTGGTCCTGGAATCAGGAAGACATGAGTTCAAATACAGCCTCAGACACTTACTAGCTGTGTGACCATAGCCAAGTTATTTAACATTGTTTGCCTCAGTTTATGCATGTGGAAAATGAGCTGGAGAAGGAAATGGTAAACCGCTTCTAGTATCTTTCCCATGAAAACCTCAGATGTGGTTGTAAAGAGTTGAATGACTGAACAAGCACGAGATTTTCAGATTATTGTGGTAATTCTAATTGCTACATGCCTGTAACACCAAGCACAAGCAACTTCCAGGTTTGGATTATGAAAATAATAACTCTCCATTTATTCAGTAACATATTAAGGCAAAACATACACAGAAAAGAGAAAAATAAAAATACAGGGCAACTCAATCATTTAAGTTCTCAGTTCAATCACAAAGTACAAAAGTAAAGTACTCCACCCCTGGATAGCACATTCATTTAGTCAATCACAAAGTCTTTTCTCTTTTCAAAGAGGATATTAGTTTCCAATCATAAACAAAATACATTCATTTGGTCAGTCACAAAGTAGAAAGGCTAAAAGTTTTCCACCCCTCAATCACAACTGAATTACAATACCATCCATCACCACCAAGCACCCTCTCAAGAGGCAGTGGAAAGCACAACGGCCATACACCCCTAGGTCACAACTATGTTACAATATCATCACAGCATTCAATACCTAAGGAGAAGTTTTTTCTTCATCTTGATCTGAGGCAAGTTCTCAGCAGTTTCTGTTCCTGGGAAGACACAGTTTAACAAAGACAAAATAACAAACATACACATTGCTGGCATCGTCATCAATTCACTCACTGCCTGTGAAATAAACCTAGACCCAACAACAAGGTCTGATGAATGAGCACAAATCATACTGCCAGGACCCCTGAAAACATCAGCAAGACCCTCCTCCAGGATATCTGTAAACATACAACAAGAAAATCCTCTTCCAGGGCCTCTGAAACAATAGCAACATCCTCCATGAGCAAATGAATCTGACAAAGTAACATCAAAACAGACAGACAAAATACTGGTGCCACAGAATTTCTGGTATGTCTTAGCTTGGGCCTCTCCCTATACACGGCATTAGCTCCTCCCAGTTCAGTACCCTCTCATCACATCAACAAGTCCATCCCATTGTGGGGTTCAAATTCAATTACCATTACAATGCCCAACAAAAAATTATAAAATAAATATTTACTGATTTACCTGTCCCCCTTTTTCCACCTTAAAAGACAGCACATTTATTTTATGAGATAGCTTTCTGGGAAGGGAAAGTAGGGATACAGGGAGAAATTTCAGTAAAATGAAATAACAATATCAACAAAATTATATTGAAAATGTTGTCAAAGGGAAATCTGTAAGATAAGACAACTGGACTATATAACTTTTAAGGTCACTTCAGATTTTAAATCTATTATATTATGTTTTTTTTTCCATTTTAAAGGTTTGATAAACTGAGCTCATGTTAAATCAGCAACAGTGGAGTGGGGACTGCAAAACTGGGTTGGTGACTACTTTGGTGATGAAAATTATTTTCAATCAAATATCTTAAAAGAAGCTACTTTATGTATTTTGCTAAGCACCTTTATCAGGAATGAGCTTCATTAATTGCCCAAAGCTACCCAGAGTCAGAATTTCTCCTGAAGAATCAAAAGACTGCTGAGCACAATAATGAACTAGAAAATATGTGCTGCAATCTGGTTCTGAAATGCCTTTCATTTGTTTACATGGGTTTTAAAAGATAAGAAAATGGGAAGAGAGATTAATAAAATGGTAAAGAAATTGCCTCATCCTGCTGGCAATAACTAGGCTTACTGTGCAAGTAATATAAGCTGCACTTCCTTAAAAATTAGTTATTCACTTGTGGATCTTATCTGAACTGTCTGAGCCATGCTTGTGCACCCGCACATATGAGAGTCATTGGAATGTATGGTATCTCATAAAGCCATTGCAAGAGAAAATGTTCTCTTTACTCAAAAATCCAATTTTATTTTCATAACTTGCATAGAATCCCCATCCCCCACATTTTATTAATCCATAGATCTGTAATGAAAAGAGAGAAATGGGTCTGCCTAAAATACCAACTTTTGGCATGTTAAGGAAAGAACCATTTTTCAATAAGCAGAGTTTCAGGCTAGCTCTACCAAACCCCAATCATACTGAGATTTCTCTTGGAAATGAAAGCCAAAAAAATGACTGATTAGGAAAGAATATTTCTGGAGAAAAATTACAAATGCTTGTACATTGTGACAAATAATACTAGCTTGGATTATTTTATCATTAAATAAGAGTCAAAGAGGAACATTCATGATTAGCTTTTAGGAAAAATGGAGGTATATAATATATGTGTAATGAATGACATATTTTAATATTTACTATTATGTTATTAATGAATTTGACAAATACAACAATTTGACTTCCAGTACATGCTAGTACAATTTAATTTTGTTATGAAAAATATGTTTTAAGCTTTTTGGACTTTTTTTAATCTCTAAAAAGTATCATGGCTCATGACTTCTCTCATAAAGAGCAGGAAGAATTAGTGAATAGAAAGCTTTCCAGTATAAATATTAGCAGAGCTTACCATTTTTTTTCCTTTTCATAAAGTTTATGATCTGGTGCTTGATCACATAGCATCAGGTTTGTAATTCTGATCTCTTTACTTGGGTTTGCATGCATCCTTCCAGAATTATAACTTTAATTAACTTAAATCATAGGGTAAACAATAGCTATGGTGAACAATCCCTTTCCTAATACATTCAGATGTCTTCAGTCTGGTAGCAGGGCCTTATGGGAAACCAAACCTTATGCAAATGAGCTTCTTCCATTGGTAAAGCAACAGCAAGTTCTGTTCAGGAGACTAACAAAGGGTTAAATTCTGAAAACTAAAACAAACAGAAAATCCTTGAATAACCACCATATCCCAAATGCTTCCTTTGATGCTATCAAGTACTGATGCTCCAGTGCTCTAAGGAAGCAGTCATTTTAGGAAAACATCCATTCATCTTCCATGTTAGAACAGCCCCAGTGGTGATATCAGTGGCTATCTTTTTATTCTATACTTTCTACACACAAAGGTAAGAAGATATTTCTACTGACAATTGAAAGATGACAGTAAAGCCAAGTCAATCCAATAAAGCATTTATTAAATGCTCAAAATATGCTAACTCTCTTAATTTGCTAACTACACTAGGAGCTTACTATGTGTTTACTTTGTGCTAAGTACTGAGAATACAAAGAAAGTAAAAAAAAAAAGCTTTCCAGAAATTCCTGATTTATTGGCAAAGTCTAAATAACTATGTACAAACAAGATTTATACAGGATAAATTGGTAGTAATCATAGAGGGCAGAAATGAAGAAGGACAGAAAAGTGGAAGAAATATTAGAAGCAATCAAGTCTTAAATCTTGATCTTACAGATGAGAAATCTATGGTGGAAAGAGGAAAAAAATGTCTTTCTCAGGTTCTTAAAACTATTAAGTATCAGAAACAGAACACAAACCTATGTTATTTTGACTTCAAGTGCATGACTCTATTCATTATAACCAGTGGTGTTCTGATGAATGACTAACTGGCACTCAAGGGAAAAATATATAAATAGACACAATAGACATACACATGTGTGTGTTTATATATATACATATACATATATAAACACAGACACACATATACACATGAATATATGTGTATATGCGTGTGTATTAATGACACATTATGATGTTTACTCTATACTATTAATATTTTCTTCTTCATTTTCTTAAGTGTAGGCAATCTAAAAAAAATCTTTATTTCTAGTGTTAGACAATTTCCAAGGTGTGAAAATTTGCACTGAAAATTTAACATTCAGTTCTCTGAATTGGTTTGAGCTCATTCTGACCCACCCTTGATTGTACGAAACTGCCACTGAAAGTATCACTTGAGTGTTTCAATTATTCTTAATCATTACGATATATTTCTCCAGAAAAAGGGAAAAAAATGTTATATTCAAGATATAAAGTGTTAAGCTAATGTCCTAACTAATGTAAGACTGAAAACATTTGACAACATGGGAACTATATGAATTAAGTGAAACCCAAAATACAATTCAAAATGCTAAGACATTGTGAAATTAGGGGCACTATCTCCAGGCTAACTACATAGAGACAGATTGGTTCCTAATGGAACACTTTGGGAAGATTAATAACTTCATATTAACAACTTTTGAACTGAGAGTACAGTTCTAAAGCTCTGAATCTTAAAAGTCTTCTGTGCTCTCTAATAAAAATGGATTACTCCAATAACATGAGCATACAAATATTCATATGCTAAAATTAAGTAAAACTAATCAAGAATTCCATGAAATAGCTTCAATTTGATATGCAAGGAAGACCGTAATTTTCTTAGGTGATTGAAAACATCAGCTTTGAACAATGCCTTTTTGGTGTTTGGGATTATTTTAATAGTTGGTCAAAACTGTTTACCAAACTACCAGCTGTGAAAATTTTTCATGCAAATTTTTTTCATTAATATTTCAGAGGAAAAATAAATTTTGTTCTAGATAATTTAGTTTTTTTCTTCTCTATAAAGGCCAAGAAGGGTAACTCTCTGCACTTCATCAAATCTCTTTTTAGGAGATAGAGGAGTTGGATTTATGAATTTCTCAATTAATACATCCTATTATAGTAAGTTTTTCCACAAATAAAACTTATTGGTAATTTAGAGTCTTAGCTACTGGCATCCTGAAAATTCTGATGCTTTGCCTGATGATGCAATACTTGAACATAGATTTTCCTAACTCTAAGGATGCCATTCTATTTACTATCCTACACTATCCTCTCTTCATGGGATCAAATCATTTATAGCTGAATGGGTCTGTCTTTGTTTGCAAAAGTCTAAAAATTATTTTCTTAGTTAACCCAGAGTTCAGATTGTCCTTTATTTTAAGTAGGAGGTAAATTGATTAGGAATTTGCTGAGATTTTTAATAATGCTATCATTTTCTTGTAAGCTATTAATAGATTTAGATACATGGGGTTTTTGAACTGATAAGTTTGATTGATTTTCTTTTTATGAACTGAATTACACAATTCTCTGACTGAATAGAACAATTATTTTCACTTGGCAGGGAAATAGATAGATGACCTACATCCAATATCTTTTATTATACCCATTCTGAAAGTTCAGCCCTGAAGAAAAAGTCAAGTCCTAGCAAATATTAATTTTTTCTCCATTACAGAAATTGCCAAAACAATCATGAATGCATTTTGAGAATGTTAGTATAGGCCAAGGGACTATGGACTTTTTTTTCCTCAAAAATTAAATACAAGCTCCTTGAGGAAATGTCCCATTTTCTTTTCCTTGTGTTATATGGTGTAGTATGGTATCTCATGTGTGTTAGGTACTTAATTAATGCTTGTTGAATGAATGCATGCTTGTTTGAATGAAGGAAGAAATTCATATCTCTAGACATTATATCAGTCCTTCACATTTCTTGGAGAAGAAGTTGATCATTTAGTTTCATTTGTTTCAGGGTTATAGGGTCATTTGGACCTCCCTGGGATAAACCCAAGTTCAATTCACTGGAATACACAAACCAGCTTGGACCTTCATTTTCTTTCATTGTGGTTTCTTACACAAGACTGTGTTTAACATTAAAAAAATAAGAGAAATACAAACAGTTAGAGTCCTTGACTTTCAGGGGCTTCTAACCTAGGAGGAAAGAGAAGACAGGGAATATGTATAAATAATGCAAGAGAACACATGATTAAATGCCAAAATAAATGATATGGATAGGGAGTGATATAGGAGTTCTGAATGATGGTGGTGGTGAAAAAGAGATGAATATGGGAGAAGAAAGTCAGAGAAGCCCTACTGGAGGTGACAGAAATAGAACTTGTTTCTCATCTGCTTTGCATTGCACTCCCCTATATTCTTTAATTAGATTTCAGAAGGGTGGGAACTTAATTATCAATTAATTTGACATAATGAATTTATGAGAACTTTTCTCATTTTGTCAGAGAAGGAAAGCAGGAAGGATAAGGGGTTGGAAATTAAAAACATTAGGAACATGGAGGAAACTGAGAGAATCAATTTAGTAAGAGGAAAACTATGATTCCTCCCATTAAGTTCTAATTCTTCTTTACATCATGACTAATGTGAAAATAAGTTTAATATGAATGTGTAAGTAGAGTCTATATCAGATTGCAAGCTGTCTTGGGGAAAGAGGAGAAAAGGGGGAGAAAATTTCAAATTCAAAATCTTATGGAAAGAAATGCTGAAAACTAAAAATAAATTTTTTTAAAACTCAAGGATATATGAAGAAAAAAAGAGGAAACTGTGAACAAATTGGTCCTGTTTTCTTTTCTCTTCCTTTGCTCTTTTTATCTAGTTGAGTCATGCCATAAACAGCTATTACACACAGACACATACACACATGCAAGCATACATATATACATATACATGAATACATACAGGCATACATATACTAGATATCTATAATAATATTCATACATAGACATATGCATTTATATGCATCTATGTAAGACTTTACTATACTTTTTTGGCCTCTTTTTATGTGGGGGTGGATAACATCTTCTATTATAAGTCCAAGTCTTTCCATATTTTTCTAAGCCCACCAATTTGCCATTTTCTACACCACAGAAATATTCCAACCTCATACTATCTAGTTATTTTAAAGAGTCTAAAATAATATTAATATGGTTGACATATAGTATAGTTTCCCTATTTTTCTCTTTTGAGTACATTTATTTTTGCTTTAACTTTGTCTGAGATCATGCTTACTATGCCTATTTTTTCCTAATAAATTCTATTCCCAATCTGTATATGATGTTTGTGTGTATTTCTTATTTCCTATCCTTCCTCTACTTTACTTCTACCCAATACCTTGCCCTTCTATTACTTAACCTAACCCGATTAAAAGATATCTACCTTATTCTCTCTACCCACCCATTCCCCCTCCCTTCTATAAGTCCTTCCCTTATCTTCTCCCCCACCCTATATCTTGCCTTCCTATTTCTTTCTATATTTAGAAAACTCTGTGTGTCTATAGAGATAGATAGATATGTATATGTATATCTAGATATGTGTGTATGTATGCATGTTGTTCCCTCTTTATCCTATTCCTTATGAGAATAAGGTTTTACACTACTCACCCTCCCCCATTAGCTTCTTCTGTATCAGTTTTTCCTTTTTTTTTGCCTCTTTTGCATGAAATAATTTCTCCTTTTAAAATCTCCCTAAAATGATGCATTTTTTTAGAATCACCCCATCATACTCAGCTAAGCCCAAGCCTTTCTTTCAAACTTCAGAAATAAAAGTGAACCTTAAAAAACTGATAGTTTCATATATTAAAAGTATACAATTTGACATTATTAAGTTCCTTATAATTGATTCTTAAAGTTTACTTTATGTTTCTCCTAGATGTAGTTGTTATATGTTAAAATTTCCCCTAAGTTCTGCTGTTTTTGTCATAAATGCCTGAACTTTCCATTCATTAAATGTCTATTTTTTTTCATTCAGGATTATACTTAACTTTCCTGGGTAAGTTACTTTTGGTTATTACCCTAGCTCTTTTGCTCTATGAAATATAACATTCAAAGATCTACTGTTCTAGTAGCTGCAAAGCCTGTGTAATCATCATTGTAGCTCTGCAATATTTAATGTTGTTGTTAATGCTGTTGCTTCCAATATTTTCTCCTTAACCAGGGAACTTTGAAACTTGGCTATGAAATTCCTGAAAATTTTCTTCCTGGGATCTCCTTCAGGTGTATTTTTTTCTATTTCTGCTTTGCCTTCTTATTCTAGAACTTTGGGGAAATTTTTGCTTGATCATTCTTGTAATACTGTATCAAGATTTCTTTTTTATTATAATTTTCAGGCAGTTCAAATATCTTGTATTATTTTTCCTTGATTTATTCTCCAGATCAGTTGTTTTTCTGATGAGATGTTTCACATTTTCTTCTTTTGAATTTATTATTTCCTCTGTCTTTAAAGATCCTTAATTTTCCTTTGCCCAGTTCTATTTTCAAGGAATTATTTTCTTCCTTGAGTTTCTGATTCTCTATTTCAAGATGGTTGACTTTCTTTTCATAATTTTCTTGATTTTCTTGGATTCCCCTTATTTTTTCTAATTTTTCCTCTGTCTTATTTGATTTTTGAAGTCCTTTTAAGGTCTTCTAGGAAATATTTTTGTGCTTGAGACTATTTCATGTTTCTCATTGAAGAAGGAGCTACTTTTTGAGCTTCATTATCTTCCTCGGAATATGAACCCAGATCTTCTCTATTATCATAATAGTTATCTATGATTGCTCTTTCTCATTTTTATTTATTTTGTTTCTTTTAAGCAGCTATTAGTGTGATCAAATTCTAGTCCCTGAAGTATATATACTTAAGAATCAGGAGCTTCTTACTGTCATTTTCTGAGATCTGTCCTGGAGCTCAACCTTGTACTCTTTTTTCCACTTCTAAGCCATGCCTAGAGCCCTTAGTTACACTGTCCTGCAAATGATCTTACTCCTTGTGGTCTCTCCAATGGATGCAATCTACAGCTGTCCTCTCTTCCCTGGAACTGAAACCTGAGATTCTACTCTCCTTGCAAGTGTTCACAGCCAGTTCACAGCTTGTCCTTGTGCTACTGCACTCACCAGTTCCTTTTCCCTTCAGCCACAGCTCAGGATATGTGTGGTCAGCACAGCTCTTTTTGGTGGATAGTGGAAAGTCCTTCAGTCTTCTCCTCAGTAGGCAGAACCCCACACTGTCCTTGAAATAAAAGTTTCTAAGACTGAGGCTGCCTCCCAATCCCAGCTTTCCCCAGGGTTTATTGTTTGTTGATTATGCAGAGTTGGCCTCTTAGAGGTATTCGCACTTCACTTGAGCCAAACCTCTGTCCCTGGAGGTCAGAATTTTCCTGGGGTCTTCTTAGGTTGTCTTAGTAGAACAACTGTTTTCCCTGACTTTTGTTTATTTCCACTACTCTACATTTTCTCTGAGGCTATGTTCTGTCATTTTCTATGGAGTAAATTTGGAAAGTTGAACGTTTTCTGACCTATTCTATCTTCCCAGAATCCTATCTGTAACTTCTTTTCAAAGCTAAAAAATTGTTGTGGCAATCATTTAAAAAATTAAATTACAAAAAGATAATGACTATCATCATAGTATTGTGATGGAAGCAATGGAAGAATAGATTAGACATACACACATACATACATACATAAGTATGTACATGCATACAATATGATCACCCTTGTTAGAAGCATCGAAACACTCAACAAATATTTGTTAAGTACCTACCTTGTTCTGGGGATCATGATAAACACTGGAGATACAACAAAAGCTAAAAGACAGTTCTTGCTCTGAAGGAGATTTCAGTTTAATGGGGGAGATAAAATGCAAACAACTATGTACAAAGCACAACATATTCAAGATAAATTGGTGATAATCACCAGAAGGAAAGCATTAGCATTAAAGACATCAGGAAAGGCTTCTTGCAAAAGGTGGGATTTTACCTGAAACTTAAAGGAAGCCAGGGAAGTCTGGAGGTGGAGAAAAGAGACAGAGAGAGAGAGA
>NW_027186645.1:5717482-5759108 GCF_028583685.1 Petaurus breviceps papuanus | reverse complement strand
GGAAAACTAGGAAGAGGTTAAGTTATGGAGGGCTTTAAAAGCCAGAGAATTTTATATTTGATCCTGCAATCAATAATGAGACATAGGAGTTGATGGGATAAGGGAGTGACATGATGAAACTCATACTTTAGGAAGATCAGTTTGACACTTGAGCGGAAGATGTACTGAAAAAGTGAGGAAAATTTGAGGTCAAAGAGCCAACAGGTAAGAAGTGATTATGAAGGTAGAAACAGGACCTGGTATTTGATGAAAAGAGTAGAGGGAGAGAGAGGCCTGATACCTAGGTTGTAAGCCTGGCTTACTAGAAAGATAATGGTAGTCACTACAGAAGTCAGAAGATAAGGAGTGATTGAGAACTATTGAGAATGTGGAGATGATAAAGGTGACAATCGGCTGGAAATGATGGAATACTGTGGGACAAAGGGTGAATACAGAAAGTTTTGCCTTGGTAAAAATCCTTCATGTGAGATAGGTATAAAGTAAGAGATGTGCAAAAGATATTTTGAATGAAATGATGTGAGGAAGGGGGTGGGGAAATGGAGTGTTCAATGACATATGGAAATCTTGAGGTTTACCAAAAATTATAGTAGTCCACAAAATTTTACTTATTTTCTTCTACTATCATATCATAAGAATCATGCCTATTATGAGTAAGCATTTAAGAATATAAAGAAATACAGTATCAGCATAGAAAATTATAATGTTCATTTTTATTGGCTCATGAAATGTGACAGTTTTCTCCAACTCCTCCTTTGGTGCCTCATTTTGGCATGGAGGTGGTCCTGGGTTATCAAAAGCTATGCTTGATCTTCTAGGTCATGAGAGCTAAAAGATGGAGAACTAATATTTTTGCTTATCCTGAAACCCTCTCAAATCTCTTCAAATATAAACAATGAACCAAGGATAAAGTACCTTCAACTGCCTTAATGGTCTATCTCTAGGACAAGCAGAAAGTATAAGAAAGAGAAAACAACAAAAGCTATGAAATAGCATCTAACCTGAGCTCAGTTTCACTCCCCCACATCACATAAGTAGTGAAGCTGCAGTAGCAGATCCAATGTTCTAACATATGGGTTTCCAACAAAATCCAACCCCATACAACTGCACCCCCCCCCCATATTTCTAGTGCCATGGAAATCTTGACTGTAGATTATGAACGTTTACTCAGGATGTAACAGATAGTCAGAGCTGAGATAGCACTCAGAAACAGAAGAAAGAGGAAAATCATGACAGATAGTCAGAGAGTGACAAGGCCCTCTAGTAACAAAACTGTAAAGCCATGACCTGCCTGTGCTGAAGTGGGCAACTCCATAGAGCTACCATCTGACTCTATTAACTTACTAAACCCATCAGGAGGAAGGAAGCTTGAGGACCTTGAGCAGAAAAATCAACAGGGAAAACATTAATAATGGGAGGAAATATGGCTGTCACATCTAGTAAAACCAGTTCAAGTATCTATATATAAAGACTGGAAAAAAATACAAGAGAACTTGTGGAAGGTGAGGAGAAAATGGAACTACAATATGATGTTTGTGAGGAGTTCAAAAGAAAAAATGAGAAATACGAGAGTAGAATTTATAGCACAGCAAAAATAATGGGTAGGATAGAAAAAAGCTGGAGTCTGTTCATAGAAGAAACAAAAGAAAAACAATAGACTGGGAATGGAAATACAAAGAATTGAACAAAATTTATAAGAAAAGAAGCAAAAATATAACATTTTTAGAAAATATGTTCCTTCTGCAAGCAAAACATATTGATCTCGAGGAGAGTCTGCATAGAGAAAACCTAAGGATTACAGATCTCTTTGAAGATCACAAGACAAGCACCTTAACAAATGTAGGAAATAACAGAGGAGAACTGACTAGAATCTCTGAAAACAGAAAATGAAATACCAAAGAAAAATTCATAGATCATGAGAAGAGGGGGAAAAACCTGTGATAGCAGTTTGACTATGTCACAAAGTTCAGACCCATCTTAACAGCTTTCATTGCTCTTTTATAAGGGCCCTTACATAAAAACCTTTAACTAATAGGCACAGATGAGCACAGAGCTGTCTTGGTCTTTGTCTTCCCACTAGACTTCTATGACGCTAGAGTACGGAGTGAGGCTGAAAACTTTGTGTATCTCTGTTTCACTTATAAACAATTCATGCTCAAATCAAGAAATTGCACTCATGATGTCATTGGTCCTCTTTGACAATGAAGGACAAACAAGAAAAGGGCTCTGCATGAAATCTACCATAGAGAAAAGGACTTAAAGAACAGGTGTTGCAAGTGAAACCTTTTCATATTTCTTACACATGTGACACCACTATTATGGTCTACGTTTATACTTCTCCAATAGATGCTGTGTGTTTTGGGGAGTAGTGAACAAGATTCCTCAGAGAATGTTTTTAATTAACTGTCTTGAACATGGTATCTGAGAGTAGTAGCTACTCTTTGATGACCACATCTTTCAGCTAAAGCAGAAGATGAGGAATGCTCCTATTTCATCATCAGGAAATCAAGAAGGAAGGAGTTGAGGCTTCAGCTGCACCTAGAAGAGGGTTAGGAATTTCAAAACTCAGAAAGTGAGAGCATTCTAAGCATGAGGATCAAGCTATGAAATGGTGTAGAGGTACAGCATTCAATGTCACTGACAGGAAACAGAAAATAGACTAGTTTATTTAAAGTGTAAGATACAAAAATTGAATGATGTTCAAGCATCCCAAAAAGAAAATCAGGATCTGGATTTTAAAGGGATTTAAATGCCTCAGTGGAAGTTATTTTTAGTCATAAGGGCAATAGGGAACTACAAAATTTCTCTAGGAGGGGAGAAACAGGGTTAAGACTGTGTTTCTGCAATATCAATTTGTCAGCTATGTGAAGAATGGAATAGAGAAAAGAGTGACTAGAGTCAGGAATATTATCCCTCAGGTTATTTAAATATAGTCTAGGCAGAAGTTACAAGGGCCTAGATTAACATGGTTATAGAGTCAATAGAATGAATGGGATTGGTGGGAGCAATGTTGTTGACTTGGAATCAATAATGCTTGGCAAATGGTTTAACATGGTTTGTGAGAGAGAATGAAAAGTCAAGAATGACATCTTGGTCAAGAACCTGCAACACTGAAGGAATGATATTGCCTCAGTAGAGAGAAAACAGTTAGGGAGAGGGTGGGTTTATGAGCATGGGTTATATTCAACATCAGATGCCAGCAATTCATAGAACTCCTAAGTTCCTATCAGTAAAATGGGGATGAAAATACCCAAAGCATTTAACTCACAAAGGTATGGTAAATAAAGCACTTTTAACATACTATATAAATAAAAGTCAGCTATTATTACTAAGAAGATTAAAAAGATATGGGCACTAGAGATTAGATTGCTTTCTGAGTAAAAGTCCCATGGGGGGAAAAATTCCTAGTGATGCCGGCAATCAGGAAATCTAGGAGAAATGACAGTTCTTGCAAAATGGCCCCTCAATATCTCTCCCTGATTAGTGATATTGCCTGTCTTGTATAATTTTTCCTCCTGTTTTTAATCTCATATGCAAATGTAATTAATTTTCATTTATTTCTGAAACCAAATGATTACATTGTTAAATAAAGACCAGCTCTGACAATTCCTGCATTATTCCTCTGGACAGCTATCTTAGGTGACTATGTTGCTTTCTCTCTGTCTCTTTTTTTTAAGTTGGGGAGGTGAAAAGGTTTTTCTATCAGTTTTTAGCTCATTTAGGGATTTAATCGACTTTTAAGATATTTCATAAATAGTTGAATATAACGTTTTATTCAGTATTAACAATGATACACCTTATGTAATGAGAAAATCCCCCCTGCCCCCCCAATAGTTCATTTTTTTTTTCAAAGCAATCGGGGTTAAGTAACTTGCTCAAGGTTACACGGCCAGTTATTTCTGGGTGTGGTGCTGAGTATCTGAGCCTGGATTTGATCCAGGTCATCCCAACACTGGAGCCAGTGCCCTTACTCGCTGAGCCACCTGGCCGCCCCTAAGCAATTGGGGTTAAGTAACTTGCTCAAGGTTACATGGCCAGGTGTTTCTGGGTGGGTGATTAGTGTCTGAGCCCCGGATTCGATCTCCAGGTCTTTTCGACACTGGAGCCAGTGCTCTTACTCGCTGTGCTACCTGGCTGCCCCCAAATAGTTCATATATTTAGAGCTGTTAGAGACCTTAGTGATCATTTATTTCTGGGTTTTTTCACCTGGGACCAGTGAACTTAGAAGGAGAGAAATTGTTATTCTCAGTCAACTTTGCTTGCCTTTTTAATACTCTGTATCTTATTCAATACATTTAAAAGTACTATTTGGAGAAGGGTTCCAGTGGCTTCACTAAACTGCCATAATTTACCTTGAGACAAAAAAAAATTAAGAATCCTTGATTCAATCCAACCTATTCTACTTTTACAGGTTAGGAAACAGAAGTTGAGGGACTAAGAGAAATTAAATGACATATAAGAGATCACATGGGAAGTAAATGATGAAGACTCAATTTAACTCCTATTTCTCTAGTTTCTGATCTAGTTTTCTTTCCACTATACACAACTTCTTCTGCTCAGTGTACAACAACAGAAGCAAAGTTCAATCAATACTAAAACTATAACCTTGTATATATGCCTCCTCTGGATTCAGTTCCATTAAATTCAACAAATACCTATTAAATGCCTTTTCTATATAAGGCATTTGTGTTAGACTGAATGATTAAAAAAAAGTTGTTTCAGTTCTCACAAATGCATTATAATGGAAACAGTACTGTCTCTGGAGTCAGAAAACCTGGGTTCACATCTTGTCTCTGATACTTCATATCTGGGTGACCTTAGTCAAGTAATGTTTTCAACGTCATTTGACCTTAGTTTTCTCATCTGAAAAATGAGAGGTTAGAGTCAATGGCCTTTGTGATTTTTCTAGTTCTAGAAGGATAAGCTTTATATTAACAACTCTGTTTCTTTATAGATTAAAAGTCTTTTGGGGATAGAAAGGAGGGATATAGCACATATATATGAATATGATATGATAAAATCAAAGGAATTAGGCAAAGTGCTATGAGGTATTAGAGAGGGGAAAGTTTACTTTTTTACTCAGTGAAGACTTCATGGAGGAAAGTGGTATGAGGATTTGGCCTTGAAGGAAATATGGGATTTAAAGAGAAAGGAAAGTATATGAGAACTATAAAGTCTATTCCAAATGTGTAAGATGGTGAAAGCAAAGTCATGGAGATGGGAGGAGGCAGGACAAGAAGATAAAATACAAGGTAGTGCCATTTGGCTACAATGTAGAGTATTACAAATACTAGTAGACAAGTAGGTTAGAGTAGGACTGTGTGTATGATGCCTTGAATGCCATGGACAAGAGTTAAGTAGAACATGGCAAAGTAGTAGATCTATTTTTTCATTGTTCTCTTGGGGGTAAGGTGGGTAGGGAGGGCTCTTAGGGTTCTCATTATGTATTTTTGAACTTTAGTCCACTTATGAAGTCATTTTTTGGGTGCTTGGTCTGATTGTCTACAGCCCATGCCAAGAGAAAAGGAGAAGAAAAGCACTTATCCCAAGAATTAAGATCAGAACTGAGTTGGTGATTACCCTACTGGCCTACCTAACCTCTCATAACTCATAGATACTCACATAGTCATCCCTGTAGTATGTGGATGTAGATGAAAATAATGAAGTGAGAACAGGTACACTCTAATTTGCAATTCTTTTAATGACTGAAATAAGGTGAGCCTCATTAGTTCAGTTATCATAATCACTACATTGTTCTAACCATTCAGCATCTAATGTACAGAAAAGATAATAAAGATAATCAAACCTGAGATATTATTATATAGCTAATACAAGACTCAGCAGGGGTCCCAAATTGACACCCAAACTCTCAAAGGACTCAATAAAGTGAAGTGAACAGAATAGGGAACCGAATTTGGAGTCAGGAAAACCCAAGTTCAAATGTCACTTCCATCATTTACTGGGTTTGTCTTCCTGGGTGTGTTCTTTAACTTCTTATTATGCATTTGGCATAAGTTCCGTAAATATAAGGAAAAACTAACAATGATGACAATGTAATCAACAAAATGGCTTCTCCATTCAATGAGAGGGCATTCAAATAACTTACTCAGATATATACATAGGTAAATATGAAATATATAAAGAATAGACGAGGGGTGGTGCAGTGAATAGAGCACTGGCCCTGAGGTCAGGAGGAACTGAGTTCAAATTCGGTCTCAGACACGTAACACAAATCCTAGCTGTGTGACCTTGGGCAAGTCACTCAACCCCAATTGCCCTCCAAAAAGACAAAAAAAAGAGAAAAAAAAGAATAGATGAAGCTAATCTGAAAAGGTCAGGGATTATTGGATGGAGAAGACTAGGGAACACCTGCAGAAGGTAAGATTTGAATTGAGCATTGAAGGGAGTCATGGAGACAAAGAGATTGAGGAGAGATGACAAATTATTGTAGGGATGGGGGAAAACCAGTGAAATGACAGTAGACAAGATATAGAGGCTGTGTTCAAGAACAGTATGTTAGCCAGTGTAGTCGGATTGTATACTGTTTGTGGTGTAAGTAGATTGGAAATGTAAGAAGAGAACCAAATGATGATGATATTTGAATGCTTTCTTGGTAAAGAACTTCTCTTCTACTTTCTGTCTCATTTCTAAGGGCAAATTGTTTTACTGTTTACTAGGTCTCAGTTGTTTCTTCTGTTTAAAAAAAAAGATAATTATACCAGTATCACCTCAGAGAGTTGTAAAGTGCATTAAGTGTGAACACATATGGGAAAGTGTTTTATAACCATAAAATATCGTATAAATCCTTAAAATCTCCTGTAGCCATTCGATGAAGTTGGCAAATTTTAATATCATAACTCATATTACTGCAACATGATGTCAATTTAGTTGCTCATGCTTATTCAGTCCCCTCCCTCTAGGGCCTCTGATTGGACAGGGTGGAGGATGGATATCAGAGAGTTCCTCCCAGATCTTCCATTTAAGGAGGGTACTCTGGGTAGATATATCGTCATTTACCATTGGCTTTATTATATTTTTTCTGTACTAGGTATTCTCCCCTTCCACACTTTATAAGTTCTTTTTATCTTTTCCCCTGAGATTATGAGCTCCTTGAGGGCAGGGACTTCTCGCTTTTCTTTTTGCCCTTAGCTCTTAGCACACCACATGACACAGTAAGTGCTTAATAAATATTTACTGACTGACTGACTATGCTCAGACATTTTAAATACTGAAAAACAAGAAAAGAAAGGCTCCAGTGGCTCTATAATTCAGAAGGAATGTCTAAAAAAAGTTTGGCAATAAAACACTCCTCAGTCAGTTATTATTGTAATTAAATTTGCTGTTAAATTAGATTTAAAATGAGAACCTGGTATTAATGACCGGTGAAATTCTATTGTTATTTTTTGGGAAAAAAAAAAAAGTTTGAAGCACCATTTGCAGCCTTATTGTACCTCAATATAATGAGTGTAATTAAAGTATTTTGAAAATGTCACATTACTAAGAACATGTCATGAGTTAAAGTGAAGTCATAATTAATAAGCCCCATGCAGGATTTCAGTATTTAATCTCCCAATAGACTGCTCAAAGGAGTTCTCAAAAATGCCTTCCACAAAAGAAGAAATGCTATTTCTTATCATTTAATTCTGTCCTCCACCAAAATGCTCTGATGCTATGTCATTGATAGACATATGGCACAGAGTCTGGTAAAGCTGGATTCAAAATCCACCTAAGACACTTACTAGCTCTGCAATTGTGGGCATTGCCACTTACTTCTTGGGCCTCAGTTTCCCCATCTCTAAAATTAGCAGGTTGGACTGAATGTCCTCCACAATCCCTTCCAGACATAACTCTATGATCCTGTCACATGCACCCGGGCTGTTCTAGTGAAGAGCCACCTCTGGTAGGTTCCACCAATTTTTTAGCTTGGAGAAGAGGCCTGGAAATGGAACACCTATCTGCTGTCCAGGAACTAAACCCAATAAGTCCAGAGAGGATTAATCAGTAAGAGGATGGCCACCAGCTGACCAAGGTCACAACAAATCAGAAAGCTATGTATGGTTTTGAGTTTTAGCTGATGGAGGGAGTGTCCACATGTGTCAAATCTTAGACCCCTGAAAGTATTGAAGGAAGTAAATAAGCCTAACAGTTTGCAGGGCTTGCTCAACAATTCCTCACAAAAACCAGGGATCATCATTTGTATGAAGACTTTGCTGATACTCCCAACTGCTAGTGCCTTCCCTCTCAAACTACCTTTTAAGTTTATTTTCCTTTTTTCCTAATTACCTTTTAACTTTCTTTTTACTAATGCTAATTTACTAATATGAATGTATATATGTATGTATGCATATATGTTTTATACATATGCTTTTTGACACATGTGTCTATGCCTATTTGAACTTTTTGCTACATACATTTTTATATGTATTTGTTCTTTCTCTCCTCCACTAGAAAGCAAGGTCCTTGGAATTAGAGGCATTGCATTCTTTGTACATTGTCATCAGTGTTTAGCATAGGGCCTGTCACATAGGAGAAGCTAAATCAATTCTTGTTGATTGACTGATGATTGGCTGTTTTCCCCAATAACTTTCCACTGAAAAAAGTTGCTATTTATTTTCTTTCCAGGAAATAGATTTCACCTTTTAAAAAGAAGGTCTAGAAGTCTATGAAAGATGTCCATTTACCTTAGTAAAGATCTGAACTGACTCATTTCTGGGTACAAACTATAGCAGCAGAAGAAAAGCAAATTTAAAACAGTTACTTAACGGAGGCATGCTGCTATGAATTTTTGCCATTGATTTGTATAGAAGTCACATGTTACTTATAGATTAGTAGATAGTGGACAATCCCCCCCACAAAACATCAACATCAATATCTAAAATGCTAGCTCAATTTTGCTGAGTCAATTCCAGGCACAATCATGAAAAAGGAAAAGTTTTTCTTTATTATAAGCCTGACCTCATTACAAATGTATCATAAAATTTACAGTTTCAAAGGACTTTAGAGGTCACTTTATTCTACTACCTCATTTTACAAAAGAGGCAACTGGGGCAGCTATATGATACAGTAGGTAAACATTGACCCTGGAGTCAGGAGGATCTTAGTTCAAATTCAACCTCAAATATTTGCTAGCTGTGTAACTGGAGGCAAGTCACTTAATCTCAAATGCTTAAAAAAGATAAAAAGAGGAAACTGAGGGAGGAAGTAACTTGTCCAAGGTCATATAGGCTAAATAGCAAGGACTTGAATGTAAGTCCCCTGATTTCTAAGCCAGTATTCTTTCCATGGTACCTAAAGTTCAAAAATTTATAGTAGGAAGAGACTTTACAGTAAAACTCCTTAAAATCTTTCAATTCAGAGAGGAGGGACCTGAGACACAGAAAAATTAAGTGATTTCCCCCACCCACCCATAGTCACACAGATAGCAAATGGTCAAGTTGGAATCTAAACCCAAGTTCTCAGAATTTGTGCCAATATGCTTTCCTCTGTACTTCTACAATGCTGGACTTTGCAGGAAAGAAAGCTTCCTTTGAAATGATTCAAGTGCAATTCTCTTTGCTAAACCAGTTAAGACTAATATTGTAAGGCATTTCCAAAATTATTTAAAATGAATAAGGGTTTATACCAGGTTGATTTCAACAATTCAAAAGAAGAAGGGAGACTATCTCAAAGCCCAAAAGATAGAATTCATTAAGTCACTCCTTCTTTGACAGAGCTCAACTCACAGACAAAGCAAAATCATGATAGGTACCATTGATGTCCTGCTCTGCACTGGTAAGATTGAATTCTAGGCTTAGTTGTTTCCAAGCCCCTACTAATAAACTTTACAGCAGTGATTATGATGGAAAGTAAGCTCCTTGAGAGCAAGAATTGTTTCTTTTTTTTTTTTTTATAATTTGGATCCTCAAAATGTACCGCAAAATGTACCGCAGTAAGTGGCACATAGAAGGTGTTTATAATTTTTTGACTGATTAGTAAAGCTCCTGGGGCCAGATTCAGTAATGTCAGGTCCTTAAAATCCATTCTCCTACAGTGGAATCAGCAGTACGATATTCTAAGGCTAAGCAAAAGCTTCCTCTTTCACTTGACAGAGTTTTTGAGAAGACACTAGTTGCATGCCAGGAGATGGAGTTAATAGAGCATGTCTATATTCTACCTCCTAATTGCCTTGACAGATAATAACAAGCAAATGCTGACATTTACAGCTATTTATAGCCATCGTTCCCTTTTAATCATTAATCGAGCTAATGGCTTAATGTGTTATCTTTCCTTAATAATAATGCTGTTCTGAGAAATACTGTCTTACCCCAAACAAATGACAATACTGATTGAAATTTCATATCAGATTACAAGCCAATTTAGGAGCAATATTTTAAGATGGGTGGAGTTACAATCCCCTAAAAGCATATCACATAAGGAGCTACTCACTCTCCTTATACAAAAGATCAGGCTTGTCTGTTTCAGGTGGCTATATTATTCCATGATTAGAAAGGCATAGATATGTGTTTAGCTGTGACAGAAGCCAAAGGTGTCTTACACCGCTTTTACATTGCAAATAACCATTTTCTATTGATCTGCATAGTCACCCACAAATAATAACTTCAATTTAATTCAACAATCATTTTTGTGCTAAGAGCTAAGGGTATACATATGGAAACAAAAGTAAATGCTATAAAAATACTTAGGAAATGTGTATATGTGTGTGTGTGTTTGTGTGATTATTTTTAACTGATGGTGATGGCTGCAACATATATGCACAGTAGTAAATATAACCTTAACCTTAATAGAAATAGGGAAGTCTTCAGGCTGACAAGATTTTGGAGAAATTATAATGAATTCCACTTTGGGCATATATGAAATACCAATAAGGGTGTGGAGATTTACAAAAGAAAGTTGGTAATGTGAGACTGGGGTTCAGGAGAAATTTTAGTTTTGGATAGTTATATTGGGGAGTTATCTGCAATAGAAATAATAATTGATCACATTGTAGCCTCAAGCACCCTTGCATACCCAGGGGGGCTGACAACACAGGTTCTTAGATCTGCTTTTCTAAAGGAAAGCAACTCAAAATTGGTTAACAATCTTGCTTTAATCAAACATATATCATTTACCTAGTTCAGGGAGAAAAGGTCAACACCCCAAACTTCAGAGAATACAAACAAGTTACAAGGAGACAGAGAAACAGATCAGCAGACAGGGCCTCCAACTGTCTGGCCATTACATTCATACCTAGTCAGTTACCAGAGAGGGAAGCACCAACATCTGGGTTTTCAAAGCCGGGGGGATCAATGGCTGCCCAGAGTCTCATCTGGTCAAATCACAGACCTCTTCTCAAACTGAACCCCAAAACAAAACCTCACATCAGGTTATATATAGCCTTCTCCTAGCTCAGAGAATGTCACAACCGTCTTGACCCAGTGCCCAATCCAAAGTATCAAGGTGTGGGCACTCCTGAAAAACAAGCCTCCTGCCAGAGGTTCCAGGTGATCACATTCAGCCTATTAGTGGGAAGAGTATATTTTCAAATCAAGGAATGTTCTCAGAGTCACTTTAAACCTATCAAAGGGCCTAGGGGCAGGGAAGATCTTAGATTCCCATTAGCTACATGAAGAGTAGCTTGCTCTTCCACCACCTGAGTCCCTCCAATTAGCTCTTCTGAATGCTGTGTCACAGAAGAATCCTCAGTCAAACCAGCTGATTCTCTAGCCATCTGAGATTTTTCCTCCAGCAGCTTATCTCTATTTTTACACATAAGGCAATAACTTGTTAGCAGGACGCAGCCTCCCCTGCATACTCTTGCCAGTTCTTTGCCTGGTTCTATGGGTATTCCTTGCAAACATCTTTCCAAATCTCTGGGTTCTCCCTCTTTTAGCCTTGGTTCCCAATTTTCACAGGGCCCTGCTCTTTTGTCCCGTTCTCTGGCTTGAGAGGAATAAGACAAACCCTCCCATCTTAGGATAGCCATTTATCACTCTAAAGCCCCCTGCTTCCAAATAGAGGCCTGACATTTTGTGATCCCACCCTCATTGCCAAATGTATCAAAAACGCATTATTCACAATGCCTATGGTAACTATAAATATGCTGATATGGTTATTAATCACAAAATATACCAGACTTTCTACATGGAGGAAAGCTAGAACATTTATTCAAATACCAGAAAACTGAGTCCCAAAAACAGAAAGTCAAAGCCATCACAGTAGTTATGAAGTTGGCACAGATAGTTAATGTAGTAAACACCCTCATTCTCAAGCCCTCAAAACAGAACAGGCTATCTCAGGAAAAGATCCTCCTCTCCTCACGCATGGCAACTGCTCAGCATCCATGCAGCTTGCTCCTAGCAGCTCTGGGCCCCCTGCAGTTCCCATCCCTGGCAGTCCTCAGCAGGAGTCCTCAGCTGAAATTCTGGCTGGCTCAAAAAAAGGAGTTTGCGCTGCTGCCACAGCTGCCACTGCTGCTATGCCACCGCCATGCTTCCATTCACCACAAACACTCTAGCTTGGCTTCAGCTTCCTATTGCCCCACCCCTACCTGCTACATCAGCACATTCAAGGGGCATGGAAGACTTTCAAATCCCACCATTACACCCATAAACTGTGGGAGAGAATTTAGAGAAAGAAGGGGAGATGGGACAGCCTTGGGAAAATGAATGTCTAGACTTAATGGAAGAAGAGAGAAGGCAGAAGATCCCCAAAATAAAATTGTGGTGCAGAACAAAAACAAAAATTCAAGAATGAATCTGACCTTATGAATTTTGATGACTAGTAGGGTAGTGGTAGCCTCAGCTGTAATACAGAAACCTGAAGAAATAATATCTTATTATACTTTAAAAAAAAAGTCAGTTATAGACATTTTCTTATGCAATTACACAACAGCCCTTGGAAACAAGATTAGCAAAGGCTACATTATTATCTTCATTTTAGACATAGAGAAAATGCAGAATATTTATCTGCTAAGTAGCTTGTCCAAATGGTCATAATAATAGTGAGTGAAGACTGGAATCTATATCTTCTGAATTTCAGGCCAGGACTCCTTTCACTATACTACAGTGACTCCATAGCCCTTATATGTTGAATTTGTAGCGGATTAAATTTTTGTCTGTCCTTATCCCAAACTGAAACTATTTATTGAATAATTAGTTTTGATTCTCTTTGCTATTGAAAATTACTAACCAAAAACAGAAGAAATAATAAACTTATAAAACAAGTGGAATACATAGGTCCTGTCTGGCTGTTTGAAAAACAAAACA
The DNA here is from genome assembly GCF_028583685.1 of Petaurus breviceps papuanus. Classification (NCBI taxonomy): domain Eukaryota; kingdom Metazoa; phylum Chordata; class Mammalia; order Diprotodontia; family Petauridae; genus Petaurus; species Petaurus breviceps. The sequence goes on along the minus strand of NW_027186645.1, from coordinate 5,745,867 downwards.
AAACAAAACATGAGCAACAATGAGACATTAGTGGAAAATTCAGTCTTTGGCACTACACCACTTATTTATCAGTAATGGACATAATAGCAGCTTAAGATTTCTGTTTTTGATGCTAGTAATTATATTATGGAGACTCCATTTTACTAGGCTACCACAAATGCCTTGTTATAGAATAGTGAAAAAAAAAAAGTTAATTTGCTGAAAAAGGAAAACACAGCTTTTCTCAATTAGTTGTTGGATATCATATAAACAAATCAGTTGATAAATTTGTTATTTGATTTTTCAGTTATTCTACTTTTAGAGTTTTATCCACAAAGCCATGAACAAAGAGTAATTTGATAAGAGATGAAGGTGAAAAATTTATTGTTTGTAGCTAGAAAAAATATGCACACACATATGCATGCATAGATTTGTATATGGGTTCATTCATCTTGAAGCCCTGGCCACATATGTTCCTCACATAATCCCCAAATTTTGTCATAATGTACATGTACTCTTCCCACCAATGTGTGATGTGTGGAAGAATGTGCCCAAGGATTATTCTTTGTTATTATTATTCTTTTTTTTATTTAAGGATTATCATGATACTTCTCTAAATTAGTCTGTTTTGAACTGTGTATTTTCTGGTTAACTAGTAAAAATCAATGCAGTGGTGTTTACTCAAGATATATGTTCGATAGAATTCTGGGATTATGATAATAAAGTATTTAAATACTTGGGTAGTTGTCTGAAGAACCACAGGTAAAGAAGTTGCCATGTAAGACAAACACTGTTTGTGTGTGTGTGTGTGCGTGTGTGCGTGTGTGTGTGTGTGTGAGAGACAGAGACAGAGAGAGACAGAGAAAGAGAGAGAGAGAGAGACAGACAGACAGAGAGACAGAGAACAAAGTAATAAAGTGATGGTAAAATTGAACATGGACAGTGAAAGAATTGTGTTTACTTTCTGCCTCTGACACAAATTGACTGTGTGATCCTAGATGAGTCACAGCATCTCAGTGCCTCAGGAAATTTTCTCAGTACAGTAGTTTGAAATAAGGAATATTTCTGGTATCATTGCATTTTGTGGCAATGGAAAGTATGTGTGAGTGTGTGTAGGTGTGGTTTTTACTGACAGTAGATGGATTTAGAACGTCTGACCTTGTTAAGATGAAAACAGGTTGACTTGCATTTCCCACACTTAGTTATTCCTCTGTCAGATGACTGATAGATGAGATTTGTATTTCATGTTAGATAAATATTTCATTATTCTTTTTAAAAATTCTTTTTTAAAATGGATATTACTCTAAGGAAATGTGAGAAATTGTAGCTTTTAAAGAGCACACTACAATGACCACTGGAGATTCTATGGTAGCTGGTGATATGGGGAGCTCAAGCACTGAAAGAATCATTGAAGTACAGGATCAGTTTCACCAAAATGCAAATAAATTTCAGTCAAAAGCATACACACACGTGTGCACACACACACATGCAACCAGCACAATAGAGTAACAAGATTAGACAGGTTATTACTTTGAAACAGACTAGTTTATCATCAGAAAATAAGCGAAGACTTTCAAAAAGACCTGCCAGCAGCAGGGTTTGTTATTGATTCCTCTATAAACCAGTGTATGCTTCTTAATGCAAAAAGAAGAGCAAAGAGACCCATTTAAAAATAAAATAAAACAATAACAAAACAAAAGCTGCTGACTATTGATATGAAGTGAGGTGGGGCATATATTTGCATGGTTAATAGATTACAATAACCAAAGACTGAGGAAGTATAACTGATGACATTCAGTTTTTAATTCAAGACTATACCAAGACATGCATCAGAAGTCTAGGTGAGTTTGGTCATCTCTATCGGACCATAAAACACACATCCAAAAATGTTTAGGTATTTCTTTTAAATTTCTAGTTGGCCTGGAAGTCTTCTCCTTATTAGGAGTTATGAATTCTGAAAAATGTATCCATGTACAGAGATGCAAAAATGTTCCAGAATTATAGAAAATCTCATTAAGAGATGGGATATCAAAACATAACCTTGCACAATGCCATATATTACAAAAAGAATTTTACAAAGGTAAGGATATAAATTCTAATAGGAAATTGTCAAAAGAAAAGGTACAAGTTATCAACAACCATAAAAAATGTTTCTAATAACTTTTAGTTATAGAAATTCAAATTAAATCAAGTCTGAAGTTTTACCTCAGAATATTAAGGTTGGTGAAAAGGTGAAAAACAAAAATTACAAAGGTCAGCAGTTCTACAGGATGACAAGCATACACATATACTGTTGGGGGTATCTGAGAATTAACATAGCCATTCTGGAAAATAACAATTTTTCTCCAAAAGCATACCAATCTGTCCATATACTTTAATCCAGAAATATCACTACTAGTACTATTCACCCAAGAGATAAAAGGTACAACTATGTTTTAAAAGAACTTTTTTCGTAACAGCCACAACACTGAAAACTAAAGGAGTATCCTTTAGTGGGGCAATGGTTAAACAAATTATTGTATGTAAATAAAATGCAATATTGTTGGATCATAGGATAAGATGAATTAAACAGTTTCAAAGGGCTCTTTAATACCATATATGAACTGATTTTCAGTTGAACCGATGAAGTGAAGTAGAACAACTTATAATGAAAATATTAATGAATTAAAATACAATAAAATATAAAAAATTTAGAGACTTTATAATTTTGTTCTGATGATGTTAGTGGACTAAATATACAACCTATATCCTCCCCAAAATGATGTAATTAAAATATAGAATGAGACATATACTTTTTAAAGAAATGATCAATTTATAAATTCGTTTTGCTGATCTATGCACCTTTGCTTGTTTTCATATTGTTCAATCAGGTTGGAGGAAAAGGGGAAGGAAAGTAATAAATACATACCAAGTACAAAATAAAATGCAAAACAAGAAAAAAAGTAGCCAACTCATACCTGGGCTCTAATCAAGGCTAGACTCGAAAAACAATGACTATTCTTCAAAGACATACTTAATATCTAATGAGATATGTTTTCATAATAAAAATGAAGAATATGTGTCAAAATCTTAACTCATTCTCCAAAGATGTTGAACACATGATTTCAGCAAAAGATTATATTGCATAATAACCTTTTAAATATGTAACTGTCTAAAGTTAATAGTATAAGTCAAAAATGTTATCATTTTATTTGGTCTCAGATAATTTGAAGAACAGAGAAGATATCAGTGAAAGATTATGTGATAGGAAGAGAAGAAAGGTTGACAAGTAGGAAGACAGAATACTCCACTAGTACTCTGGAAATGTCTGGGAAAAGAAAAGGATATCTCTATCATAGCTGAGGAGAGCATCAAGAGTTAAACTTATGGGAGAAGATGACCAAGAGTTGCTCAGGATTGCCAGGAATGGAGCAATTGTGATGTGAATCTTTGGAGAGAAATTTTAAGTCCATGTGGTAGTAGACCTATTTGAACAGTTAGAGATGTGTGTGTGTGTGTGCATATCAATATGCATGAATTATGTATAAAAGCACATATATATAATTATATATGTATATTACATATATATAATTTGGAGACAAAATATCATTTTTTCTCTCTATATATAAGTGTGTGTGTGTGTGTGTGTGTGTGTGTGTGTGTGTGTATGTGTAAAGTATCTATAAGGGAGGGGGGGGTCAAGTAAGATTTGGGATTTTACTGGTAGAGGTTTATGCCAGTAAATATATAGTTTATATATATATAACTATGTGTATATATGTATTCACTTGACTTATCTATAAACACATATACAAAACACACTCATGTATGTATGTATGTATAATATATGATTTGTGATTATTTTAATGTCATTTAGAATACTTTATAATTCCTATATTAGGACTAAACTGCATTAGAATAGTCAGTGGTCTGGCTTAATTCCTTCTGAAATGCACTGCACCCTGGTTCACTACATCTAATAATTGAAACAATATCTCAATTGTAACATTTCAGCTTCTAGAAAGATATGCAAATTAAGCAGAATGTGCTGTTTCATTAATTAATAGTATAAGTAGAGAACTTTCCCCCCAATTAATCCATTACATAGCTCATAGGATGATGGGAATGGTATATAACAATGTCTTAGATAGATTAGGAAAAGAAATATTTCCAATTTTATACATGCTATGTACTGACAGAAAATATATAATGTTAAATGAGAAATTTCCACCATTTTGTGTAGATTATATAACAATACATTACACAAAGATATCTCTGAAATAATTCATTAATTTTATTCTTTTCTTATTGCTAACCAAAACTTTTTCTGTTGTGGTAGTTGGAATATGAAAACTACTTGAAATGAAAAAAAAATCCAACAGTGTGTGTGTGTGTTATGTGTTCTATGCAGTGTTAATGAATGAAGTGAACTGTGAGAAAATGACAGCAAAGGAAATTTCCTATTTTTCATGAGCAGAGTACAAAGTGGGAATCTAATATTAAACTTAATAGTAACAGCATACACAAGATTCAGATATATTTTAGCATAAAGCTTATACATGAAAAGTTCAAAGATAAGAGATTGGTGGAGAAGGTGGCATAGAAGACCCAGAGAAAAATATTATCATTAAGTATCAGATACATTGTCCTAGACCACCTAATACTTTTGACTTTCAGTCTCTACTAAACTAGAAATTCTAACTTCATATTGTCATTGTCCTCACAATTCAAAAGTCATAACTTCATATTAAAGCTGAAATTAACATTAAATTCTCCCTGATCCAACCCCCTCATTCCATAGATCAGGAAAATGAGACCTCCTGATATTAAACAAGATTCTCAAGGTGTCACTCATTATCTAGTGTCAGAGCTAGAATTTAAACCCAGATTCTATCATTCCAAATCCAGCATACTTTACACTACACTGTTTTATCTCCCCTTTGATCTTGTTTTCTTCTATGGTTCTCAAGGTAAATAATAAAATGATTTATCTAAAATAGATTTCAGGGTCATTTATACAAAATTACTTACTCAAACTCTCTTGGTAGAACTTTCTTTTTCTCTGAGTCTTAACTCTGACAAGGAATTCAACTGCAGAATAAGCTGATTCCTTAATAGAGGTGGAAAAGATTGGACTTGATCCAATTTGGAAACTAGTGATCTCAAATGGATCATTATAACCAAAGCCCATACTTTCAACATCAAGTTTATTGTGATAAGTCCAGATGGACTTGAATTTTTAGAACATCACAATTTCAGAAAAATAAAAAAGACAAACTAAAGAGAAAAAGTAAGATTTATAGAAAGACAAAGGAATAGCTAAAGAATTAGCTTTGGAGCCAAGAAAACTCAGACTCAAGTCTCATCTCTGAAATATATTGGCTACATGTAGCAACAATACACTATTCAAAGCACTGATGATGACTGTGAATATGCTGGCATAGTTCTCAAATGTAAAATATAACAGACTCTTTTTTTTTGCCTTTTGGAAGGCAATTGGGGTTAAATAACTTGCCCAAGGTTACACGGCTAGGTTTTTTTTTTTTTTTTGCGTGGGTTTTAAGTGTCTGAGGCCAGAACCAAATTCGGGTCCTCCTGACTCCATGGCCAGTGCTTTACTCACTGTGCCACCTAGCCGCCCCCAAACAGACTCTTTATATAGAAGAAAGAAGCAAAACATTTATTCAGATATCTGAAAAGCAAATCTCAACACAAGAAAGTCAAATCCATTATAGTAACAAAGAAGTTAACACACCATAGCGCAGCAGGGAGCCACACCATCCTTTAGCCTTCCCACAAACACTCACAAGCCTAGCTGTCACAGCAGGGAACAAATAAACACTCACAAGATTAGCTATCTCCTTGACTACATCCTCTCCTCCCTCTAGTGCTAAATGCTCTGGCTGCCAGCTTCCTGTGGGCTCTCCTCCACCTGTAAGTCAGCTCTTCCCACCACAGGCTCCATGTGATTACATTTGGCCTATTAGAGGTTAGGGGAAGATCTTCAAATTCCTTTAGGCCTATTAAGGGGCAGGGAAGATCTTCAAATTTCCATTACTATTACACTACATGACCCTGGTCAAGTCACTCAGTGCTCTAGACAACTCTAGCAGACTATAATCATAGAGGTGTTAGAAGTAACTTTTAAAAATTATATGATGCAGAAGAGGGAGCTGATATACATTGGTAGAGGTAACTTCATTATTCAGAATTAAGCTATAATAATGAAATCACAGGTCCATCTAATGTCCCTATAGGAAAGTTCAGTGGCAACTAGGTTGTTTTGTGTGTAAATAATAATCCCAGTAAGTACTCGTGTTATTCAAATTTGTGTTACATATTCTCATTGGGTTGGAACCAATTATCTTTTAAAATATAATTTTAACTTTGCTTAGTGTTATTTAAAATACATATGGACACTTCACAGAATTAATTAATCACACTTATTGTGACCTAGCTCTATTACCAATAATGATGTTTGATGAAGGGGCATCAGATTATATGTTAGTTATCAAGGGTATATATGATTGAAGAATAAATTGGATTGTTCATGTAATAAGATTGAAAAAACAAATGGTAAACCATAGTGATAACTTGGTATCCCTGATATATCAAGAGACTAAAACAAAGGTATCTACTTCTTTGTGTGAATTATTTTGGAACAATTAGGAGACCATATAATCAATAAGCAATTAAGCATATATTTAGTCCATATCATGGAGAGTATGAAAGCAAAAGTGGAAAAAATGTTTTCATGAAACTCACGTTCCATTTACATACAAGAATCAAATAGGATAAGAAGATATGGAGTCATTATGATCTTTTAGGAAAGTGAATACCTATGCCAATGGAATAATTGTCATTTCAAAATATCAACATGTTTATTGAAAATCATGGTAAATATAAATGTATTTTAGGTGGGAATATCATTGGCCAGAGTTTTAAAAGTGTTATTATTTTCTCAATTTTCTACTTTAATCTGACACAATATGATTGGCGAACTATTATGGTATAGAAAATCATGAATTAAGAAACAGATTCAATTAAAAATTCCTCAATTATGGGACCACTTGATCTAATACAGAATTAGAAAGCTGACCTCAGAGCCACAAAGACCTGGGTCAAAATCCCATGTCTGACACAAGGTGGCTATGTGACCATGGGTAATATCATTTAGTCTCTCAGTGCTCTTGGCAACTCTCTAAACTGATAAATTGCCAATAAAATGCCTCCTTAATTGGTAGAAATGCTTTTCTTAATGGGCAACTCCCTGTACCAAAGAAGTCCCAGGTCTACTCCTATCGTTTACTAAAAGTTAGTGCTAATCTATGTATTTGATCTATTTGATATCCTATCTTCTATAGAAGATAAGGATGCTTCCTGTTCTCCAGGGTATGTGCAGAGAAACAAGGGTTTCTTGCAACCAGATTATGAGTATAGTAAGAAATGTTCATATTGCAAAGGCATGACCAAGGTAAAATCTCTGAAATCCTTCTTCATTTTATATCAAATCCAGGAAATCAAATGCATCTATAGACAAACAAACATATTCGTTCTATATGTAAATTAAATTCTAATTCAGTTATTTTTAAATTCAGTGAGGTTAACAGAATTATATTAAATGTGTTACTGTAGAATGCAAGTGTGATGTCTTTTTATGGTGGTGTAGTTAACATTAAGATTAGCATCTAACAGGACATATGGCTTAAGTGACTATTGCTTCAAATCTTAGGTAAGTCAATATGTTTTCTGATCCTCAGTTTCCTCATCTGTGAAATGACAGGGCTGAACTACATTGGCTGCCGAATCCTCTTCCATGTCTATAATTCTGCCCCCCTCATTCTGTGGTCTCATTAAATAGTACAGCAGAACACTTCCCTCATAGGGAAAAAAAAGAGATTTTGATGCAATGTGGATCAAATCATATTCTCCAAAACATAATAACCCATTTCTGTATGAGATCAAGAAGACTTGTCAGGGCAAGGGGTTTCCCAGGGTCATTACTGTTCATAAATGATAGAACCAAAACTAATACCTAGGTCATTTCATTCCAAGAGAAAATCATTGTCTCAAATTTGACTGTACTCCCCACTTTAAATTAAACAAAAAAATCAGTATATATGTCTTTATCTTTTTTTCTCCATTTTTTTCATGCAATAAAGATGTCTTTTCTTCCCCCTGCCCATTGGACTTAACCAGTGATTTTATCAGCAATTAGAAGTGAATTCTTGGTGTGAATGGAGACTCTCTTTATCAAAACATGTCACCTGTTATTTATATTTTTAAGGCTGTAATACCTGTTGCATGAATGGGTTAAATGAATCATATACTGTCACTCAAGTACCAAGTATCAGAAGCAGCATTTGAATCTACACATCCCTGATGCAAAAGCTAGCTCTGAATTAAGCCATCATTATTTCTCACCCATAAAATTTTGATACTTTGTCCTATAATGTTGGACAATGTTGAGTTATATAAAGAAACTGAATTGACTACTTTAGGGCTCCTCAAAAATAAGTTTATCAGAATGACCCTCTTACTCCACCATAAAATATGAGACTAAAAGGCTATTAAGTAGAATTCTCTCATTTTATAGGGAAAAAGACTTGGGCCTAGAGAGGGTAGGACTTGTCCAAGGTAACTCAGGAAGTTAATGGCAGACAATGGGACCTAAACTTAGATCCTTTGACTCTAAATACAGATCTTTCTCTACTACACCACAGTAGGCACCTGGAGACAACCCCATGGAAACTCACTAATCCTCTGCTTGGTCAGGCAAATAAGTTAATATGTTGAGTATCATAAAGGAGGGATGAGTTTCTCTCTTCCCTCCTCTGAAAATGAAGCATGGGGAGAAGAATGAAATCAATCATTTCCTGAGTCTGCCAACTAAAAGTTTTTTTTTTCCTATCAGCTTTTGTCTATGTTAAAATACTGAATAAATATTTGAAACTCAAATATTGCACTGTAATCGTTAAGAATAAAATTTCTGTCACTACTTTGTTTTGCAGTTTTTGAAGTTAGATGATGTTAATCAGTCAAGAAATGTGAGGTTAGGAGACTTTTAATAAGACTGGATGAAAACAAATCAGATTGGAACTAATAGAATTTATGATGTATTTTTACCAATAATAGTTAATGTGAACTGTGACCAGGGTTTCATTCTTTAATCCTTTACTTGTTAAAGACTGTTTCATTTACTTTTTTTTCTCCCCTACTTTGAACATTTACTTTTAGGGAGATTTCTTCATCTCCACCTGGAGGAAACCAAAGACATAAGACACCTGCAGGCAGAGGCTGAAAAGTATCTCTTTAATCGGAAATGATTATTATGTGTAATTTAGGACAAGAAAGAATAATGTAATCTTCAAATGTACAATATTTTGGATATGGCAATTTACATCAGAAGAGTCTGAAAATTACAGAAACTAAGGACATTCAGGAAATAGTCAATCATATAGCATGAAATAATTGCAGGATGGGCTAAGGCAGACTGTGCCCAGAGCTAAAGATAAAAAGGAGACATAAAACATTTTAGGAAAGTCACAGCAGCAAAGTCAGCAATGGAACATGAATATTTCCAGAATGAATGCAGTCTGACTATTTCAGTAGGGACAGCTCATGTAACAGGTATTAATATCTGTGTGTGTTCTTGTCTCTTTGTCTTGACAGCTGCCTACATAGTGTGACTTGAGGAAAGCTCAATGTCACCATCTCTTAAAAACTAAATATGTATATATATGTATATATATATATAATTTATACTACAGTATCTTCAATTTCCAACATTAGTCATAGTATAACTAAGCTTGAAAGAGAAGTGCAGCCTAGAAAAAAAAACTTTCACATCTTTCCTTTTAATTTTTTTCCAGCTATGATAATGCAAACCCTATTACCTCTCACTTGGACATTTGCAATAGAGTCCTGATTGACTTTCATAACTTGTCTCTTAACTTATACATCTTCCAATATGCTGCCAAAATAACAATCCAAAAGCATGAGTCTGATCTTGTCCCTCCCTTATCCAATGATGTCCATTGACTCCTTTTTATTTCTGGATGGTGCTTCATCTTCATATTCTCTTCATCCTTCCACTCAGGCCATTTCACCATCTATCACATCCTGCTTGATACGCCTTCAGCCTTATACTTATACTTATTCAGACCTGGACTTCCTCAAAATTTGGGTTCCAGGCCCTTAAGAAACTATTCATTTATATTTTCATGTTCTCCTATTCAACATATACATACTAGACCTAATTAGCCCACTATATCTACTGTCTGGACCCTCATCTTCATATTCTATCTAGTTAACTGAAGAGGTTGCATTATCACCAGTCAACTAGTTTTGCATGTGAACAAAACTTTTCCCTGGTTAGCATTTCCATATGTGTATGTGTATGTGTATGCATACATAGATGTATGTGCATATGTATATATGTGTATGCCCACACACATACACACAAATAATACATGCATACACACATATATGTAAGTATAGATACATATTGCATTTATAGTATATGTATGTATGCATACACACAAACTTTATACATATATAGGTTATATATGTATATGTATGTGTGTATATATATATATACACACATACATGCACATATTTTTTTTTCCTCTCCTTCCCTCTCTTTGTCTCTTTCTGTCTCTATCTCTTTAGTATTTGGCACAATTCTAGTAAGTACATAGTAAGATCTTAATAAGTGCTATTTCCTTTTTTTCATTAATTCATTCATAGAGATCTTTTCTTGTACTTTTAAAGTCTTTTGTAGTTTGACTATCTGTCTTTCTAGAATTGTTAAATTTCACTTCCTTTCACATATTTTCTAATCTAGCCAGACTTATATTCTTGCTATTGATTATCAGTGGCATTATTTCTCTCTTCTCTCTGCCTTTACAGAGTCCATTCTCTAATCCTTGAATGCATGCCTTCCTCACTTAGATTCCTTCAAAGTTTAGTTCAAAAGCTTTATGCTGGATGAGGCTATATGTGATTGCTCTAACTATCAATATATCTCTGCCAAATAATACAATTGACAAAATGGAAAAAACAAATCACTGAAGAGAACAGGTCCTTAAAATTACAACTTGCTAAATGGAAAAGGAGGTAAAAAATTAACTGAAGAAAACAATTCATTAAAAAAAACCAGAACTGAACAAGTAGAAACTAATTATTCTAACGAGGCATCATGAATGAGTTAAAATCTAAAGAATGTAAAAATTGAGGACAATGTAAAATATCTCATTGAAAAGATCCAAGAGAGATAATCTAAGAATTACTGGTCTGCCAGAAAGACATGATTATTTATTTATTATTATGATTTTTTGAATTTTAAAGGGGGGAAGGCAGGGCAATTGGGGTTAAGTTGACTTGCCCAAGGTCACATGGCTAGTAAGTGTTAAGTGTCTGAGGCAGGACTTGAACTCAGGTCCTCCTGATTACAGGGCTGGTGCTCTATTCACTAGCTTTCCCAAAAGCCATGATTAAAAAAAGATCTTGGAAGGTATCTTCCAAGAAATTATGAAGGAAAACTTCCCCAAGGTCCTAGAAACAGAGGGTAAAAAAGTCATTGAAAGAATCCACTGATCAGCTCCTGAAAGAGATTCCAAATTAAACACATCAGAGAATATTGTAAGCCAAATTCCAGACTTATCAGGTCAAGGAGAAAATACAACAAGCAGCCAGAAAAGACCTTGCAGTTTCTGTATTAAAAGATGAGAGGGATTGAAATATTATATATTGTAAGGCAAAGGAGCTTGGACTATAACCAAGGATCAACTACCCAGCAAAATTGAGCATAATCTTTAAAGTAAGGAGATGGACATTCAGTGAAACAAGGGATTTCCAGACCTTACTGATGAAAAAGGTAAGAGCTCAATGGAAAATTTGATCTTCAAAGACTCAAAAGAGACATAAAAAGGTAAATAGGAAAAAAAGAAGTTGTTATTCAATAAGAAAAAAAGAAATCCTGAACCATTAGTTACATGAAAATTAGACAGAATCCTCAGAAGATACCTCAGAAGGCATATTTACCTTTATTGGTGGTCTTTAAAGAAAGGTTAGACAACATTTAGTCACTTTAAGCATATGTGTTAGTGGGAAAGCATATTAAATATTTCATAAAACCAATGATTTTTGAGGTTCCTGATAATTCTACATATGGCAATGGTGAATTGAAAATAATCAAAGGACCCAATTTGATGCAGTGGCTTCAAATCACAAATCAATGATACATACTACCAAGGTTACCATACCCTGGTCAGTTAACTCCTACAGACTTTGTTTTTCTTTTGTGAAAAATAATGGTTTACCTTCTCATTGTAAACTTGTGATCTTTTAGTCCATGATACTGAGATTTAAGGCAGGATATAGAAAGGTAGTTACTGTGTTTCTAGATCTGGAGTAATCTATATTTATTTTTTTAAGTAGACAGTATTTTGCAGTTGTTTTCATATAAAAATTAATATTTAAAATGAAGATTCCAAAAAGTGACTGTTTTAATTTTATACTTAAGTCATTGCCCCAATTAATCTGCAACATGGAAAGCATTCTGTGTTTTATATTTAGCTATTTATTTGTCAGTCCATTTAATTTTAAAAAAGTCATATATATTAGCTAATATAACATTTAAAATATTTTCTTTATTACAAATTAAACATCACAGTATATATATTTGTTTTTTTTAAGTCTTTGATTTCTATCAAAATCTCTCTGTTACCTTGTGTATGGAAATGAGCTCCTGAAAGCCCCAGTCTTTCATGCAAGACACCATCAATTACAGGAAGTACTTGCTTGACACAGATTTATTTTAAACACACACACACACATATATGTGTGTGTATACACACATATAAAAATATATATACGCATATACATATACATATTCATACACACATATACTGAATGTGAAACTCAAAAGCAATTCATTCCTTATTTTCAGTCTGCCAATATGAAGAAACTACATTGGTTTTTTCATTGACATGAGGTAGTTGGATAGACCAAGAAATTCAGTTAAAATGAATCAAACCAAATATCTGTGTGTACTTGGAATCCTACTCTTTCATTCTGATAGCACTGGGAACTGGTTCTATTTAGCACCTGTTTGTAGGTTTGACCATAGTCCAAACTCTGGAATCAAGTCTTACCCTATATAAGGAGACATTACCTTAATGCTTTAATAATAATAATAATAATAATAATAATAATAGATCATTGTTGTTGTTGAAAAAGGGAAGGGGTTGAGTGGGGAAAATGTATCAAATTTCATGTAAGGATTAAGTATCCAGGATGAAATAGAAAACTAACAGAAAGTTATGAGCAAATGTAATTCCACGATGATCAAAAGATAAGAACAAATTATCCAAAAACAACAACAAAAAATGTTGTGAAGTATTGATCACCACATGGAAGAATGGTCTAGATTCCTATAAAAATAAATGCAAGTAAAACCAGTCTTGAGGTATTACCACATATGGAGCCAATTGCCAAAAATGATATATGATAGGAATACTCAAATTCACAGGCACTGTGGAAAGATAGACACACTGAAGAATTGTTGATGGATCTTTTAATATAAAACATTTTGAAAAGAAATTCAAAATCATGAAAATTAAATGTATAAATGTCTATTCATATTGATACAATGATTCCACTACTAGGAATATATCCCAAGGAAGTAAATGATAAAAACCAAAACCAAAATCAATATACACCAAAATGTTTATTGGAGCACTTGTTTTGTGATACCAAAAAATAGAAATAAAATGAATGCCCATTGATTGGGGAATATCTAAAGAAAATGTAGTATACAAATACAGTGGAAAATTTCTGTGCTTTAAGAAACAATGACTATGATGACTAGAAAGAAGCATGCAAAAATTAATGTGAACTGTTGCAAAGGTTATAAGCAAAGCTAAAAGCAAAGTAAATATAAAGAACACAGTAAAAATATTTTAAAATGATTTTTGCAAAATTGTAAATAACAAGAACTGAAAGGAGAGAAGACATGTTCCTTCACTCTAATGCAGAGGTGGTGAGTTCACAAGTATAGAATATTGCATATATTTTCAGATTTTTAAAATGTATGTTTGTTTTCTTTTTTCTTTGTATTTATGTTCTTTTTACTTAAAAAAAATCTGGGTTATATTGTATGGTCAACAAATCAACAAGCTTTTATTAAGCACATATATGTTTGCTAAGCCTGCATACTAGTCATTGTGTTAAGCAGTGGGAATATAAATATAAGCAGAAAGCAAGAGAGGCCCTACCATCAAGAAGTTTACATTCTAATTGTAAAAGACAACTCATTAAGGTAAGCTGAAAAGGTGAAAGGGGAATGAAAGACATTAGTACTTAGAAAGGATGCATGGTAGAGAAAATTCAGAGCAATGAGAGCAACATGGAGAGAAACAAAGAAATAATTGGCAGTTCATCCCTCTCAAAAGGGAGATTCTGGGAAGAAACTGTGAGAGAAAAGACACTGTGGCAGATGAATTTCCAGCTGTGAAGTCCAGGAAGAAATTAGCTTCCAGGGCAAAAATTTTTCTATGGCATTTTATAGAAAGTCCAAAGATTCACTGGTGCAGTATCAAATATGTTTTTTTGAGCACTGAAGGAAAAAAATTGTAGGAGACAATTTTGGTTACATAAAAAGATGGATAATTTTTCTTAAAAAATACAGATTCTGATTTTTCATTTAGTTTTAGTAAAAAAAAAATTTTTTCCCTATGCAAAAAATCTAGTGGTAATTTTCCTAATTAACAGACTAACCATTCTACTCCTCTACTGAATAAACTCCAATGGCTTCATATTGTAAAAACAAACAAACAAAGAAACAACCCCCCCCCCCCCCCAAATAGACTGTGGCATCAACACTTACCTTATATGAGGTAATAGCTTACTGTATTATTATCAAATCAAATTTAATTCTACTCCACAACCTTGTGACTCACCCAGTAATAGTTCTTTATTAATTCCAAATTCCTCAGGAGCTGAAAGTTTTATTTGAATTAAGCATTTTAGTAACTGATTTCTTTAATTTTAACTTCATCACCAGCATCTCAGTTCCTCATTTCCCCATGACTGGCTTATTAAGACATGTGTGAGATCTTCCCAATATTGACTACTTTTCCTGCATAACTGCTGATTACTTTAACTTTGCCTCAAACTCTGCCAACTGCTTGCCTCAACCCTTCTTGAATTTAAGACCCTGGATCTGGGATTTTATTTGTACTTTGTCTGGTCATATCTGTATTGTACCTAATCATTCTATTCCTGCCCATATATTCAAGTTTAGGACCAACCTTTAGACTAAGATTTTGTAACTATTAATATTTTAATAGCTGTAAAATACTTGTATCGTTTCGTGATCATACTTCCATTTAATATAGAATTTTTGACTTTATTTTTAAACTCAAACCAAATATCTTTGTTTGGCCTTGTGGAACTTCCTGGATTCTCAATCATAACCTGTTCCCATACAGCTTATCTAAACACCTGAGCTCAGCTTATGATAACCAATTGTTTTTGTATATGTGCTCAAAATCCTTAATCATATAAAAGTGAATAGCCTGTCATTAAGTGTCCTACCTTAAATAATTCTTATATACTCTTGGGTTTAGGATATCAATTTTCGTCTTCATCTTAAACATATATTTAATATACGGTAAATACAGTATGAATTCATTTGCATTTCAATGACAATACTCAATGGATAATTTTCAGATTTAATCAATAGTCAATTAATATGCAAACAATAATTTATTCAGTTATTGGACTAAATATGAGAAGACACCAGCATTATTAATTCATATGTCTTTGTTTTCTTAATCTCTACAAATTCATTATGAAAACAGGCAAGAACAAGGTCAAGATGATGGTATAAATGCATAGAAGTGAAACATGGCCCAATAGTACATTTAAAACAGTAACAGATGATCCACAGTAAAAGAAAAACCAATTGTCACCACTAAAGATCAATAAGAGAATTGTATAACCTGCTTTAGTAGAGGAAGTATCCCTCCTTCCCCCTCAAACTCCTTAGATTTTGTTATACTAAATAAATAACAGGTCTAGTCTCTACTCAGTGAAAGATTAGTTGTTATTCTTTCTGGTTTTGAAACTATTTGGTTATCTATTAAGCCTTTAGTAAAAAATTTCTCTTACTCTCTATTTTGGGTTATATTGGGAAAATTTCCCCTTATTTTAATGCTATCAAGTCTAAACAAGAAAATAAATTTGTTCATATATATATACACATACATACATATACACACACATTCACAAAGAGGGAAAAACATATACACTTGGTTAAATATAGAAATATTTTTTACCTAACAGGGCAGTAGGAGGGGAAAAGAACAAGTACAGGGAGTGTGGTGACTGACAGAAGGGACAGCAGATCAGGGAAGGTGGTAAACATAAGCAAAGGTGTGGTGAAGAGGGAAAGGGTGAAAGGAGAGAGAGGACAAAGAGGAGGAAGAATAGGATAGAGAGAAATACACAGGTAATAATCATAATTGTGAAAGTGAATGGAATAGGGCGGCCAGGTAGCACAGCGAGTAAGAGCACCGGCTCCAGTGTCGGGATGACCTGGATCAAATCCGGGCTCAGATACTCAGCACCACACCCAGAAATAATAATTGGCCATGTAACCTTGAGCAAGTTACTTAACCCCAATTGCTTAAAAAAAAAGTGAATGGAATGAACTTTCCCATAAAAAGTAAGTGGATCGCAGAATGGGTCAAAAACTAGAATCATACAATATGTTTATAAGAAGCGTACCTGAAACAGAAAGACACATACAGAGTAAAGGTAATCTATTATGCTTCAGCTGAAGTAAAAAAAAAAAAAAGGAGCAGTAGAAATCTTATCCTCAGACAAAATAAAATAAAAAAAAAAGACATAATAAAAGAGATAAGGAAGGAAACTGTAGTTTGCTAAAAGGTACCATAGACCAGCACTTCTTTAACTGTGAGTTGAAACCCCATTCAGTCCAATCTTCAGTTTAAGAGGTTTTGAAGGGGCCAGGGGTGGAAAAAAATATTTAAGAAGCTCTGCCATAGAAAATGAAGCAAAATCAATACTAAACAAACATGCATCAAGTGTATAGAATCCAAATTTTTTTTCAACATTCTAGCATCCAAATTCTTTTTTATTTCCTTTTGGGAGGGTGGAAGGCAGGGCAGTTGGGATTAAGTGACTCACCCAAGGTTATATGGCTAGTAAGTGTTAAGTGTCTGAGGCAGGATTTGAACTCAGGTCCTCCTGACTCCAGGGCCAGTGTTCTATTCATTGTGCCACCTAGCTGTCCCCATCCAAATTCTTAAAGGAGAAGTTAAGTGAGTTACAGAAAGATATAGAGAATAAAACTATACTAGTGGGGAACCTCAACTGTCCCCTCATAGAACTCAATAAATCCAATTTAAAAAAGCAAGAAACTAAGGAGGTAAATAGAATAATAGAAATGTTAGATGTGAGAAACATCTGTAGAAAACTAAATGGGAACAGAAAAAAAATACATTTTTTTTTCAGCAGCACATAGCACCTACACAAAAATTGACCATGTAATAGGACATAAAACTTCAAAATCAAATGTAAAAAGGCAAAAATATAAAATGAATTCTTTTTGGATCACAATGAAGAAAAAGTAAAATTCAGCAAAAGCCAATGGAAGTATATATTAAAAAATTAATTTGAAACAAAATAACCTAATCCCTAAAATAAATTGATTGAAGAACAAATCATAGAAGCTCTCAATAATGTCATGAAAGAGAATGACAAGCATGAGACAGCATACCAAAATGTATGGGATGCAGATAAAGCAGTAGTTAGGGGAAAATGTATTTCACTAAATTCTTTTTTTCTTTTTTTTTTGGAAGGCAATTGGGATTAAGTAACTTGCCCAATGTCACACGGCTAGTTTGTGTGTGTGTTT
Source organism: Petaurus breviceps papuanus (assembly GCF_028583685.1). Taxonomy (NCBI): domain Eukaryota; kingdom Metazoa; phylum Chordata; class Mammalia; order Diprotodontia; family Petauridae; genus Petaurus; species Petaurus breviceps. Next base: position 5,727,962 of record NW_027186645.1, on the reverse strand, counting down.
GTGTGTTTGTGTGTGTTAAATGTCTGAAGCCGGATCTGAACAAAGGTCCTACTGACTCCAGGGCTTCCACTCTACTCACTATGCCACCTATCTACCCCCACTAAATTCTTAAAACAACTAAATGGAAAAAAAGATTAATGAATTGGGTATGCAACTAAAAAAATTAGAAAAGGAACAAATTAAAAATCCTCTATTGAACACCAAATTGGAAATCCTGAAAACCAAAGGTGAGATCAATAAGACAGAAATGGGGTTGGGGAGGGGAAGCAGCTATTGGGCTAAAAAGTAAATCTAGGATTTGGTTTTATGAAAAAACCTGAAAGATAGATAGGCAATTATTTTAATTTTTTTTAAAGGAGAAAGCCAGGTATCCATTATCAAAAATGAAAAGGGTAAAATCACCACCAAAGAAGAAAAAATTAAAGCAATCATTTGGAAATATTTTGCCCAATTATATGCCAATAAATCTTACAATCTTAGTGAAATTGATCAATATTTATAAAAATATATAAATTACCTAGATGAATGGATCAGGCCATAGGATGCCTAAATAATCACATCTTAGAAAAGGAATTGAACAAGCCATTAATGAACTCCCAAGGAGGGAAAAATCCCAAGGCTAGATGGGTTCACAAGTGAATTCTACAAAACATTTAAAGAATAATTAATTACAATACTATATAAACTTTTTGGGAAAAAAATTGGCAAAGAAGAAGTCTTACTAAATCATTTTGTGACACAAATATTGTGCTGTCACCTAAACCAGAAAGAACTGAAACAGAAGGAACATTATAGACCAATATTCCTAATGAATATCAATGAAAAACTTTGGAAGAAAATACTAGCAAGATAATTATAGCAGGATATCACAAGGATCACACACTATGACCACTGAGATCTATGCTAGGAATTCAGGGCTTGCTCAATATTAAGAAAACTATCAGCATAATTGACCATATAAATAACAGAAAACATGATTCTCTCAATAGATGCTGAAAAAGCTTTTGATAAAACATAGAACCCATTAATACTAAAAGTACTAGAATGTATGGCAATAAAGGAGGTATTCCTTAAAACGATAAACAGTATCTATATAAAATCATTAGCAAGAATTATCTGTAATGGGCATAAACTAGAAGCCTTCCCAGTATGATCAGGTGTGATGCAAGGTTGCCCATTATCATCCCTATTAGTCAATATTGTACTGGAAATGTTAACTATAGCAATAAGAGAAGAAAAAGAAATTGAAGAAATTAGAATAAGCAGTGAGGGGAAAAAAACTCTTTGCAGACGATATGTTGGTATACTTAGAGAATCCTGAAGTATCAACTAAAAAACTACATGAAACAATTAACAACTTTAGCAAAGTTGCTGGATAACAAATAAACCAATATAAATCATGAACATTTCTTTATATGACCAATAAAACCAGGCAACAAGAGATAGGAAGAAAAATTTCATCAAAAATACCTGTGAACAATATAAAATACTTAGAAGTCTGCCTGCCAAGACAAACCCAGGAACTATATGAACACAATTGCTAAAATTTTTCAACACAAATAACATGAGATCTAAACAATTGGAAAATATCAATTGCTTGTGGATAGGCGGAGCCAATTCAATAAAAATGACAATTTTGCCTAAACTAATTTACTTATGCAGCATTGTAGTAATAAAACTACCAAAAAAATTACTTGATAGAGATAGAAAAAAATAATAACAAAATTCATCTGAAATAACAGAAGGTCAAGAATATCTAGGGAATCAATAAAAAAAAATACAAAGTAAGGTAGCCTAGCAATACCTGATCTCACACTGTATTATAAAGTAGTAATCATCAAAACTATCTGGTACTGGTTAAGAAATAGAATGATGGATCAACGGAATAGATTAAGTACACAAGACATAATAGTCAATGCCCATAACAACCTATTGTTTCATAAGCCTAGTGTTTGAAATATTATGGTTTTTGAGATAAGAACTCACTGTTTTACAGAGCTACTGGGAAATTGGAAAATAATAGGATACAAACTAGGTAGCTACCAGCATCTCACAACATCTTCATGTGCAAAGATATTCATTGCACCTTACCAAAATAAGGACAAAATAGGTCCATTATTTAGACATAAAGGGTGACACTGGTACAGAGTTCCAGCTTTGGCCTTCTCTGGCACCACCGCCATCACTGGTGGTTGTTATTCCTAAAATGGTGCTCCTGAACTTGGAGAAGTATGTGGAGATCATGCTGTTCTCCAATTATCTGCTGGAGAACTACTTGAAATGATTATCTATATTTGTGACCTCCTGTTGGAAGAGTCAAATGTTCAGTCAGTATCTACAACAGTCACATTTTATGGAGACATACATGGACAGTTCTATCACTTTTGTGAACTCTTCAGAACTGGAGGTCAAGTTCCATATACAAACTACATATTTATGGGCAATTTTGTCGACAGAGGGCAATACAGTTTGGAGACTTTTATGTACCTTCTTTCACTAAAGGCCAAATGGCCCAATCACATTACACTCTTATAAAGAAATCATGAGAGTAGACAGATAACACAGGCTTATGGATTGTTATGATTAGTGCTAAACAAAATATGGGAATGATGATATTTGGAGATACTGAACCAAAATCTTTGATATGCTTACAGTAGCAGCTTTAATAAATGAGCAGATTTTATGCACCCATGGTAGTCTCTCTTTAGACATCTACATACTGGATCAAAACTGAATCATCAAAAGGAATCAGGAAATTCCTCACAAAGAAGCATTTTGTGACTTGGTGTGGTCAGCTCCTGAAGATATAGATTGGGTAATCAGTCCACAGGGAGCAGTTGGCTTTTTAGAGCAATGTTCACAAACAAGTGTGTTAACATAAAGGGTGACACCTTAAATAAAGTAGAAGAACAAGGAATAGTCTATTTGTTAGATTTATGGGGAGGGGAAGATTTCATTACCAAAGAGGTGGTATGAAGCATTATGACGTGTAGAATAGAGAATTTTTATCATGTGAAACTGAAAAGCTTTTGTACAAACAAAACCAATTCAACAAAGATTGGAAGGAAAACAGAAAGCTGGGAAACAATCTTTATAGCTAGTGCTTCTGATAAAGCTCACATTTCTCAAATAAATAGAGAACTGAGTCAAATTTATAAGAATATAATATGTTCCCCAATTGATAAATGGTCAAAAGAAATGAATAGGCAGCTTTCAGATGAAGCATTCAAAGCTATCTCCAAGCATAAGGAGAAGTGCTCCAAATCATTTTTGATTAGAGAAATGCAAATTAAAACAACTCAGAGATACAATCTCATAGCAATCAGATTAACTAATATGATAAAAAAAGGAAAATGATAAATGTTGGAGAGGATGTAGGAAAATTGGTACACTAATGCACTGTTGATGAAGTTATGAACTGATCCAACCATTCTGGAGAGGAATTTGGCACTATGACCAAAGGGCAATCAAGCTGTGCATACCCTTGGATACAGTAATACCACTTGCTAGGTGTATATCCCAAATAGATCATTAAAAAGGGGAAAGTATCTTCATGTGCAAAGATATTTATTGCAGCCGTTTTGTGGTGGTAAAATATTGGAAATTGTGCAGATACCTATCATTTGGGGAAAGGATAAACAAGGTGTGGCATATGAATGTAATGGAAAATTATTGTGCAATAAGATTTCAACAACATAAACTGTAAAAACGTGTACAAATTGATGCAAAGTGAAATGAGCAGAACAAGGAAAAATTATATATGATATCAGAAACCTTGTGTGATGATCAATTATTAATGATTCATCTGTTTTCAGCAACACAATAATCCAAGACAAGTACAAAGGACTCATGATGGAAAATGCTATCCGTATCAAAATAAAGGACTGATGGACTCAATGCAAATTGAAGCACTATTTTTCACTTATTTTGTTCATTCTCATGTTTTGTTTTCCTTTTGATCTATTATTTTTCACAAATATGAGTAAAATGAAAATAGTTTTTTTTTTCACAATAGCACATGTATAATCTATATCAAACTGCCTATCATTTTTATAAGAGGCAATGGAAGGAAGGGAGGAAGAAAAATCTGGAACTCAAAATTTTTTCCAAATGAATGCCGAAAATTTCCTTCACATATAACTGGGGAAAAAATAAAATGATATTTTTTAGAAGGAATTTTTTTTTCAATTGTCATTTATAGAATTATACAGATACATTTTTGAGTGACTGATTTGGATTTACAAAATTGTGCTGTACCTATCAATCACTCTAGCATGTACAATTTATATTTTTGAATAGACTTACCAAAACCCACAGGACAATTTTTTTTTACCATTCTGTTGCTGCCTTCATAGAATGTCTATCTTTCTCCCTTAGGAAAAAGCTCTTCATGTTGCCATCAGTTGAAATGAACTATTACAAGAGATAGACTAGTTCTGTATAACCTAACACAGGGGGAGAGACATTTTTAAGTACATATGTGTGTATATGAGTGATAGTGTATCATCATTTACTTTATTCCATAAAAGAATAAGAGCTACTGTTGAAATAAATAAGACTAAGGAAAGCTGCTTATGGTTATGGTCCTAGTTCTTATGATTAAATATTTAACAAGGTTCTATTGTGAGCCTATACTTTCAGGGATTTATAGTTCTGATATAAAATTCTCTGGGATTAAACTAGGCAAAGAGTAACTTTTTATTTTCTAAATCTAGTTTAAATTGGTTTTCCTGTTTTATGACATGAGAGTTTAAAGGGGGGAAAAGTGTAATATTTCTAGTCTTCAATTACATTTGAGTTCTTTTTATTCAGAACCTGTATGATTAAGAAAATAAAAAAGGGAGGAAAAAACTCTTCTCAGACCTTTATTCTGTAATAGAGAATGGAAACTTGAAAATAGTGTTACTGGTAACTGGATATATTTTAAAACAGACTCTTCCACAATGAATTTTGTATCATATGTAAACTGGGATTTAACTGTCTATTATAATTATCGGTAAGAAGCAAGCTGGTGAAGTTCAGTGGATAGAGGACCAACCTTAGAGTCAGAAGGACCTGGCTTCAAATCTTATCTCTGACACATATTAGCTCTGATCACAGTTTCCTCGTTTAAGCTCTAGTAACTCTCCACCATGATAAATTATGGAAGAATCAACACTCTGCATTGTTCCAAGCAATTTCCAGATGAGAACTTGTTATAGTTTTGAAATAAAAGGTCTAGACTCTTTCAAGTTCCCTCCCCTCAAAAAAAGCAATAAAAGTAGCTTCTTCTCTGTTTAGCACATGCCTATTTGCATCAATTACAATTCAGATCTGTTGTTCACAATGAGGTTTACTGATCTTTTTCTTATGGTTCATTGTAAATGAGAGCTTTGAATTTGACTAGGTGGAAATTCATAATAGAAGGAAATGTTCTCTTTTTACTTTGAATTATGCCACTTTCAGTCTACTGGCTTCTTTGAATATTTAATTTTTATACCTCAGGGAATGAGAAAACAATCTCCAAAACTCTCTTCTCTTGGAAGGAATGGAAATTGTACAGGCCAGCTTCAAAACTTAAACTTTTTTTTTTAATATTCAACAATAAAAAGCAAGCAACATGAAATGCTGTTAAAAGAAAATCCAGGGAGGGGAAGTGTGTATGTGTGGGGAGGGGAAATGGGAGAGAGGCAAAGCCAAGCAGGCAGAGTAAAGACAGGGAGTCACCTGAGTTCTCCCATAAACCCCTCAAAATATTTTAAAATAATTACTCCAAACAAAGCCTAGAGCAGCAGAACCCATACAAAGATGAAGTGAAACAATTTTTCAGCCCAAGACAACTTAGAATATGACGAGAATGGTCCGTTTCATCAGGATGAGAAAGGAGGGCAATTGAGCACAGGCTGTGTCAGCACAGACCTAGTCCTAGCAAACGAGATGCAGGCCTGGGACAAACAAATCAGTGACAACAGAGGAGGTTTCCAGACCTCTCAGCTCACAGAATCCAAAGACAACTTTGAAGATCAGCGGGAAAGGTCTATCGCACCTTGGGTGAGAGTACAGCATTGTCTAGCACTGCTCTGGTCACAGCAAACCAGGACAGGCCTTGGGAGCTGCTTCTAGAATTCTCAACCCAATGATGGTAATGGTATTGAACAACTGGTCAGAAAGAGATTATAGGGGTTTATTTGCTGACACTGAGGCAAATCTCTGTTGCTTTACCTCAGAACTGAGTCACATCACAGCTCAGGGCTATAGTGGAGCCGGGACCTTTGTCACAGTTCCAGTGCTTAAAAGGATGCTTGTGGTCACTCACAAACTAGAGAATAGGCCAGGAGAGTAGTAAATACAACCCTCCTTAGGTCATACCACCTTGGAAAACTTAAACTTACAAGTCCCTAGAAGTAGCTCTGAAAACAGCTTCAATATTGATTAGAGAAATGAAAATTAAAATAATTCTGAAAGTACTATCTCATATGTATTAGATTTACTATTCCTTTCAAATAGACAACAAAATTATCATATAATTAATTTTTTTCCTCCCCCTAGCCCCACCCTAGAGATGGCTACCATTAGACACAAATAGCATCTTTCTTCATATGCCCTTTATAGATACATAGTCCACATAAACCCACAACCATTATTTTCAGATATTCAAATAGCTAATCATTCCTCCCATACATCTTGTAATGCTAATATATATTCTACCTTAATGTATCTATACATATAATTCATGAAATAAAAAAGGCACAAAAGCTACATGAAGAAAATAATTCCTTAAAAAGTTGAATGAGCAAATGGAAGCTACCTTAATGGAAGCTACTGAACTTTATAAGATATCAGGATAAAATGAAACAATCAAAAGAGTGAAAAATAGAAGTAATTGTCATATATCTCATTGGAAAAATAACTGACCTGGAAGATAGATCCAGGAGAGATAATTTAAGAATTATTGGACAACCTGAAAGCCATGACCCCAAAAGCCTAGAAATCATATTTCAAGAAATTATCAGGGAAAACTACCCTGATATTCTAGAACCAGAGGGTAAAATAGAAATAAAAAGAATTCACCATTTAATTCCTGAAAGAGATCCCCAAACGAAATCTCCTAGGAATATTATAGCCAAATTTCAGAGCTACAAGGTCAAGGACAAAATGTTGCAAGCAGCCAAAAGAAACAGTTCAACACAAGATTTAGCAGTTTCTGTGCTAAAGGATCAGAGAATTTGGAATATATTATTCTAGAGGGCAAAAAACTTAAGGCTACAATCAAAAATCACCTGTTCATGGGGCGGCCAGGTAGCACAGTGAGTAAGATCACCGGCCCTAGAATCAGGATGACCTGGAATTGAATCTGGGCTCAGATACTTAGCACCACACCCTTAATTTAACCTGGTATTCTAAACTGTCTAGGTCTTCTTGGATTCTAACTGTGCCATTTGCTCAGCTTTTGTAGCGGCAAGCACCCCGGTGTCCTCAGGGTTTGCTGCTACCACAGGTTCTTGGATCTGCTTTGTTAAAGGAAAGCAACTCAAAATGGGTTAACAAGCTTACTTTAATCAGTCAGACATATATCGTTTACCTTGTTCAGGGGAAAAAGGTCAGCACCCCGAACTTCAAAGCATACAGGCAGAATTATCAAGACAGAAACAGATCAAGTAGACAGATTTCCAAACTGTCCAACCATTACATCCATACCAAATCAGCATCTGGGTTTTTCAAAGCTGGGGGGGCCCTGGACAACGGCTTCCCAGAATACAGATCAAATCACAGAACACTTCTCAAAGTGAGCCCCCAAAACAAAGCCTCACATCAGGGCTTATATAGCCTTCTCCTGGCTCAGAGAATGTAACAACCTTATTGACCTACTGGCCAATCAAAAAGTATTTACTGAAAAACAAGCCTCCCTCCCCCATGTTTCAGGTGCACTTTAGCCTAGGGGCAGGGAAGATCTTTAAATTTGCATTCCCATTACAGCTTTCAACATTATTGAATAGATAAAGAAAAACAAATGAAACATTAAATAATAATAAATTAATCAACAAACAATTATTAAGTACCTACTATGTGCTAAGCATTTTGCTAGGCACCAGGAATACAGATATAAAGGGTTTTATATTTATATAAAGAATTTTATCAATTTATCTTCCAGAAGACAAATTTATATTGGGGGGTTGTGATTGGGTATATCAACATGCTATATTAATATATCCTTAATATTGTCATATAAAAACACTTATCAATGTGAAAAAATACAGGAAATTTGGAGGAGAGCATTTGGAGAGAGCAAGAAATATGATATTGGTTGAGTTCACTTAGACATAAGACAAAATGAGAAGAGGCCATGAGGACAGGAGGACAAGAAATTTGACATGAGAACTGGTCCAACTATTCTGGAAAACAATTTGGAACTAGGCCCAAAGGGCTAGAAAACTACTGTACGTATCCTTTAACCCAGCAATATCACTTCTAGGTTTGTATCCCAAAGACTTTATGAAAGTTAAAGGAAAAGGACCTTTTTATACAAAAAATTTTATCAGCTCTTTTTGACAAAGCAAAGATTAGGGAATTGATGGGATGTCCATCAACTTGGGGATAACAAAATATGGGATATATGATTGTGATGGAATACTATTGTGCTATATGAAATAAGAATCAGGAAGATTTAAAAAATCTGTGAAGACAAATGAACTAAAGAAAATAGAAGTGAGGAGAACTACTAAAATAACATATACAGTAACAGCAATATTGCAATGATGATCAACTGTGAAAGAAATAGTCACCCCAATCAAGACAAGGATGTAAAATAATTCCAAAGAACCAATGGTAAAAAATGCTATACACCTCCAGTTATAGAACTGATGAATTCTGTGGGTCTTTTTTTTTTTGCTTTTTTTTTGGGGGGGGGCAATTGGAGTTGAGTGACTTTCCCAAGGTCACATGGCTAGTTTTTGTTTTAAGTGTCTGAGGCCGTATTTGAATTCAGGTCCTCCTGACTCCAGGGCTGGTGCTCTATTCACTGCACCACCTAGCTGCCCCTTTTTTTGTTTTTTTGTTTTTGCTTTTTTTTTTTGGAGGATCTGATGAACTCTGAATACAGATTGAAGCATCCTTTCTTCATTTTATTTTCCTCTCTTTATCCTGTTGCATTTTTAAAATTTCTTTTTGGCTTCATGGCTAATATGGATATAAGGTTTGAATGACTTCACACTTATTGTTAATATCACAGTGCTTGCCTTCTCAATGAATTTGGTAGTAGGAGCACAGAGGCACAGCTAAGTGGCACAGTAGATAGAATGCTGAGTCTGGAGTCAAAAATACTCACCTTTTTTTGGCTTTTTGGCTTTTGGGAGGGGGGAAGGCTGAGCGATTTGGGTTAAGTGACTTGTTCAAGGTCACAGAGCTAGTAAGTGTTAAGTGTCTGAGGGTGGATTTGAACTCAGATCCTCCTGTCTCCAGGGCCAGTGTTCTATTCACCTCACCACCCCAAGACTCACCTTTCTGAGTTCAAATCTGGCCTCAGACACTTACAAGCTATGTGACCCTAGGCAAGTTACTAAACCCTGTTTGCCTCAGTTTCCTCACATGTAAAATGAGCTGGTGTAATGGAAATGTAAATTTAAAGATCTTCCCTGCCCCTAGGCTAAAGTGCACCTGGAGCCTGCGGTGGGAGACTTGTTTTTCAGTAGATACTTCTTGATTGGCCAGTGGGTCCAGAAGGTTGTTACATTCTCTGAGCCAGGAGAAGGCTATTTAAGCCCTGATGTGTAGCTCTGATTTGGGGGCTCACTTTGAGAAGTGTTCTGTGATGCGATATGGATTCTGGGAAGCCATTGTTGAGAGCCCCCCCCCCCTCCGGCTTTGAAAAACCCAGATGTGGAAACCCAGATGTTGATTTGGTATGGATGTAATGGTTGGACAGTTTGGAAATCTGTTTACTTGATCTGTTTCTGTCTTGATAATTCTGCCTGTATGCTTTGAAGTTCGGGGTGCTGACCTTTTTCCCCTGAACTAGGTAAACAATCATATTTGACCAATTAAAGTAAGCTTGTTAACCCATTTTGAGTTGCTTTCCTTTAACAAAGCAGATCTAAGAACCTGTGTTGCTCAGCCACCCTGGGGATGCTGGGGTGCTTGCTACTACAGCTGGAAAACACAATGTCAAAGAACTCTAGTATCTCTGCCAAGAAAACCCACAAAAAAGATCACAAAGAGTGGGATATGGATGAAAAGTTACCCAACATCAACAAAAACATTAAGGAAGATTATTTGGAACTCAAAAAAATATTAAGAATAAATAATTAAATTTGACTGATATTGTATTGATTAGGGAACATCTAGACAAACATCTACTAGACTACTGGAGTAGAGAGGGAAGGAGAAAGGGAGGGAGGGAGGGAGAGAGGCAGAGAGAGGGAGAGAGACAGAGAGAGAGGGAGAGACAGAGACAGAGAGACAGAGGAGAGACAGAGAGAGAGAGACAGAGAGAGAGAGAGAGAGA
>NW_027186645.1:5692695-5717382 GCF_028583685.1 Petaurus breviceps papuanus | reverse complement strand
AGAGAGAGAGAGAGAGAGAGAGAGAGAGAGAGAGAGAGAGAGAGAGAGAGAGAGAGAGAGAGAGAGAGAGAGAGAAGAGGAAGCAATGGAGGGAAGGGGAGAAAAAGAAGAAAGGAGAGAAGGATGAACAGAAAGAAGGAAGGAGAGAGGGAATATGTAAAATGACATGCTTGGACTAGATGACTTCTGAGGTCTCTTCCAGATCTAAATCTATGCTCTATCAACTGTAGATTCTGCCATAATTTTACTCCCTTTCTCTACTTTTCAAAGTTACAGAGATAAACTTTTTAAAAATCTGAATATTTTATAAGCAGATGAAAATGAATGCATTATCTTGCATATCATTCTTCATACATAATCATATTTACTGAGAAGCTACTTGGCAGTAGATATTTACTCAAAGATAAGATAGTATAAATCCCAGTCTTTTAGGAATCTACCATCTACTAGACATTCAGATGTTGGCATAAGAGAACATTACATTGTCATTACTGACTTTCACTTTTTAAATGATTGAATATACAAAATGAAGATCTTTAAATGAGTCTCTAAACAATCTCATTACTTGTGGTTAGGTAAAATTATATGAAAAGGGTGGTTTGGCCTTTCCAGTTCAGAAGATTCAATTGAAGATGTAGCAAGTGCCTATTCTATTGTTCTTTGTCCTTTGTTCTCAAAGGGACCCTGACAACAGGGAGGTGATGCCATGACGTGTAAGTGAACTGGATTTAAATGAGGGATGGCTGTACAAACTCAGCAACTTCACTTTCTCCTCCAGAGTCATCTGGGTCCAGTAGCAAGATATAGATCAGAATGACTGCAGATGGCCCTGTATGTAGTGGGAGACACTGAACTTTTTAAACAAGGCTTTTAACAGGTTTCAGTTTGTTTGAGTCAAGGCCCATTCAGTAATTAAGGCTATGTAAAGATGAGTCAGAGAATGGTCTCTTTTACCTCATCAAAAAAAAAAAAAAAAAGCAATGTGGGAGGGGAAGACCCTCAGAGTTTCTGCCCAAAACAGAAAAAAAGTACTATTTACATTCACTCTGAGCCAATTAGGGTCCAAACAATGACCAAGTGGGGCTTGTTCTGGGACCTATTGTTGGCCAATCAATAAGAGCCAAAGGGATTTGAGTTTAAAGAAAAAGGATATTGGGCAGATTTGCCATGGTGGACTCTCTCCTGTTTGTCAGTCTGTCTCATTACCTTTACTTGGAAAGTGAGCTCCTAAAAACTTATCTGCTTTCCAAAGAAGTTCAGCCTATTTTACTTTTGGCTCCTACCTACTGCCAAGTTGTGCAGGTCTAGTTTAAGTGTTAGATATTTTTGTCTTAAGGGTCTACTCTGTATAATGCATTGAGCTGGGTACTTCATAAAAATATATAATGTGATTAGAAAGTACTTGCCTTATATATTTAACAGTCATTCAATACATTAATTGTTTATTTAGTTAACAGGTTTTCCTATGGAAGAGAAGGAGAGAGAGGAAAGGAATAAGGAAAGGGAGAGAATGAGCTGAGTTTCTCGTTAAGGGAGCTCAACTACTCACAGGTTGTCTTTGTCTTTCGTTCTTGAAGATGACCATCACATCAGGGAGATGATGACATGACTTGCAGTTGACATTGATTTGAGTGAGGAAAGGCTGTGCAAGGTCTCCAGCCTCACTTTTTCCTCCACAGCCATCTTGGTCCAGTGTCCATATATTGATCAGGATGACTAGAGATGGCCCAGGATGCAATGGGAGACCCTGGTCCTTTTAAACTAAGGTCTTTTTAATTTTTCACTTTGAGTGACGTGATGCCCATTTGGTAAATAGGCCTCTTTAAGAAGTGAATCAAGGTTTACCAGTTGATAAATGGTCAAAAGATATGAACAGGCAGTTTTCAGAGGAAGAAATTAAGCTATCTATAGTCATATGAAAAAATGTTCTAAATCACACTATTGATTAGAGAGATGCAAATCAAAACAACTCTGAGGTATGACATCACACCTATCAGATTGGCTAACATGACAAAACAGGAAAATGATAAACGTTGGAGACGATGTGGGAAAGTTGGAACACTGATTCATTGTTGAAGGAGCTATGAGGTGATCCAACTATTCTGGAAATCAATTTGGAACTATGTCCAAAGGGCTATATAAATGTGCATACCCTTTGACCGAGCAATACCACTTCTAGGGTTGTATCCTAACAAGATCATAAAAGGGGAAAAGGACCCACATGTACAAAAATATTTATAGCAGCTTTTTTGTGCTGACAAAGATCTGAAAATTGAGGGGATGCCCATCAATCGGGGAATGGCCGAACAAGTTGTGGCATGTAAATTTAAAGGAATACTATTGTGCTTTAAGAAATGATGAACAGGTGGACTTCAGAAACTCCTGGAAAGGCTTATATGAACTGATCCTGAGTTATATGAGCAGAACCAGGAGAACATTGTTCTCCACGATGTTCCACACAAAGCCACAGTGCGCAACAACTGATTTTGATATGCTTAGCCCTTTTCAGAAATGCAAGAACACAAAACAATTCCAAAGGACTCATTATGGTAAATGCCATCCACATGCAGAGAAGCAGCTATGGGGTTGAAATGCAGAGCAAAGCAGATTATTTCCTTTTTTTTGTTTGTTTTTATTTCTCATGGTCTCTCCCATTCATTATAATTCTTCTATGCAACATGACTAATGTGAAAATGTATTAAATAGGAGTATATATATATACATATATATGTGTGTGTGTGTATATATATATGTATATATATATATATATATCTAATGGGAGACAGAGAGAGAGATAGTGAGTCAAAGAGACATAAAGAGTGAGAGAGACAATGAGAGAGAAACACAGAGAGAGACACAGAGAGAGACAGAGAGAGAGAGAGAGAGAGAGAGAGAGCCATATCATCTTGCATGTTGTCTTGGGGAGGGAGGGGGAAGGGCTAGGGAGAAAATTTAAAAGTTATGGAAGTGAATGTTGAAAACTAAAAATAAATAAATTAATAAATTTGTAAAAGAAAGAAGTGAACCAAGAGATAGCCCCTTTAATTAAAAAAAAATCAAACTGAGGGGGGAAGACCATTAAGGCTGCTGGCCAAAAGAGAAACAGCTACTATTTATATTCACTCTGGGCCAGGAGGGTCCAAAAAAATAAATAAACAATGAGTGATGCTTGGACAGGGACCTCTTATTGTCCAATCTGTGAGCTCCAGAATGAATTGGGTTTAAGGCTTGGTCTTTGAGAAAGAAATCTAGCCAGTTGTTTCACAGATAACACACAAGAAGTGCTGGAGTTTTCAGACTCCAGCCTCTACCAGGTTCACTCTTGATCTGCTCAGACAGGCAGACACTTTTGGAGGGGTTAATAATCACCTTTTTTCTAGTCCAGTCTTTTCAAATGAAGTTTCTGATAATGGGAGAATTAGTTCCTATAGCATTCCCTAACAATTCTTCTCACAGGGGCTGGTGAGAAGGTGGACAGGGGAGCAACTACCCTTACATCTTGATGGGGTCAATTGAGAAAGGCATACTTGTTCACTCCCTTATATCCTCTCAAACCTTGATGTGGGATGGCCGCGGTACACACAGATTCCTCTATGGGTTCCCAATGGTTTCCCCCTCCTGCAGGTCCCCAGGGGTGGTTGTTCCCTGCATCCACCAGGGTCTGAATGCAGGTTGCTCTCTGTTCCTCCTGCATGTCTGACCTCACAGGGGAAGGGGATGCTCCATTCCAAGCTCTCCCTGTTCCTGCCTGGGTCCAGGCACATAAGGCTCCAGGGCCCCCTGACCCTACTGGCTTCTGTTTCTGGTCCACAGTGCCCCAACTCCAGGGCATCTTGTCCTTCCCCAGTCTCACGCGGATAGGGGACACTGGGTTGGGCGCTGGGCACAGCACACTTCCAGGGCATCTGCCTCTCTGGCACAGTCCAGAGATGGGCTGCTACACTTGAGCCCTGACTCCGATCATGGCTATGGCCTTGACTCTGAGAAGCTCAAAAGAAAATTCTCCCCTGAATCCTTCTTTATCTCTATAGGGGCTTTAACCCCTTCTTGTTTTATAGACTTATTTTTTTAATTAAATTTTATGTTTATTTTTAATTTACATCATTAATTTCCACAAGACTTTAAGTTATAAGTTTTCTACCCATCTTTTATCCTACCCACTACCCCAAAACAGTGATCCCACTGAATACTCCCTCCCCCAATCTGCTCTCTCCTATATCCTCCCCCATGCCCCCTCAACTTTCTAGTAGGGCAAGATGGATCTCTTTGCCCCAGTGCCTGTATATCTTATTTCCCAGTTGCATGTAAAAAGATATAACAACAATAATAATAATATATATTTATATGTTTTTAAATATTTGATTTTAAAACTTTGAATTCCAGATTCTTTCCCTTCCTCTGTCATCACCCACCCTGACTGTGAAGATAAGCAATTCAATATAGGTTGTACATGTGTAGCTATGCAAAATATTTCCATAGTGGATATATTGTGAAAGACTGACTATATTTCTCTCCATTCTATCCTGCCCCCCACTTGTTCTCTTCTCTGCTTTGACCCTGTCCTTTTTCAAAAGTGTATGCTTCCAAATTCCCTCCCCCTCAACCTGCCCTCCCCTCCATCATGCCCCCTCTTATCCCCTTATGCCCTACTTTCCTGTAGGGTGAGATACCCTATTTAGTGTGTATGTCATTCCTTTCCTAAGCCAAATTCAATGAGAGCAAGGTTTATTTATTCCCTTTTGCCTTCCTGTTCTTTTCCTCCATTGTAACAGTTTTCCCTTGACTCTTCTATATGAGATAATTTACCCTATTCTGTCTCTCCCCATCTGCTCTCATATTTCTCTCTCAGCTCTCAATTTCAACTTTTAAGTATCATTCCTTCCTCTTCAATTGGTCCTGTACCCTCTGTATATGCACACCTGTACACACATATATACACACACTCACATATGTATTCACACGCACATATACCTCATATATGGACATGTATATGTATATACATACATACACACATACATACATATATTTTCTTCAACTATTCTCATACAGAGAAAAGTTTCATAAGTTAAGTGATCATTTTTCCATGTAGGAATGTAAATAGTTTGACTCTGATAAGTTCCTTATGATTTCTTTTCCCTGATTACCTTCTCATGCTTCTCTTGCTTCTTGTATCTGAATGTCAAATTTTCTATTCAACTCTAGTTTTATCATCATGAATGCTTGAAAGTCCTCTTTTCCATTTAATGACAATATTTTCCCCTGAAACATGATACTCAGTTTTGCAGGGTAGGTCATTCTTCATTTTAATCCCAGCTCCTTTGACCTCTGGAATATCATATTCTAAGCCCTTCTATCTCTCAGTGTAGAAGCAGCCAGATCCTGTGTTATCTTGATTGTGTTTCCACAATATTCAAATTGTTTCTTCCTGTCTGCTTGTAATATTTTCTCCTTGATCTGGGAATTCTGGATCCTGGTTATAATATTCCTAGGGGTTTTCTTTATGTGATTTTTTTCAGGAGGTGATTAGTGGATTCTTTCAACCTCTATTTTGCCCTTTGGTTTTAAAACATCTGGGCAATCTTCCTTGAGAATTTCTTTAAGGATGATGTCTAGGTTCTTTTTTGGATCATGGCTTTCAGGTAGTCCAATAATTTTTAAATTTTCCTGGATCTATTTTCCAGGTCAGTGGTTTTTCCAATGAGATATTTCACATTGTCTTCTAATTTTTCATTTGTTTGGATCTGTTTAATAGTATCTTGATTTCTCATAAAGTCACTAGCTTCCATTTACTCCAATCTAATTCTGAAGGAATTATTCTCTTCATTTAGCTTTTGAGATTCTTTTTCTATCCGGCAAATTTGGCTTTTTAAGGCATTCTTCTCCTCATTGGCTTTTTGAGCCTCTTTTGCCATTTGAGTCAGTATATTTTTAAGGGGTTATTTTCTTCAGTCAGGTTGTTGACTCTTTTTTCATTATTTTCTTGCATCATTTTCATTTCTCTTCCCAATTTTTCCTCCACTTCTCTTATTTGTTTTTCAAAATCCTTCTGAAGCTCCTCTATGTCTTGTAACCAATTCATAAAACTCTGCTTCTAGAATGGAGAAAGCTTTGTCCCAAATTTCTGGGTTTTTTGCTGCTGCCAGAGCTATTAGGAGGATGACCTCCCTACACACCCCACAAGCTCTGACTCACTGGCCACACACCCCAGGACCACCACCCAAGACCAAGATCCAGATCAAAATTGATTAAAGCAAGAGCGATTACCCTTTGTATGTTTGCTTGGTCCCCCTATAATCTGCAGGCCAGGAGCTCTGAAGCAGTAACATGGTTGAGGCCACTGTGCCTCAGCCACTTCTCCTTCTGGGCACAGAGGCCAGACTGCACTCCCGACCCCCTGTTCCCAAAGTCCACTGACATCTCACTTTGTCTTTGGCATTTATAGTTTGATAATTCTGGAAATTGTCACTTTGTGGGTTCTGTAGCTCTAAGGTTTGTTTAGAATAATTTTTTACATGTATTGGAGGAGGTGGAAGCAGGAGCCACTTGGAATTCCTGTTTCTACCTCCCATCTTGGCTCCCTATAGACTTCTTTAGTGCAGGGAAATTCTAAAGGAACTTCTGCTTCCAATTCTGAAAGGATCCTGCGTCTAAGGGACTCTAACAATTCTGGGAGGTTTAAAATGGACTTCTCCCATGCACTTTTTCCCTTCACTACAATACATCCAAAGTCTTTCTCCAGCTCATCAGATAACTGCTTTTTGAGTGAAGGGAATAATAAATGTCCAAGCCCTGAGAATTTTTTCTCAATCTCTAACATTTCTTGGGCTTTCTCACATGTCTTTTTTAATTCCCATTCCTGGGATAAATCATTCTGAACCTCCCATAACTGGACTTCCATTGACAACAGCTTGTTAGTATTTTTTTTTCACACAATGGTTAATGTGTTTTTCCCTTTTTAGGAAGGCAATTGAGGTTAAGTAACTTGCCCAAGGTTTCATGGCTAGTTTTTTTGTGTTAAGTGTCTGAGGCTGGATCTGAACTCAGTTCCTCCTGACTCCAGGGCTGGTGCTTTACTCACTGCACCACCTAGCCACCTCACATAATGGTTAATTTTAACCAAAATAAAATGCAAGAAACTCCTCTACTCCCCCAGGTCACCCTCTAATTTTGTAACTGCTGCTCTCAAGCTCTTCTTCTCAGGAGTGCTGGTGGGGTAGGGAGGAGGAAGAAGGGTTTATTTTCTTGGGGCCTTGTTCTGGGCACTGGGGAATCCATTCCCACTGCTGCTGCTTCACAGCCATTTTCTCTGTCACTATATGGAGGTCTTTCTGGGATGGTTTGGGATGCTGCTGCATCTGCCAGCAAACACTCCCACACCTCTATAAGTCAATATGGCTCTCCCACAGAATTTCTACAACTTCCACAGCCTTTCTAGCTCCCTTCTTATCAAGGGTATGCCCAATTTTCAGCCAAACTTTCTCAAAGCCTCTAGGGATAGGGGGTACACTTTATCACTCGTGGGAAGGGGTCAATATTCCATCCTCCCCTATAACTATAGCTACAAAAAATAATGCAACAACTGGGAAAAAGCAGACAATTATCACAGTCCCAGTAAAACCCATCTTCTCCTTGCCTTTAGTCTGTGCACATGTCATCCTTGTCAACAATTATTTCACAGTTAACATGCAGGAGGCACTGGAGTTTTGGACTCCAACCTCTAACAGGTTCACTCTTGATCTGTTCAGACAGGAAGGACAAGAATATAGCTTTGCAGTGGTTAATAATCTTACTTTATTCTAGTCTAGTCTTCTCAAAGGAATTTGCTGATAATGGAAGCACCAACTCTTACAGAATTGCCTAACAACCCTTTTTTTCCTTCTGGCAGGAAGGGGTAGCAACTACCCCTATATATTGATGGAGTCAATTGAGACTGGCACAGCTTCTGCATCCCCCTAAATCCCATCAAGGGGCCTCTGAAGGCACACACAGATTCCCCTATGGGCTCCCTGTAGTTTCCCCACTCACTGATGAGTGCCCACTTGCTTTATATGGCAACAGACAAAGAAGGTATATTGCCAACAATGGCCTCATAGGTTAACTTTAGCAATATCATCACTCAGTGCAAGCATAGTAAATATTACTTATGTCATCCATATTTCTCACTGTGCAGTCTCAGTAGTATTGTCTATCATTATGATTCTAGAAAATGCTATCTAGAATCCTTGGGGGTATTGTGGGAGTTATTAGCTAATACCTGGAAACAAGACAGTGATATGGCCATGACTCCTGAGAAAATGGACACTAAAAGGATAACACAATTCTCCTTACTTACAGCAGTAAACCCTGAGTGAATTACGCAGCTTTTGGTCATCAAAATTTCCCTTCCTTGGAAGAGGGAGAGGACATGCTAAGTTACTTATTCAGGTAGCTTGGACTACTCACAGCTTGTGTTTGTTCTTTGTTCTCAAAGAGGATCATATGTATTTAACAGACATTCATTCATCAATTGTTTTATTTAATTAATAGGTATTCCTATGGCTCCTACTAACGCTGTCCTAGGCTATTATTGGAGATAACAAACATTTATGACCAGCTCTGTTGTTATCGAGTTTACAGTTTACCAGGGAAAACAAGAAATTTTTATTTAAAAGTAATCAAACAGGAGTCAATTTTTAACAAGTGTTATATGGCATCATGTTATTTAGCACAAGAAGGAAACAGGAGGTAATATGTAAAAGTAATTACATAGGATCTGTATTTGCAAGGGAAAATAGAGGTAATCTGTTCCAACCTCACATTTTACAGATAAAGAAATTTAAGACAAGAATTAAGGACTGGCTAAAAGTCAGAAGTGAAAGCAATGGAACTAGGTTTTGAATCTAAATACTTGGACTCAGAAACCCTTTAAAATAAATCTTCACCATACCTTCCTCTGTATAAACAGAGTAAACACAGTACTTTGGATATTCTGAAGAGAACAGAGTCACTTCTGACTGAGATCATAACAGAAGACTTCTTGAAGAATTTTCCCATTAACTTGGTATTGAAAGGATAACTAGAATTCTGAAAGTAGTAGATCAAGACTGAAAGAGAGAAAGATACAGAATATTCTGGGTGCAGGAATGACTTGAGCACAATCAGTTGTAGGAACTGAAGAGGAATTATAAGGATACTATCATTAAGGAGAAATAGGTATATAGATGACAAAGAGAAAAAATGTTTTTGTGTATAACTTTGTCTCCATCTATACTGACATACACACACATATATATATATATATATATATACATGTGTGTATATCTGTATATGCACATTCATATATGTATAAATATAAATAGTAAGCCTATTTAATTTTTGTTATAGTAAATGTCAAAGATCATCTTTCCACTTGACTTTCTGAAAAATAATTGAACTCAGAGATCAGCTAAACTCTGGAGGCAATTAGCATCTTATTTAAATTTAGTCTGCTCTGGAGCTAGCTAGGGTGATTAGACTACCACTTAGCAGAAGTATATCCTTGGGATATCTAGGGGGGCATGTGCACCTGTTATCAGTACAGCTGGTTTGCAAATGTCACCACTGCTTCATATAAATAAACCAATGAAGCGAATAAACAGAATTTCAGGAACACATTTTGGGAGTGTTTCAGACATTTACACATTTTCTTTATAAGTTAATGTAACATTTTTATAAAGATATAGCAACATTTTAAGAAAACATATATTGTGTAAACAGCACTGTCATTATTAATGTAATATTCTTCCACAAATCAGTGTTTTGCCTTACTATGGGAAATATAAACTCAAACTCATAGAAAGAAAAAATAAGTGAACAGACTGGGGGGAAATGAACAGTCAAATATATGTTTAAAGATGTTATCTGCAGAAATGTTTCTGATAAATAAATAATAAATTGATTCCTTTAGGTAATGAAGAAAGTCACATAAGGAAACCCATGAAAATAATTCTCTTTGATAAGGGTTGTATCTGGTTGAATTATGATTCATATGAACTTCAGTTGATATAGATAATGCAAATTGAATATGATGCCTCAACTCCACCAAAAACCAAATATTACTTCAGCATCTTTTTTATGAAATATCGTAGGATTGAAGATATGACATCATTGTCTTGTCCTCTAGTATCATTACAAAATTATCGTAACATAACCAAAATAAACACATCAAAGAATTTTCCAATTTTCCTTCTCATTTTAACTTAGCATAGTAAAAATGTAGAAACTAAAAAATACAAAAATACAATGCAGTGTAACAATAATGTGGGTGATTTCAATAGGGGAATAGCTGAACAAGTTGTGGTAAGTGAATGTAATGGGAAAATATTGTACTATAAGAAATGATGAGCAGGCAAATTTCAGAGAAAAACCTGGAAAGATTTACATGAACTGATGCTGAGTTAAGTGAACAGAACCAGGAGAACATTGTATACAATAACAACAATATTATGTGATGATCAACTGTGATAGACAACTTTTCTCAGCAATACAATGATTCAAGATAATAACAAAAGACTCATGATGAAAAATGCTATCAACCTCTAGATAAAAAACTATGGAGTCTGAATGCAGATTGAAACACAATATTTTTCACTTTTTTGTTGTTCTTTTTTCCCTTTAATTTTAACTCCTCTTTCACAACTTAACTAAAATATGTTTAATATGATTGTACATGTGTAACCCATATCTTATTGCTTGCTATCTTGGGGAAGAGAGAGGGAAGGTATGGAGGGAGGAAAATTTGGAACTCAAAATCTTACCAATTCTTACCAAAATCTTACCAGTTTGGAACTCAAAATCTTACCAAATTTTACCAATTACAAAATCTCCATACCATACAAATACATATTGAAAACTATCTTTACATGTAATTAGGAAAAATACTATTAAGTACAATACAAAACAATAATATGGGTCAGTAAGCATCCTTGAATATAATACAAAATTACCAGTCTCAAACAGTCTTCCTGAGAAATCAAGGTCCACTGGAAGACAAAAGTCAAGATGAATAGTAAAGGCCTGGAATGCAGTGGAGGACCTTTGCTTCTTTGATATTTTACCATGCCCTAAGCATTCCATAGCATCTGCTTAAGCCATTTTCATAGCTGCTGTAACAAATTGTTCTCATCCATCTATTCCAGGGGGAAGTCATCATAGACTTGGGCTAGACATCCTTCTAACTCCCTTACAGATTTGAGGCCTGTTGGTTATTCTCAACCTGGTTTAACCCATCTGATGAGACAGTTTTATTGGGGTATGGCTTTGGTGCATGCTACAATTTCTTGGAGCCACATATGAAAACTGGGTAGCAGGTAAACACTAAAGGTGAATGAACAACCCTGAGAGCTTAGCAAGCTCTCACATCAAAGATGCTAGTCCAAGAATTACTTACCCAGCAAAAATGAGTAAAATCCTTCAGGTGAAAGATAGATATTTAATAAAATAGAGTACCTTCAAGCATTCATAATGAAAAGACCAGAGCTGAATAGAAAATTTCACTTTCAAATGCAAGACTCAAGAGAAATATAAAAAGGTAAAGATGAAAGAGAAATCATAAGAGACTCAACAAAGTTAAAATGCTTACATTCCTATATGGGAAGATAATACATGTAACTCCTAAACTCTATATCATTATTGGGGCAGTTAGGAGTATATATAGACAGAGAGCATGAGTATAAATTGAGTATGATTGGATGATTAAAAAATACAATAAAATTACAGTTTTAGAATAAAGATTGTATTCAGAGAAGTGGGAAGGCAGAGGTAGAATGAAGAAAATTTATATTGCATAAAAGAGGTTCAAAAGGAAGGAAGATCTTTAACAGTGTTTAGGGGACTTCTGGTGTCAAGATGTCAGAGTAAGGAAGGAAATTTCTGAAGCGCTCCCAAATTCTTCTCCAAACAACTGTAAAATCAACTCAGAATTAATCTAAGAACAGGGAAGCAGCTTAGTAGCCAGGGAGAAAAAGTCTGTCTTACTGGGGTGAGAGGAGAAATAGGTCCAAGGCCAGAAGGAGCAATCAGACTCACAGCTGTGAGCCTTCAGCAAAGATCCAAGCCTGGGGCAATTTCCAGCAAGGTCCCAGCCTCTTGCAATCCAGCAACTGCCCCTAGACAAGTGAGCAGTCTGCATAGACCAGTGAGGCTCCACCCATGTGACCCCACCCCTAACACAACCACCACTAAGGTATTGATCCCATTGCAGATCTGTAGTGAAGCCCCACCCCAGGGCCTACCAGCAGAGAGACCCTGTCTCCATAGAAAACCAGCAGCAAAGTCCCATGGCATACCAGCCATGCAGCCACCAGAATGACTATGCAAGGCCTTACCCCTGGAGTAAGCCAGCAGCCAAACCCACACCTAGGTGTGGTCAACAGGGAGGCTCTACCCCCTAGTAAAAACCAGAAGGGAAGACTACATTCCAGAAAAAGCAATCACCTAAACTGAGAAGCACAATGAAAGTCAACAGTATGACCCAGAGTCTTAGCACAAAAAGCTTTGGATAGTTCAGGATCAGAGCCTAACTCTTATATAAAAACACCAGCTGACAAAGAAGGCAGAAAAAAATGAGCAAAACAACAACAACAACAAAAGCTTGACTATAGAAAGATATGGTGATAGTTTGGATCAAGTCATAAATTTAGAAGAGGGCAATAGTGTCAAAATGGGTACATATGAAGCCTCAAGAAAAAATATAATTTGGTCTCATGCCCAAAAAGAATTTCCAGAAGAGTGTAAAAAGTATTTTAAAGATCTAATTAGAAAAGTAGAAGAAAATTGAGAAAAGATATGAGAATAATGCAAGAAAATCATGAAAAAAAGAGTCAATAGCATGGGAAAAGATATACAAAAATGTACTGAGGAAAATAACTCCTTAAAAATTAAATTGATCAGATAGAAAAGTAAATACAAAAGCTGTCTGAAGAAAATAATTCCTTTAAAATTAGAATTGAACAAGAGGAAAATAATGGTCATATGATACATCAAGATATGAAAAAATATTTTAAAAAGATAAAAAAGAAAAATGTAAAATTTCTCATTCATTGGAAAAACAACTGACCCAGAAAATTTTTTAGGAGAAATAATATAAGAAATGCTGGACTCCTGAAAGCAATGATTAAAAACAAAAATAAAAAAGGAAAATCTGGACATATTTCAAGAAATTATCAAAGAAAATTGTTCTGATATATTAGAACCACAGAGCAAAATAGAATTGAAAAGAATCTACGAATTACATCCTGAAAGAGATCCCAAAATGAAAACTCCCAGGAATATCATAGCCAAATTCAAGGAGTCCTACCCAAATTATTTTGCAATACTAATATAGTACTGATACCCAAACCAGGAAGAGTGAAAAGAGAAAAAGAAAATTATAGATGAATTTCCCTAATGAATATTGGTGCAGATATTTTAAATAAAATATTAGCAAAGTTATTACAGCAATATATCAAAAAGATTAAACACTATGACCAGTTGGTATTTATACCAGGAATGTAGGGCTTGTTCAATTAGGAAAACTATCATTATAATTGACCACAACAATAATGAAAACAAGAATAATCATATATGGTGAAAAAGCCTTTAACAAAATACATCATCCATTCCAGTTAAAAACACTAGAGAGCATAGGAATAAATGGAACAGACCTTAAAATGATAAGTAGTATTTATCTAAAATCATCAGCAAGCATTATTTATAATGGGGATAAGCTAGAAGCTTCCCCAGTACAATAAGGGATGAAGCAAGGATGCCTATTATCTACTCTATATTTAATATTGTACTAAAAATGCTACCTTTAAGAAAAAGAGAGGAAAAAGCAATTAAAGGAATTAGAATAGAGAGTGAGCAAACAAAACTATTTCTCTTTACAGATGATTTGATATTATAGTTAGAAAATCATGATCTACTAAAAAACTACTTGAAATAATTGACAACTTCAGCAAATTTTCAGGATACAAAATAAACGCACATTAATCATCAGCATTTTAAGAAATCACCAATGAAGCCTAAGCAACAAGAGACAGTGTAGCAGCAAGCATTCTAACATCCCCAGGATGGCTGCCAACACAGGTTCCTAGATTTGCTTTTCTAAAGGAGCGCAACTCTTAATGGGTTAACAATCTTGCTTTAATCAAACATATGTCATTTACTTAGTTCAGGGAAAAAATGTAAACACTCCAAACTTCAGAGAATACAGAGGTTACAAGAAGACAAAAAATACAAACAGAGAAACAAATCAGCATCCAGGCTTCCAGCTGCTTGACCATTACATCCATACTTAGTCAGTTAACAGAGAGGGAAGCATCAACATCTGGGTTTTCAAAGCCAGGGGACTCAACAGCTGCCCAGAGTCTCTGGTCAAATCACATAACTCTTCTTAGAGTGAGCCCCCAAACAAAGCCTCACATCAGGGTTTATATAGCCTTCTCCTGGCCCAGAGAATGTCACAACCCTCTTGACCCACTGCCCAATCACAGAGCACCAAGGTGGAGCATTCCTGAAAATAATGCCTCCTGCCACAGGCTCCAGATTCATTTAAGCCTATCAAAGGGCCTGGAGACAGGGAAGATTTAAATTATCATTACTATAACAGATAAAAAGATAAATTGAATTTAAAATAATTGTATACAATAAAAATTACTTGTGAGTATAGTTGCCAAGACAAACCCATGAACTATGTGAATACAACTTTAAAACACTTTACACACATATAAAGTCAGATCTAAGCAATTGGAAAAAATATTAATTGCTCATGAGTATTCCAAGCCAATATTATACAAATGACAATTCTGCCTAAATTAAAAACATTTAAGTAGCATACCAATAAAACTTTCAAAAATTATTTTATATATAGAGAAAAAGATAATAACGAAGCTCATATATAAGAACAAAAACTCAAGGATATAAAGGGAATCAATGAAGAAATGCAAAAGAAGGTGGTCTAGCTGCACCATATCTCAAACTATATTAAAAAGAGATAATTATCAATCTGATAATGGCTAAAAATTAGAGCGGTGGATTAGTGGTAGGTACAAATTGAATTGTAGTAAATGCCTACAGTAATCTTGCATATTATAAGCCAAAAACTCATTATTTGACCAATACTGCTGGAAAACTGTATGACAGAACTAGATACAGACCAATATCTCACACCATATACCAAGATAAGTTTAAAATGGGTACATGATTTCCACATAAAAGGTGATACCTAAGCAAATTAAGAGACTTTGGAATAGTTTATAGGATTTCTGGGTAAGGGAAGAATTGAGGATTAAAGAAAATATAGAGAGCATTAAAATGCGAAAAATATAATTTTTATTATACAAAATTAAATTATTTTGCACACAAAAAGCAATGCAATCAAAATTATAAAAACTAGAAAACTTGGGAAAATTTTGTAACAAGTAATTCTGATAAAGACCTCATTTCTCAAATATATAGAGAACTGAGTCAAACTTATAATAATACAAGTAATTCCTCAATTGAAAATTGTCAAAGGATTGGCATGGCTAGGTGGCATAGTTAATAAAACACTAGCCCTGGAGTCAGAAAGACCTGAGTTCAAATCCAGCTTCAGACACAACAAAAAAACTAGCCATGTGACCTTGGGCAAGTTACTTAACCCCAATTGCCCTCTACCTTCCCCCTTCCAAAAAGCAAAAAAAAAAATCAAAGGGTAAGAATAGGCAGGTTTCAGATAAAAAAATATCAAACCTAACTATAGTAAAATGAAAAAAAAATTGCTCTAAATCCACTTGCTTGGATCTGGATCATGGCCTTGGGTAGTGGTCCTGGGGTGTGTGCCCAGTGATCCAGAGCTTGCAGGGGCTGTAAAGAGGGTCCCTCCTAATATATCCAGCAGCTGTGAAAACCCCAGCAATTTGGGACAAAGCTCTCTCCATTCAGGAAGAAGCAGAGTTCTACGGTGGCAAAGAACTCAAAATCAAGTAATTGACTGGCTATATGAGCATGCAGAGGAAGCACAAACAAACCATAGAATCCTTTTTGGGGGACAAAAAGGATCAAGTCAAGGAGTGGGAGGAAGACAAGCAAGTCAGAACTCCTGCATCAAAAGCATCCAGGAAAAATATGAAGTGGTTACAAGCCATGGAGGAGCTCAAGAAGAATTTTGAAAACTAAGTAAGAGAAGTGGGGGGAAAATTGGGAAGAGAAAGGAGAATTATGCAAGAAAATCATGAAAAACAAGTCAATAGCCTGCTAAAGGAAACACAAAAATACAATAAAGAAAATAATACCTTCAAAAATAGAAAAACTCAAATGGCAAAAGAGACCCAAAAAGCCACTGAAGAGAAGAATGCCTTAACAAGCTGAATTTGCCAGATGGAAAAGGAATTTCAAAAGCTCACAAAAGAGAATAATTCCTTCAAATTTAGATTGGAGCAGTTAGAAGCTAATGACTTTATGAGACATCAAGATATTATAAAACAGATCAAAACAAAAAAAAAATTGAAGACAATGTGAAATATCTCATTGGGAAAACCACTGACATGGAAAATTGATCCTGGAGAGATAACTTAAAAATTATTGGACTACCTGAAAGCCATGATCAAAAAAAGATCCTAGACACCATCTTTCAAGAAATTATCAAGCAAAATTGCCCTGATATTCTAGAACCAGAGGGCAAAATAGAAATGGAAAGAATTTACTGATCGCCTCTTGAAAAAGATCTCAAAAAGAAAACTCTTAGGAATATTTTAGCCAAATTTCAGAGTTCCCAGGTCAAGGAGAAAATACTGCAAGCAGTCAGGAAGAAACAGTTTGACTATTAAGGAAACACAATCAGGATAATGCCAGACCTAGCAGCTTCTACATTAAGGGATAATAGGGCTTGGGATATGATATTCTGGAGGTCAAAGGAGTTATGACTAAAACCAAGAATCACCTACCAAGCAAAACTGAGTATAATGGTAGAGGGAAAAATATGGTCATTAAATGAAATAGAGGATTTTCAAGCATTCTTGATGAGAAAAACAGAGCTGAACAGAAAATTTGACTTTCAAATACAAGAAGCAAGAGAAGCATGAGAAAGTAGATAGGAAAAAGAAATCATATGGAATTTATTAAATTTGAACTATTTATATTCCTACATGGAAAAATAATAATTGTAACTTCTAAGACTTTTCTCAGTATGAGGATAGTTGAAGGGAATATATATGTATATATATACATACATACATATATATGTACACACACACATATATATATATGTATGTATAGGAGGGTGTATGTATATATAAAAATATATGTAAGTTTGGGCATATGTATGTTCATGTATATATAAAGGGCACAGGATGAGTTGAATATGAAGGGATGTTATCTAAAAAATATAATTAAGAGGTGGAAGAGGAATTTATTGGAAGGAGAAATGGAGAGATTAGGGTAAATTATCTCATATAAAATGGTAAGAGAAAACTGTTACAATGGAGGGAAAGAGCAGGAAGGTGACAGGGAATGGGACAACTTTATTACCATTGAATTTGGGTCAAGGAGGGAATAACATACACACCTAATTTGGTATCTTACCCTACAGGAAAATAGCGGGGTAGTGGATAAGAGGGGGGATGATAGAAGGGAGGGCAGTTTGGGGAACAGTGTAGTTAGAAGCAAACATTTTTGAAAAAGGATATGGTCAAAAGAGAAAATAGAATAAGTGTGTGGCAGGATAGGATGGAGGGAAATATAGTCTTTCATAATATAACAAGAATGGAAATGATTTGGGTAACTACACATGTACAACCTTTATTGAATTGCTTATCTTCTCAGTGAGGGTGGGTGAGGAGGGAAGAAGGGAAAAAAATCTGGAACTCAAATTTTTAAAAACAAATCTTTAAAAAAATTGTTTTTTACATGCAAATGGAAATAAGATACACAAGCACTGAGGTATATAAATCCTAGTAGAAAGTTAGGGGCATGATGGGGGAGGATATAAGAGAGAACAGATTGGAGGAAGGGGTATTAATTAGGCTTGCTATCTTGGGTAGTGGTAGGGGAAAGACAGGGACAAAAATTGCAACTCAAAATCTTGTGGAAATGAATGTTAAAAATTAAAAATAAATAAATATTAAAAGCAAAAAAAAAAGACATGACAACCTGGATGATTTCAGAAAAACCACTAAAGACTTACATGACCTGATGACAAGTGAAGTTAACTGAACCAAGAGACCCAAGTACACAGTATGGAAATATTGTTCATTAGAAAATAGCTATTGACCTGTTTTTCATGATTTTCTTGCAAGATTCTGATTTCTCTTCCCAATGTTTCCTCTACTTTTCTTACTTATTTTAAAAATCCTTCTTGAATTCCTCCATGACCTGTGGCCAATTCATAATTTTCTTGGAGGCTTTTGATGCAGGAGTTTTTACTTTGTTGTCTTCTTCTGGTTCTATATTTTGATCCTCTTTGTCACCAAAGAAAAATTCTGTACTCTGATTTCTCTTCCTCTGTTTGCTCATCTTGCCAGTCAATTACTTGACTTTTGAGTTTTTTGCCACAGTAGAACTCTGCTTCCAGAGTGGAGAATTCTGTGTCCAAATTTCTGGGGTTTTGTGCAGCTGTTTTCAGAGATTTTTCCAGGCACTGCCTCAGAAATATGAAGTTTTGCCTCTCCACAGCCTCAACAAGCTCTGCTATGCCAGCATTCTTCCTCACCCCAGGACCACCACCCAAGACTGTGACCCAGACCCAAGCAGGGCAAAGCAAGAGAATCCTGCCTCAGTACCAACAAAAAGATTCATGCAATTGCCCTCTCGTCAGGCATGTGATCTCCCCAATACCTGTGAACCTGGAGCCCCAGTGGCAGCTGTTGCCACTGTAGCCACTGTTGTCATTGCTGCTGCTGCTTCCACTGCTGCCACTTCTGCTGTCCCAGGGCTGTTCCAGACCCCAGCAGGACAATGCTCCTCTTTCACCCAGAAATCACAGAGTTTTCCCACTGACCTTCTATGCTGCCTCTGTCTTTTGTAGGTTGAAAAGTCTGGAAACCACTTCTGGTGCCTTTGATTCAGTGCCCTAAGGGCTGCTCCACCCTGTCTGTACAGATGTGGCCCCTACTGGACAGTGTTCCCATCCCAACATGGTGTGATATGCCCTTCCTGTCAAACTTCCAGGCTGTCTTGTGCTGGAGATATATTTTATTCTGTCATTTTGTGAGTTCTGTAGCTCTAGAATTTGTTTAAAGTCATTTTATAGGTATTTGGAGGATTTGGGGGGCAAACTCAAGCAAGTTTCTGGTTTTACTCCACCATCTTGGCTCTGCTCCCCAAAATTCTGCTTTTTAAGGAGTTATTTTCATCAGTTTATTTGTTGTTATTCTCTTTTCATTTCACCAATTCTGTGTTTAAGGTGTTATTTTCATAAGTTATTTTTTTGTGCCACTTTTACCAAGCTGTTAATTTAAAAAATAATTTTCTTCCTTTACTTTCATTTCCTTACCCATTTTTTTTTATCTACCTCTTATATTTGATTTTGAAAATCAAATTTTTTAAAGCTTTTCCAGGAATTATTGTTTTGCTTGTATCATTTCTTTCACATTTTTCTTTAAGGTTTTGCTTGCAGCTCTTTTGACTTCGTTGTTTTCTTCTGAGTTTGAGTATTGATCTTCCCTCTCATGATAGATTTTTATGGTCAGTTTCTTTTGTTGTTTATTTGTTCATTTTCCTAGACTAGTTATTGATTTAGAATTTTATATGAATGCAGGTCTCTTCCTAGCCTTGACAATGGAAGGACTCTCTCTCAAAATTTAGCATCCACCCCCATGTTACAAGTTTTTCTTTCCATATACCTAAGTCATCTTGGGCAAGGAGAATGTCTTACTCTGACCTTTTATTGGCTTTACCACTCCAGAATTTGATTTCAGGTGATATTTTAAATTTTTTTGGAGGAGAAAGTTGGGAGATCTCTGCTGAATATTTTTCTATTCCACCATCTTGGCTTCAACTCTCAGAAATCCACCTCACCACTCTTTACCTGGAAATTTGTTTTGTTTTGTTTTGTTTTTCCCCCATGTCAGCATTAACAAACACTTTCAATTTTACAATCATCCTTGAAAGAATGCTGCCATAAAGGTGAAAAGCATTTCTCTTTAAGCCAGAAAACTACAAAGTTCATCAGACTATCTCTGAGCTCTATACACTGATTCAGCCAGTAACTTGCCCCCCTCAGATGTTGTGTTGGTAAATCAGAAGAGATATTATAGCAACACAGTTTAGGATGACTCTTAGCAAAGTGAACAAACCTATCCAGCTCACTTGGATAAAAAGCATCTCTGCTTTCAACTCTGCTTTTTCATTTCAAATCAGAGCTAATAGCAGAATAACAGGCACTTATAGAAAGCTTCACCTTTCTCCAAGTCTGAGAGACACTGAAGAGCAATAGTTGTCACTGGATCTCTTGACTAATGAAATTTATTCTCTTTTCCACCAATAACTTAACTGAAGCCTTCTGGAAACTACATTTAGCTGCCTTTCACTCCAGCATCACCACTTTTGCAACCCTCTAATGACTTTAATTTTCATCATAGATTCTTATAACTAGGCTGCTTTACCAGCTGTCTCTCTTGGATCCCTATAGCTTCAGTGCCTTAAATGAGATCCTTTTTGTACTAATTCACCCTTTACTTGAAGGGCAGCAATTTCCAAAACCTTTCCCATGAAATCAGTAGCCTTTTAAAAACCATGCTTTTCTCTCCAAAGAGTTACATAATTTATTTATTTTTAGTTTTACTCTTCCTAGTCATAAATATCCTGCATCTATAAAGTGTTCAGTATGATCCTTCCACCTATTTTATATCTATGAAATGTTTTTATACTCATTTTTTTAACTTTCGATAAATAAAAGTTTTCTTTTCCCATGGCTGTTTTGCCATCAGATAGTTCACACACAAGCACATCATTTTATGTTTTTCACAGAGGGATTTAATTTTTTATGTTTATAACACTGTTCATTTTCTCTTCCAAACTGCTCTCAACTGAAACCAATGTTTATATTGCTTTATATTGTTTATTTTATTTATACTTTATATATTTGTTTTATAGTTCTTAATGTTAGCATTTTTAGTTTTCCTTTACACAAAGTCAATTTCTTACTCTTTTTATGAATCAAAATTATCATCCACAACAGTAGTTATATCTTAAAATATTTTAAAAATGGATAAATTCCATATTTTTAACTTAAAATACTATTTTTCCTTTTTTTTTTTCAAAAAAGAAATTGGGGTTAAGTAACTTGCCCAAGGTTACATGGCCAATGTTTTTTTGTGTGGGTGTTAAGTATCTGAGGCCAGAACCAATCCCGGTTTTTTCCAACTCCAGGGCCTCACTGCACTCACTTACTCACTGCAATACCTAGCCGCACTTCTATTTTCCTTCTTTTCAGCACTAAACTACTCCATGTGAACAAAGCAGTAAATTATAGGGAGAAAATATTGTACCAGCACATAGGATGTATCTTTTCATAGGAAGATAACATTAATTCAAATTCTGTCTCATGTCTAGGGACACTGATATATTATGATGAATTAAGTCTCAATTAAGATAATTTAAATAAATAAAGTAATATTTTAAAAATGTAATTTAATAGAATAAATATTTTCAGTCACCAGGAAATTAGAATCCATGAATGGATCAATTAATCACTTGCTATCATTATACAGTATAAGAGCTCTTCAAAAAATATTTCCTTACAGTAATTAAATTGATTCTTCTCTCCTCCAGTAGAATATATAAGAATCTTGAGAAGAGATTGCTTTTGCCTTTGAACCATCAATCCTTAGTAACTAGCACCATTCTATGTTCATAGTTGGCCCTCTATAAATGCAACTGAACTGAATATAAAACTTCAGTTGATTTTTAATATTATGGATATGATTATTCTCTCCATCAGTGTAAATCATAGCCTATAGATGCCTTCTTGGATTGAGAAATTTTTCTCTATGCTTCCCATAAAACATTTACCCAACACACTAGAGACCATTCTCTGATTCTTTTAATATTTTTATGTATAAAGTACCGCAGTCTATCCCTCATTCTAGTTATGCGACTAGCCTTCATCATAATCTCAATAATATCTTTTATGCCAAATCCCCATGTGCAAATTGTTATTAATAGTGCACTGAAGCCTGCTTTCTTTAATGTCAAATGCCCTATTGAGGAATTTGGATTTCTTATTCTTCTGAGATCATTGAGTTCTAGGAATCAAAGCCACAAAAAAAATCACTGAGAAAACACTGTCAAAGTATTTTGTGAAAGTAAGAAATTTTAGATCATTAAAAGCATCATTCAAATTATCATGTGATCTTTCCTGGTCCCCCTTTATATAAAATTTTGTTCCCAATTTGTTGTTTCAGTTTATTGCAAAGACATCTCCGAAGTCTCTCGAAGATATATGTACTGATGCGTTTACTCATGGGAGATAATTTCATTTCTACCACTTACAAGATAATTCTAATACTATTTAGTCTATCATTGAAACCCACCGGGACCCCACATTAGCTTCATAGCCCTCACTCCCACAATTCCCCAGTGTGAGCTCTTTTCTAATTAGATTGGTTGTTTCACTATCTCCTAAGTTCATCAGTCAAATATTTAACCCCAAAGCATTGCTTTCTGTATAGAATTTCTGCTTCTTCCTTCTACCTTCTTATCTAACTTTTATCAGTTCCTCATGGGATAATTTATGTTCCACCATATAGATCATCTTCATTGAAGCATTTTTAAGGACAGGCAGATGATATGTTATTATGCTGAACATTATTAGATTTCAGGCCTCCTTGACTTTTGAAAACAAAAGACTTCACCTCTCTAGCATAGATTGGTCTAGGATGGATCTGCCAAGAAAACATGGTCTGTGCTTAGAGAACACAACTAAAGTGAGGGTTTATTAATCACCTGATTAACTTAAACAGAATGTGTGCTACAAAGAGGGAAATACTCATTGTGGTTCTAAGCCGAAGTAAGCACAAGACACAGAATTGATTTTAAAAGGCAACAGCAGGTGACCACTAGCAGCTTTGATGAAAGAGGTAGTTTCAAGATGTTATCAAACATGTGTACAATTTAAAGCAAGATGGCCCTCTACCAAGAATGAAGGAGATGAGATGGACAGCTTAAATGATACCTCAAGGCACAAAAGAATTAGACAATACCTACCGTTTAATAGGCTAATCTTTTATTATTATTATTATTATTTTTTAAAGCAATCGAGGCTAAGTAACTTGCTCAAGGTTAAACGGCCAGTTATCTCTGGGTGTGGTGCTAAGTATCTGAGCCCGGATTTGATCCCCAGGTCATCCCGATACTGGAGCTGGTGCTCTTACTCACTGAGACACCAGGCCGCCCCTAAGCAATTGGGCTTAAGTAACTTGCTCAAGGTTGCACGGCCGGTTATTTCTGGGTGGGTGCTAAGTGACTGAGCCCAGATTCGATCTCCAGGTCATCCTGACACTGGAGCCAGTGCTCTTACTTGCTGTGCTACCTGGCCACCCCTAATAGGTTATTCTTACGTGGTAAACATTGACAAGATTAAACTGGATGAAAACATAATGATAGATTTAGAAACTGAAGATATCTTAGCACATATTTTATCCAACTCCATCCTTTTCTACTTAAGAAAATTAAGACTAGAGAGGTTAAGTGACATATAGGTTACACAGTAAATGTTTGAGAAGGAATTTAAACTGAAGTCTTTCTGACTCCCAAACTAGCTTTCTATTTAGTATGGTACTTAAACAAAGATATTAGAGATATTGTAATCTACTTGAGTGGAAAAACAACTCAGAGGAATATAGTAGAGTATATTTGAAAGTAACAAGCAAATAACAAAAATAAATCATATTACCAAAAAGGTGGTATTTTCCTGCCACTTTTTATTTCCTCAAATATATAATAAAGTGTGATAACTTCAACCAGGGTTACTTGTTTGATTTTTTTTTTTAATTCGCCATTTGTCATTACACTGAAATAATGTTTTATTTCCTAGCATGAAAAAAAAGTCCAAAGTGTGCTGTGGCATGAGATGTTATTTTAAAGTCTGCAGGACATTTAAGTTTACAAACTAAGTCTACATACAGTACTGTAAACTGCTTTTCTTCTCAAGTTGGTTATTTCTGTGGGCACTCACAACCCTCAAGTTATTTCTTTCTTCACTATGCACATGAGGCAATGAATCCTTTTATTATTATTATTTTTAATCCCCTTTGGACAACAGAGAAGAGAGTTGTTTGCCAGCACTAAAGAACACGATCATGAGGGGAAGTACAGAGAAAGAGGCCAAGAGCTAAATAACTTTGTGACTGAGACACCAACCAAGACTAATGTTTCTCAATAAAGACATCAGCTGATTATGAGTATCCTTTCCCCTTTCACTATTGTTGATATTTCTTTATTTGGTAAAATGTTTCTTTCTTCCTCTTCACTCTGTCTCACCAATACTAGCATCCAGACTGTATTTCAATACAATTCTGTTTTCATTTTCCTTCAATAGAGGCCCTAATCAATTAAAGATAATCTAGGGAGAAGAGAATCAACATGATACAATGAAAAGAGTACTGAACCTGGAAGTAAAGGGATTGATTTTGAAATCTGTCTCTACTATCTACTTTACTTATGTGACATCTTTTGTTTTGGTTGTTTTCCCATATAGAACTCAACATTTCA
>NW_027186645.1:5676006-5692685 GCF_028583685.1 Petaurus breviceps papuanus | reverse complement strand
GACATCTTTTGTTTTGGTTGTTTTCCCATATAGAACTCAACATTTCAAGAATACTGAATTAAGAAACTATCATAGGTGCCTTTAGTTAAATCACTGAATGTTCAGGTCTTATGTTTCCTCATTGAAAAATTGAAGATATTGGATACAATTATATGTAAGGAACAGCTTTACATTCTGATTCCAAAAGAAGCATAAGGAAATCATTTAATGACCTTTCAAATTGTCCTGTACATTTACATGAATATAAATTCTATTAAAATTTTGCTTGACCAATAAGCTAATTTCTAGATTATTATCTATGATCTTAAGCATATGTAAAATCATTTCAAGAGGGGTGAAGAGCCACCAGTCAGGCTATCTCAATGTCCTTTTACTTGCAATAGCTAAATAAAACTAGGGTTTTTCTTCCCAGGAAATGAATGGCTGGGGATGTACTATTGAACTCTTATTAATAATACAAAACTTCTTAACTAACTAAACTGATTAAACTAACTGGAATGTAGTATCTATATTACTTCTTCCATATTTCAAAATATCCATGATTTCAACAATGTGAATACTCTGTCCTTCGACAAAGATTTAACTCCTATGAGTGTGTGTGTGTATGTATGTGTGTACCCAACTTGTTGGACAATTTCATCATGATTCTCCTAAACAGAGTGAAGCTGATGTTCTTTTTTTTTTAAGCAATTGGGGTTAAGAAACTTGCTCAAAGTTATATGGCCAGTTATTTATGAGTGTGGTGCTAAGTATCTGAGCCCAGATTTGATCCCCAGGTCATCCCAACACTGGAACCAGTGCTCTTACTCACTGAGCCACCTGGCCACCCCTGAAGCTGAGGTTCTGATGACATATCCATGGTTGGTTGATCTCTGGTTCTATACTAGAACACTTTTCCGCTTGGTAGAACACCCATGTTGGCACAACCTTGCATACTACTATACAATATGAGATCTTAAAGAAATTCTTTATTAGGTGGCATCTAGGATAAACCTGATTAATTAATTTTAATGATATGTCATGTTTATTAACTCAGTAGCTTTTGGGAGAAATCAGTTTTAATTGTACTAGATTAATGATTGTAATATTTCTAGGTGAAGAATAATTTTCTGAGGATGGAAACAAAATTACATATTAAAATGAACAGCTTGCACATAAAAAAGGTAAAGCACACAACTTCTTAGAATTTCTTATAAGACCTTTTTAAGACATTATATATTAAATTGTACTATACTCATAATTTTAATAATCATAACAGTTTCACCTATCAATTATGACAATTAAGACATGATTTATTCAATTTATAAAACCATTTAGTTATCTATATTGTCAACTATCATGGAAATACTTCAAACACACTCCTACATATTTCATGACAATTATTATTTTGGGTTGGGAAAAATTCCAAAAGACCCTACTTTTTAGGGTATTATAATTTACCATACTGATAGGAAACAAAAGTAGAACTGGAGTCTACAGAGAAAACTAATAACTCTAGCATTAGAGAAAATTAGAAGATATGAAGAGAAAATAAGTAAGGGATAATTTAATCCTCTCTAGGTCTGGGTTAGGACCTCTCCAATTTTGGAATTAGAGTATTTATAAAAAAGCATTGTCACTCAAAATTATTTTAGTGCATAATAGTGCACAGGAGGAGGTGATAGAGAGATTTAAACCTAGAAAATCACACATATGAGACATTGCATAAATCCGCCATACCCAGAATAGAATAGAAAAGTGAAGTGACATCAAAATGATATGACAATAATTAGCTACTTCATTAAAAATGTTATTTCATATACATATCATTGATTCTACTCATAATCTAAATTTTCGTGTTTAGGCGTATTGAGCAAAGATTGCATTTATATAAAATAAATGAAATTTATTTAAATATTTTATTGAAATTAAAAATTTGTTTAAAAATAAAATAAATTTATATAAAATATATAAATAAATAAATAAATAAAAATAATTTATGAGATATCTAATGCTTATTTGACATTGTTAATGTATCCAGTGTGGTAAAGCTAAACAAGACCTTAAATATCATTCTGTCCAATCATTTTATTTTTCCAATGACAAACCATATCACCAGAATACTCAATGACTTACTTAAAGTTACCTATTCAAGTTTCATGAGTCACAATTCAGTGAAAACAAACAACAGAAACAACAGCAAAGTGCCAAATATATCTCAACCTTAATTTGTATGACTGGAGGAGATTTCTTACCAGTTGAATGACTGTATTTATTGATGCCCAGAGGCTGATGGACTCAGTCTCATCTCAGTATAGCCAGGACCAGAAGATACTCTGTGAAAACTTTCTATGCTTCTCAGAGGGCTGAAGTTCATTCCCTAAAGTTCACCCATTTTGTGGGATAAAATACTATTTATATTGATCTATGAGTGTGTTGTGTGTGGAATAATCCAGTTACTCTTCTGTTCTACCCACTAGGACATATTACACTTTTTTCTTCACTACTGCACTTCAGTGGAAACAACCAGATTAGATAATATGTGTATAATGATTTGCAAACCTTAAAGCACAATATAAAGTTAGCCTTTTTATTATTGTTGTTGTTTTGATTGTGTTATTGATGATGATGATTTCATACAGAGACATGACATAATAGAATAAATCAGAGATATGACTTAAATGTATACATTCCTTTACTCAAAAATATAGAAACAATAGTAGCATAAGCCAAAATATAGTGAAATCTCAGCCACTCAAGCTAGGCAACTATCATTTCTTGCACATCCAGGCATCTCTAAACCAAATTATGGGCATCTAGGAAACCCAAGAGTTTCAAGAATATAGTTTAGTTGCTTAGACTTAAATCTAACCATCAGCTATTCCTACTGGAAGGTAGGAAGTCTTTACCGGGACTGTTCTCAAAACCTCATCACCAAGAAATTATTAAGGAAAATTAAGAAGGATATTTTTGCTTAACTTTAGAATATTTCAAAGAGATTGATCCATGATAATTGTAGAAAGATATTTTGGAGGTAGTCTTGATGGGCTTAAATAAAAAGACAAAGACTTTGTTTTCTGTCTTCAAGATATAATTGAACCATAGAAGTGAGTTGAGCAGGGAAGTGACAATGACCAATCAGTAAGGAAAAGGATTCTTTCAGGTGGTTTTCCTCACTTACCCTGCCACTGATATCAGGAATCTCTGACTGGACCCTAAAAGATTACCATAACCCTTCAACACGTATTCTTTGATAATGGGGTTGTAAAAATCAGGTTCAGGGTCAGAGCCAGATGTAAGGACTGAATGCTCGTTGAGATCATGGATGATGATGAGGATGATGGTGATGATGCTGATTTTGCCTACCTTTGCCTCCCTTTTGTCTCTCTTCTAGAACTGACACCATCCAAGTGTCTAAGATGTGTGTTTAAAATAGTTCCTGACATAGTAGATGCTTATTGACTGACTGAAGGACTTTTATTTTTCCATTCAGCATTTCTGTATCTCATCCTTGAATAACTTGTATCTTCCCACCTGGCTCCCCATACAGGCTACTTCCCCCTTAGGCTCTTGACTATTCCTTAGTTCTCTCCTTATCTAAAAGTTACTAGACCCATACCTTCTGGACCTCGCACCGCCTCCTACTTGCACCTTGCACCTCCTGCTGCATTTGTCATGAAAGAGAGGTTCAAAATAAAGCCAAGGTAAAGGGAAGAAGTGGAAGTATATATAAATTACTACAAAGTTGGAATTTTAAAGGTCTTTACTAATGCATTTTTATTATTTTCAAGTACTATATTAAATACTAAGACATAAATTGGTACTACTAAAAAAATGAGGCAAGTTAATAAAAAAAAAAGATCACAACATACCTGTATTTCACGGGAAGAGATCATAAGCATTCACTTTTCAGGTTTCAATACTTATTTCAAATTTGATATTTAATGAAAGCCATGAATAATGTCCAAAATTACTAAGCTTTCCAAATCAGTAAAGTATAAAGTAACTTGTTGTAAATACATTTATTTATTATAATTACTGTTCTTCACTTGGCTTGCTAATAGTTATAGCCTTTTCTACTTGGGATGAATTTTTGGTGGCAGAACAGAGGAGAAGAATTCTTATATAGTAAGTGCTCTCTTTCTCTCTCTCCTGTGTGTGTGTGTGTGTGTGTGTGTGTGTATGCGTGTACCTTAAACTATTTATTGTACATTGTCCATTGCATGATAGGGTGCTCCTTCAGTCAAGGACATAGGAGGTTCCTCTTTTTTTTCTTTTCCTCTTCAAAATAAAGATTCATTAGGAGGTTAAACATATGACTTTAAAATTTATATCCACAAATCACTTTTTCAAACAATCTACTCATCTTATTTCCATGTGTAGGATTTGGTTCCATACATTCAAAGAATCATTTAATTCAGAGAAGTAAAAAGATGAAAAAAGGAGAGGACTTCTCAAATTGCAGAGGGTATATGTTACTTTCAGTAATTGAAGGACAGTGGAAAAATATTCCATAAATATTACTATCTCTCTGCCAAAGAAACTTAATAACATGATTAATCAACTGGGAAAGGGCAGGCCCATATAAGTTCAGAATTATTAAACAACCCACTAGAGTATGACGGGATATATGTTTGTAACATGAAGGTTGGTCGGGGGTCATAAAAGTCTAGTTCAAACATA
The DNA here is from genome assembly GCF_028583685.1 of Petaurus breviceps papuanus. Taxonomy (NCBI): domain Eukaryota; kingdom Metazoa; phylum Chordata; class Mammalia; order Diprotodontia; family Petauridae; genus Petaurus; species Petaurus breviceps. The sequence continues at coordinate 5,688,023 of NW_027186645.1, read as the reverse complement.
ATCCTTTCTCGTATGGAACTTGCAGTCTAGTAAGGGTAATTTACACACTTTCTCTTTTCTCTGTGAACACCATAGCCTTTTCCAGAAAAAAAAAAACCAAAAACAAAAAGAAAAAAACCCAAAACATTAATCTGAATTTCCTGCTAGTTACTAAACTGCCTTAGCTGGAGAGATATATACATTATATTGATCAAGGACTGAGCAATAGGCTATAATTTCTGGGGGGAGGGGATAACATACAGGATAATTTAACAAATAGTTATCATTTAGTCACTTTAATGATGGGGCATTTTCTTTAAAAAATACTGTGATTATAGTGACTTCTTGTGGAACAAAATTCAATATACTGATTCATTATGGTTCATATTTACACACTTTTTGCTTAAACTAGTTTTAGCTAATTGTATGCCAAAATGGTAACAGCAAAATGCATTTATATCAGAGTTTAGAAAGTTCAGATGCATATTTTTTTGGAAACCTTCTATATTGTAATACACGGATAAATGCTGCCTTACTCTGTATTTTCTTTCATCAAGGATTACTAGTTTTTGGTTTGTCTTTTTATGTAGTTATTATGTGTTAAGCCACAGGCTATATGTTTTTTGTCCCTAGGACCAGTCTAGCTAATCTCACAAGAAGTTATCTATATCTATATCTATAAGGTGAATAATTTTGGTTATTGCAACTTATTAAACTATTTGTATGGATTAGTCATGATTTTTATCAGTGGTGAAATGGTAGCCCACTAGAGGTATTAATTGTGCATTCTTGAAGTTTTGTAAAGATTACAGTTAAATGGACATTCCTTTGCAAGTATACTGTGGATTATGAAGGCTTACTTTTCCTAAAATAGCTTGAATAGCTATTTTATTATTTCTTTCCTTTTTTCTTTTTAGTATGAGATTATTTCACAAAGTATTCATCTATGTTACTTCAGATACCATCACTACGTTCTTTTAAAAGTTAAACTTTTTTTGGCTAAAAAGTAATCTTATTTTCCTATTGAACTATAGGATCAATTCAGGATGGTTTGATTTTCATTCCTGGGTTATTTTCAATTGTTAGGATTTCTTAACTATAAGCTCCCTCCCCCAGTTTCTATCCCTACTTCAGTACCTTAGAAGGTCTCTTTACTAAAGCTACATATTTGGGAAATCCTTTTTTCAGTAAAAATATCATAAAAAGTAAATAATTTTTTTAAAAAAATAAAAGCTGCTTCATAAAGCAAAAAATAAATCCTCTAAGTGTTACATCTTAGAAGATTTTAAGGTCATTTCTTCATTTTTCTTAAAGAAAGTCACATCTATATTGCCAAGCCTTAATGTTACCCCTGCCTATGTAGCTGTGATAAATTGGATTAAAGTAAAATACAAGGCCAGCTCAGATCATTGGCAGCCCTTTATTTGAACTCAGTGGGGTACATCCATTCAAAAAGGTAGGTCAGGTACAGATAGGTCCCATCCATTGCCAGTCAGACCAACCAAATTCATCTCACATCCTCTTCTACCATAGTATAAAAAATAGGAAAATTTTATATACTTGGATTTATCTTCTTTTTTTACCATCTCCTTCTCTGTCATTCCCAAAGAAAGAATTCATCTCATTTCAAAGACATTACCTCACTTACCTTGTCGACATTTCTGTGGAAGTGGGAAGATATTTTTACATTTGTTTTCTCAGGCCTATTCCCACAGAAAATTACAAGGTCTCAGCAACTGAGGGCATTTGTTTTTCTCAAAGTGAGAAAAAAAGTTCATGAATACATTTTCAAACATGAGAAACAAATGCTAAAAAAAAATTCCCTAATGTACATCTAGAACTGTCTCAAGAAAACCATATAAGTGATTTTCATGTGGTCCCCCTGATTAATAATGTGGGCTTATACAGAGCAGACTATGTTTTAGCCTTTTTTTTTTGTTCCCCAAACATGCATTAAAGTTGTTGGCTCATACTAAACATTTAACAAATTCTTACTTACACTGATTTCCAGTTCTGATTTATTTTTCCCCTCTAAGTGATAGGAGTCTAAGCAGTGAACCAATTTGGAAGCTAGGTGAAACTTAAAACACCACCACCACCTTATCACAAGGTCTATCTTTTTGCTGATGGATTGGGAGAGAATAAAAATGTTTGTAGGGTAAGAAAGGAAGAAAGTTCATGTTGGCCATGAAAATGAGAAGGGGAGGATTAAGAGATAGGATTGTTTGGGGATAGAATGATAGTTGCTAAGGGCAGTCATTAGAGCATGGTTGTTGATGGTGTGAGTGTTATGGATTTGATATCTGTATGTTCCAGGAGTCATGGATTCTACACTCCAGCCAAGAAGGAAGTTTACAAATGCATGTAAGGCAGAAGAAATAACATGGATTTCATAATAAGAATAGGAAAATTCTATTGCTAATAATATAACAAAACAAAACAAAAAAACTCATTTAGATTTTATGTTTTACCTTCTGGTTGTGTCATAGTCTTTGGAATGAAAATATATTCCATTTAGAGTCAGGTATACTGGCTTCACAATTCCAGCTCTACATTCAATTGCTATGATCTTAGGTAAGTCACTTAAATTATCTGATGCTCAGTCTACTAATTTGAAAAATTAAGGAAAAATATTTGAGGTACTTAAATTCTTGTCAGAAGATGAATTTATGTAATATTTGTGAAGTACTTTGTTAACTACAAAGTACTATGTAAATAGTGCTGTTAACATTATTATCTGAGTAGCAAGGAGAGCACAAAACAAAGACCGAATTAGACTGGTAAACCAGAGTCAAGTCATATAAAGACAGTGGAAAGAACTTTGAAAGTTAAAGGGATAGTGATAATAACAAGAATTTTGAGTTATGTTACTATGACCTGATACCCTTTTTTATGGGTGTGAGAAGATTATTAAAAATCATTATTTATGTGATCTACTTTTCTCTCTTTGTCAAGCTCGATTCCAGAAATCCACTAAGCTTAAAAGGGACCTTAAGCAGTGAAGAGTGGAATAGTTAGCTGGCACAAAGTTATAAAATGTTCACTGACCTATAGTGTGATGATAAGCCCTGTTGCCTAATGAGATGAGAAATAGGCAACTTGGAAGGCAAAGTGCTTAGGCTTTGATAGCAATTTGAATTGGGGAAAAAAAGGCAAGTTTTCTAGAGATCCTTACTGGAAGTCATATTGGAAGGTTGGGCTCAGGGATTATGGAGGCCTTCTTTTGATCATGGTCAACAGGTAGAGAATAAAATTTCCACTACAACCAATTTATATGCATATGTATGTGTGTACCCAATATTCATCTATATGCACAAATATATGCATATGCACACACATTTTATATTTTGTTATGAATGTATGTGTATGCATATGTATATGTGTATAATAATATATAAAATATGTATGTGTATATATTCATAATGAGATAAATATGTGTCTATATATCTATGGGGCATATAGAGATGTATACATACATACACACATACAATATATATACTATTCAATATAATTGGTTTCCTTTTCATCTTATTTTATTTTATGAATTTAAAAAAATTATTTTGAGAAAAGGTTCAGAAGTTTCATTAGACTGCCAAAGACAGGTATGACACACAAAAAGGTAAGAACTTTTGTTCTATATTTATGAAATAAAAATATTTGTTCTTAATAGGGAAGAAACATGCATATTCTAACAAACGAATCAGATAGAAATAAAATAATTGGAGAAAATGCAACATATATGAAAATGTGGCATTTATTTTATTCCTTACTACTTTGAAACAAGAAGTATATGACATTTTAAATCTGTTGGGATTTGATTACCATGAAATTCCCCTTTAATTATTCTACTCTGATTAAAGGGTATAGGGTATATTTGTCACTAACTTCATGTACTTGGACTCCAAAATTGGTGTTTATATCTATCTTCCATAATTGTCTCATGAAATGTATGGATTCTTTATTCATGAAGACATGAAAACATTTGAACACTCTTTAGGAGAACACTTATAATATCATATTTGTATAACTGTTTGAGGTTCACCGAATGCTTTCTTCTCAACCATACTATGGAGTAAGGGAAGTATTGGTTTTCTCATTTTATTGATGATGAGAAAGAGGTCCTTAGAGATTAATTGATTTGCTTTTTTTTTCACAGCTGGTTAGCATTACAGTCAGTATCTGAACTTAGTTCTTAACTATTGCTCAAATGACATCTGTGGGATATTGGGCTGGCATTGATAGCTGTGCTAAACATTATTAGAGTCTAAGTTTAGTCTGGGCATCTACCACTGTAATCCTCTCAACACAGCTGAAACTTCTCCTTTTGATACATGCCTAATATCTTTCCCAGTAGTAGTTTGCACTCTGTATACAGTTAAAAAGCATTTACTAAGTTCTTATCTACATAAAATATTGAGGATATGAACAAAAGCCAAAAGAGAGACAGTACATTCCCCTAAGGGGCTTACATTCCAATGAGGAAGACACCACATTAAAAAGAGATGACAAAGAAAATGGGACTAGTAGAGAATAGGGCATGCAGGTATGTCTAGACAAGCAGAAGCAGAGCCAGCAGAGGAATGAAGCAGGTTCAACTTGGTTATATTCCCAAAAGGGAGGTCCTTGGAAGAAACTCATCAGAGAAAGGGGCAGACGTGGCAGACGATTGTTCGAAGGTTATAAGGCAGCTAATGCAGGCAATCATGAAAGTCAGTATGGGAATGAAGTTATTCATTTCTGGCATTTTCTCCTATATACATGTACACATACACATACATACACATGCATATATATGTACATATATATTTGTATATATGTATATGTATACACACATATATGTTTTGCATCCTGCTGACCAGATTCTCCTCTATATACATTTACATGACCGTATTTGGTTATTTTCATCAGGCTCTTCACTTCCACTCCAACTCATGCTTTGTGCTCACTGTCTCTTCTTTGGACTGCAGTAAGTAGCTGGGCAGGGGTGTGTGTGTGTGGGGAGAAACCTTCCCCATTTCCTTTCCAAAGTAGAATAAGACAATGTCATAAGCCTAACTACTTATGAGGAGAGATGTCAATAATTAAATTAGTATTCTTGGACTGTGATTTAATTGTTATAAGGAAATCCCAGGGAAGATCCACTATCAATGCACTATTGTTAGACAATGTAGAGCCTAAGAAAGTTGCCAGGGGAACACAGTTACTGTGTAACTTACCTAAGTTCACCCAGTCAATCTATTAAGTCAGACTAAAGGCAAGCCTTCCTGACTATAATCAGCTCTCTAGCCAGTATGAAATATTGCTTCTCTCATACCAAATAGAATGAACAGTGAGGTAAATTACAGAGAATAACAGAATCCTTAAAAAATGTGTATATGTTGTATGTAAAAGAAATAGCCTTTATGCATAGTGCAGAATTTATTCTGACATTGGTATTCAATAAATAATGCCCATAAGTATACCCTTCCACCAAAGCATAGTCCTTCCTTATCTTCTCCTAGTGTCACAACTAAGTGTAAATTCAGAAGACCTTTCTCCCATAGCCTAGAGGAAGCATTAGCACTTTAGGTCACATCTCAAATTGGCCACATAGCTAATTAGTAGATAGATTCAGCAACAGTAGTTGAGAACAGAAAAGGAAATAAGTTATTTTTACATAGGCTTTTTTTTGTCCCTCATTTCTTAGAAGCTTATAACACTCAAGAACTCATCCATCATGTCTATCTACTTGGCAGCAGAATAGTCCTGAGAATTTAAAAATTGTTATTACCATTTATTGGTATGATCATACATGCATACATACACATATACATATGTGTGTAGATATATATGTATATATTTATAAATGTATGTTTTTGGTGTGGAAATGCATATCTATCTATATATGTATATGCATGTATGGGTGTGTATCTGATGTGTCTTCCCTCCATTGATTACTTTGTGTTCATCACAACTGTGGCTTGTTTGTACATAATTGTTAAATGTTTTTCGCATTAAATTTTGAGTTTCTTGAGAGAAGGCATTGTCTTTTCCCTATTTTGTATCCATATCACTTCACAATACCTAGAACATAGTAGGCACTTAATAAATAATTTCTATCTGACCAAATTAAATTGAGAGACCACCATCAATGATCGCATACTGGAGTTATTTGCAGAGAATATAGACATACCAACCTTCATAAGGGTAGTAGGGTGTGGGTGAGATGTGCCAATTAATTATAATTAATATAGCTTAATTAATGTAATTAATTAAAAGTATTGACAAACCACATCTTTTGAGGCCCTGTCATGATATCTGTTACCCAATCCCTGAGAGATTTTTGGACATGCCCTCAGTGTGTACTTTAATTCCTTATATCTTACAATATTTTACAAGGTGCTTATTTCAACCCTCTCATTTTTATGAGGGAAAGGGGTGAGAAAGACTGAAAGGATTAGCTATAATAATGTGAAAAAGGCACATTAAAATATTTTTAAATTTGCAAAAAAGAGAGCGGTTTACAAATATACATGATCAGGAGAGTTCTGAAAATATAGAATTAGTGTATATATCTACTTTCAAAGGAAATAAGATTAAAATGAGTCATGATATTATAAAATATGTGATTTTTATTTCTGTTGCATATATATAAATATCCATTTCTGGATATTTTAGATAACAGTAAGAATAAGTAACAACAACAAAAAAAGACTCTTAGTTTAAGCATTAATATCTACACAAAAATGTTTTAAATCCCCTAACTACCACCACCCTGTCTCAAGACTTTCTAAATTTTACATTTATTCTATACATACGTATGTGTACATACATACATTACATATACTTACACACAGGCTTATTGCTTCTAAATATTAAATATAAACTCTTTTAGAAAAAGCATTATTTCATTTTTCATCTTAATATCTCCAACACCTGGCAAAAGATCTGGTCAATAGTAAATACTTAACAACTGCTTGTTATTGGTTAATTCAAATCTGTACTCCAGCAGCATCTCTCTCTACATCATCCTTGATATGTGTGTCTAACTTTTGCTTGAACACTATCCAAAATGGAGAAATTTCTGGGGAAAGCTCATTCAGCTAATTAATGTGTATTTTTTATTTACTGTTATCTAAAATCTCTTTTTCCAATTACTACCTGTTGTTTCTATGTAGTTCCTAAAGTTGTAACACAGTTTGGAGCAATGGTTTCAAACTCAAATAGAAACAGTGACCTCTCATCCATTCATAGGGATCCCTCCAGATCACATATTTACTTAGAAAATGACACAATAGCATTATTTATGTTTTCCTGCATTTTATTTTATTTTTTGTTAAATATTTCCTAGCTGTATTTTAATCTGATTCTGGCTATACTGAGCAGTATAAAGTTTCGTAAGAGGCTCTGGGTCCACAGTCTGTGTGTTTGACAATTTTGGTATAGAGCATAAACTGGTGGCTTGCTCAGTTGGGTTCTTCAGATTCCAACAGTAATACCTCCTATACCAGTTTTTTTCTTTGTCCTTCAGTCAACTTCCTAGGACTTATTTGCCAAATCCTAGACAGGCTGAGATCTTAAGTTTTGTATTTGTGAAAAGAGTTACTTGTACTGAAGATAAAAACTTACAAACATACATGCATACACATGTAATGGTAATGTAATTTTTAATTTGAAGATCCCTTTGTGTTGGCAAAAGTAGCAGGTACTTAGCACTTAGTAACTGATGAGCCTCTGTTGGTAAACAGAAGGTATGAACTCCTGTCTCCTATTACTGATGTAACAGGAAGGGGTTGCCTGAAACAGGCTGTGTGTATATAAGAGAGGCACAGACAGACAATTTCCTTGAGACCAAGATATGGTGGCAGAGCAGCTACAGAAGAATGGAGAACTGAGTCCTGACCAGTCTGGGACCATGAAAAGGGATCCAAGGAATTTCAGAATAGGCCCTAAGTCAAGACGAAATGACCTCTATTTGGGTACTGAGTAATTATGAAATTATAGGTTACTAGTGACCTAAGGGGTGGAGGGTTTTGTATATGATACTTAGTAAGACTTTGCTGAATAAGTGACTGATTGTACTTTGAGTACTTTGAGATATTCTTACTGATAAGTGACTGATTGAGTTAATCAAGACTTTGTCTCAAGAGTGGAAGACTTTGACTGTGTATTTTGAGACTACTAATAAGTGAGTGATTGAATTAACTTAAGAGTGATTATTTTACTTTGAGACTATATTGTGAATATTATATTGTGATTTTCTGTGATAAGTTGTAATATTGTGAATGTTGTACCTTGATTTTCTGTGGATGTTTTGCTTTTGTCATGGAATAGAGTGATCACTATATTGTGTAATCAGAACCTTAAAAGTTGTTCACAGTACTTTCTTCTGGAAAGCTTCTGTGCATGGCATTACAATATATAAACATATACACATATATGCATATATGTATATATGATATTGGTTACTAGTTCCCCTTTGTGGCAGTAAACAGAAAAAACCTAATCCCACATCTCCATGATGTACTTTCAAAATATTTAACACATTATCATATCTTTGTCTTTTACTCTCCCCTTAAATGTTCACAAAGTGATAATATTTATCAATTCTTATGAATTTTCTTCCTGCAGTATGCATGTTAGCAAGGAAGTGGGAAACATTTTTACCATGACAATTCTTCTAAGATAGAATAGAGCCACAGGATATAGAGCTTAAAAAAATTTAGACATGACTGAACCCAACACTGTCATTTTATAGATGAAGAAATTGAGACCCAGGTAGGTTAAGTGGCTTGTCCTTAATCACCCAGTTTGTGACAAACCTACTGGAGATTCAAACCCATGGTCAGAGTCCAATGTTCTATAACAGTAATGAAATTTGAAGTTCCTCTTGTATTGCTAAGCTAACAGGTACTTAGCACTTAGTAATTAATCAAACTTCTGTTAAAGAAACAGAAGTAACTGAGGTAACAGGAAGGGGTTGGCTGAAACAGGAAGGAGCTAATGCCATGTGTATATAAGGAGAAGCCCCTGCTGGGTCAGACAGATCTTCTTGGAGCAAGCTTTGTGGAGGCAGGAGCTGCTGCCATTGGAGAGGCTGAAGAGGAAAGGAACCTCAGACTGGAGAGAATGATTTTGATTTTGGGAAGCTGGGTGAAGTGATTTTGATTCTGGGATCCAGCTAGAGATTCTGATGAGTTGCTGCTGAGTCCAAAGGGCCAGCAGGAGCTTCTGGGAGTTGGTGAAGATGCCCAAGGTCCAGTTGGAGTGCTGTAGACTAAGGAAGCATGACTGTGATGCTGGTATTTTTCATGAACCTGTTTGTGTCTTTGTTAAGCCTTGACTTCCCAGGGACAGAGACTGTGAAGGATTTAGGGTGGACTGGATGCCGTGAGCTTCAGGATGGAACAGGAAGTGTGTGGAGAGCTGGATAAGGATCTAGGAGCTATCTCCCTTTGAACCCAGGTGACAGTTTGGTGAATCCAGGTAAGATCTGGGACCATGGAAGGGGATCCAGGGAATCTGAGAGACCACTCTAAGGCAAACTTCCTTAAGGATGATTGAATGATTGAGTTGATTGAATGACTGATTGACTAAGTAATTGTTCGTTGAAAACTATGTGATCACTGTGGTGAAAACTATGTAGCCATTCTAGTGATTAGTTATCATGGATGCAGTGTTTGATTTTCTGTGATAAGTTGTGAAGTTGTAATATTGTGAATGATGTACCCTGATTTACTGTGATTGTTTTGTTCTGATTTATTATTGAATAGAGTGTTCACTATACTATGTAATAAGAACCTTGAAAGAAACCTTATTCACAGTAGCATTCTTCTGGAAAGCTGCTCATGCTTGGCTTTACATGTTCCAAATTTAAAATTAAAGTTACCTTCTAATTCAGTATGCTTTCTATCCAATTCTGCAATCAGCAAACTCCTAGCATTATAGTTATATTTAAAAATCTTGGTTATCATATCATTTTTGAAACCTTCTTCTGGAGATCCTCAATTATACATAGTATATCCTCCAATATCATCATTCTAGCAAGCACTGCAGGAAAACAGCATGGTGAAAACTACTTCCTCAGATTACCTGTTGTGAATACATAATTAAATTTACTATTTCTTATAAAATATATATAGGTAGTTTGATACTAGTCCCAATCAGTGACATAGACTACCATGCATAATGACAGTCTAAACATCAAAGGAAAATGTTCACATGTAAAACTAAACTAACTGGAACAACAAATAAAATAAATCATTTTCCCCTACCACCTTGCTTGTAGTCATCTAAACTTAGTTCAAGTTTTTACATCAGCCAAGGAAACATCTAATTATGTGGTTTGGTTTGAGGAGGTCCATGTGCTCTATATTTTCCTTGGCTGCTAAATACAATTTCAGCTTGAACAGACCCTAAATTTTACCTAACTGACTCAAATGTCAATCAATTTATCAAGATTCATTTATTAAATATTTACTCTTTTCAACACACTTTGCCAAACCCTGGGGATACAAAATGGCCAAAGTTTCCTCAGGTCCTCATGGAGTTTAATAGTGTGTGTGTGGGGAGGCTATACACAGTATAAATAGAAAACAACTGAAAAACAAAGACCTGAGAATTAGGAAGCATTGGGAAAAGCTTCCATTAGAAAGTGGGATTTTAGCTGCGACTTAAAGGAAGCCAGGGAGGCCAGGAGGAAGAGCATTCCAGGGATAGGGGACAATCAGAGAAAATGTCCATCTCACTTGAGAAAGGAGGCAACTTAAGCAACAGGGATTATGTTACTTACCCTGCATCACAGCTGGGAATGCCTTCTACATTCCCTGCTGTTTTTGGAATAGTCATTTTTAGGGGTTCATTTTTTGAAGAGGAGTTAGTACTTAGGAGTTTGAGTTAGGGGTGATAGGTTTTTGGGTGAGAGAGGGAGAATGGAGCAGAAAGGAGAAGCAAGGGCTGCTTAAATGAAATCCTTTATTTCATAATTTTGTCTCAGATTGGCCAGGGGTTCATTAACAATGCTTCTGTTGTACTCAAAAATGTTTGTGATATATCCCTCAGTTTGAATAGACTAATAAAATATTGCCCCACCCAAATTCCCAAGCCTTGTCACCTTCAATCTAGTCATTAAAGTTATTGAGTCTCCTCTTGTCTGTTAGAATTTCGGTAGTTCAGAGGCTGTTTTTACTCATAATTAAATCCTTTAGTTTTACACTCTGCCAGCACAGCTTTGGCAAGACACAAGAAGGAGCCATTTGAAGATTAAACATTCTGATTTCCTGAGAAGATATCATTTATTTGTCCTTTAGTTTATAGACCTTTCTCCCATTACTTACAGAAGTATAGATATTTAAGTGCGAAGCAGACAGATATTCATGAGGTACCATAGTACAGTAGAATGAGCATTACATAGGAGACAGAATCTGGGCAGCTAGGTTGCTCAGGGGATAGAGAGCCAGGGCTGGAGTCAGGGAGACCTGAATTCAAAATGGCCACAGACACTTAATAAATGTTTGATCCTGGGCATGTCATTTAATTCTGTTTGTATTAGTTTTCTCATCTGTAAAATGAGCTGGAGAAGGAAATGAAAAACCACTGCATTATCTTTGGCAAGGAAACCCCAAATGGAGTCATGAAGCATTGAATGTGACTGAAATGACTGAACAATAACAACAACACAATGGGATTGAAGTTTCCAATAGCTGACAATAGGACTTTTGGCAACTTGTCATTCTTCTCTGTACTACCTCACTTTCTTCATCTGCCATATGAAAATTTTGTCCTGTTATGAAAATGCAGAATTTCTGAATTAGAAAGGACACACAATGGCATTAGGTCTAAATCCTATGTGAATAGCAATCTTCTAAACAATAGCATTTACAGGTGGGCATGGAGGTGTAGTTAGGTCATGAGGTAGAGCACTGGCCAAGGAGTCAGGAGGACTTGAGTTCAGATTTAGTCAGACACTTACTAGCTGCGAGACCCCAGGTAACTTTAACTTAACCCCTATTGGAAGAAGAAGAAGAAGAAGAAGAAGAAGAAGAAGAAGAAGAAGAAGA
>NW_027186645.1:5601073-5675996 GCF_028583685.1 Petaurus breviceps papuanus | reverse complement strand
AAGAAGAAGAAGAAGAAGAAGAAGAAGAAGAAGAAGAAGAAGAAGAAAAAGAAGAAGAAGAAGAACAAGAACAAGAACAAGAACAAGAACAAGAACAAGAACAAGAACAAGGAATAAGAAGGAGAAGAAGAAGAAGAAGAGGAAGAAGAAGGGGAAGAAAAATAAACAATTAGTCATGGAGCTAGAAAACCTGTGTTCATTCAGTCAGTTGACAAGCATTGATTAAGTACTTTCAATGTGTCAGGCACTATTCTAAGCTCTTAGGATACAAGGGAACATAAGAAAATATTGCCTACTCAAGAACCCACTATGATCCAAATGAGTCCAACCAACTTTAGGACAAATCCAATTGGTAAGAAGTGTTTTTCCACATTGAACATAGTCTGCTTCATTGCAACTTTCACACATAGATCTTGGCTGTGATGTCTAGGCCTAAGAAGAAGTCAAAACCCATTTTTTCCTTCCCATATGATAGCCCTTCAACTACTTGATGACAGCTGTCATTTTTTTTCTATCTTTTTCAGGTCGAAACATACCTAGACATTCCATTAATTAATTATGTACATAGGTTTGAGTCTTACCTATTTGTTCCCTTCTGAATCTACTCTAGATGATTAATTTTCCATTTCTAATCACTTGCTAATTCTTGTCAATTCTACTTTGTCAACATCTTTGATAACTATCTCCTTCTTTCCATCCATATCCCAACTACTGTGGTGCAGGTCCTCATGCCCTCTTGCCTGTATTATTGCAAGAATGTATTATTTGGTCTCACTGCCTCTAGCTTGTCCCCATTCCAATCCATCCTCCAAACAACTGTACATCTGTAATAAGAATGTAAATTTTGAAGATCTTCCCTGCCCCTAGGCTAATGTGCACCTGAAGCCTGGGGTGGGAGGCTTGTTTTTCAGTAGATACTTCTTGATTGGCCAGTGAGTTAATAAGGTTGTTACATTCTCTGAGCCAGGAGAAGGCTATATAAGCCCTGATGTGTAGCTTTGTTTTGGGACTCACTTTGAGAAGTGTTCTGTGATTTGATCTGAATTCTGGGAAGCCATTGTTGAGAGTCCCCTGGCTTTGAAAAACCCAGAATGTGGAAACCCAGATGTTGACTGGGTATGGATGTAATGGTTGGACAGTTTGGAAATCTGTCTACTTGATGTTTCTGTCTTGATAATTATGCCTGTATACTTTGAGGTTCAGGGTGCTGACCTTTTCTGCTGAAAAAGGTAAACGAAGAACCTGTGTGAGCAGGCACCCTGGGGACACTGGGGTGCTTGCTGCAACAACATCTTTGACCAAACAGCCATACTCAGAACGTTTCATTATTTCCTGATCATGTCTAGATAGTCTTGTTCCAAATGATCTTTCAAGTAGCTCTCAATTTACTTCCCACTCACTATTGCTATACTCTAGTTAGACTATACTACTTGTCATTTCTTCTATTCAAAATTTCAACTGCTGCTCCTGAACCTTTGTACAAGTTTTTTGTTGTTCTTTTTTTCCTTTATAATTGGAATGCTCTCCTAAATTCAACTCAGCAGCCATCCTTCTCTTCATGGTTTAGCTCAAGTTCCAACTCCTACAAGAAGACATTCCTGGTTCCCAGAATGGTTCAATCCCCTTCTTCCCCTTTTTTATTAATTATTTAATTTTTATTTTGGATATAATTTGTACAAAATCTTCTGTATATATGTTCTTCCTCCTGATAATGACCATTATTTTTGTCTTCATAGCCACAGCTTTGTTACCTCACTTATTATGCTTTATTTATTTATTTATTTATTTTTTGTGGAGGAGTGCTAAGGTGGTCAGGCCTCGTCTTTAGAGAAGTCACTGTGACAGATGAATTGAGAAGAAGATATTTTGGAGAAGAGAGAAATATGTGTCAAGGAACCTAATCAATAATATATTGCCATTGTCCAGGCAGGAGATGATGTGGATTTACAAGAGCCTGATGGAAGCATCAGAGGAAAGAAGAGGACATATGTGAGAGATATTACAAGAGTAAAATTAAAAAAAAACTTTTTCAACAAAATGGATATGGGGTAGATGGTGAGAGAGAATGAGAATTCATGGATGACACCTAGGTTGTGAGCCTGGATGGCAGAGAGATTGGTGGTACCCTCAAAAATAATAAGGAAGTTTGAAAGAGAGAGGGTTTGAGGAAAAAGAAAATGAGGTTCAGCTTTTGGTATGTTGAGTTTAAGATATTTGTAGGTCATACAGTTTCAGAAGGACAATAGGCAGTTAGCCTGGTTATCAGTAGAGAGTTTGAGGATGAATAATAAATCTGAAAATCATTATTATAGATAAGGTAATTTAAATTATTGAAGTTGATAGGATCACTAAGAGAAATAGTATAGAGAAAGAGGATCAGAAGGCCCAGAACTGAGCCCTGTTGAGACACCCTCATTTGGCAGACATAAAATAGAAGAAAAAACTAAGGATACTGAGAAGTATTCTGATAAAAAGGAAGAGAATCAAGAATTTATATCCAATAGTCTTATTATTGGACTTGAGAATTAATATTTTCACTTTTCTTACCAGAAAAATTCAACCTGTTTCCCAGAAGGGTTGAAGCAAATCACAGCTACAAAAATAATGTACAGGTGTCATGATTTATATCAGTTACATGCTATGAAAATTAGTTGAAATGCTACAACAAAAAGAACTTCTATGAATATTTTTGTACAAATCGGTCTTTCCCCTTTATTTTTGATGTCTTTGGAATACAGACCTAGAAGTGGTCTTTCTGGGTCAAAGTTTTATAAGACCTTTGAATACAGTTCTAAATTATTCTCCAGAGTGGTTGTATTAGTTCGCAAATCCAACAATATTGCATTAGTGCCCCAATTTTTCCACATCTACTTCAGCATTTGGAATTTTCTTTTTCTGTCATGTTAGCCAATCTGATAAGTGTAAGGTGACACCTCAAAGCTGGTTTCACATCAATTTCTATTATCTATAATTATTTAGAGTATCTTTATGTGACTACTGATAGTTTTGATTTCTTCTGAAAACTGCCTGATCACATCATTTGACTCTTTATCCATTGGGACATGGCTCTTTTAAAATTTGCCTTGCTTCTCTATATATTTGAGAAATGAAGCCTTTATCAGAGAAATTTGTTGTAATTTCCCCTCAATTTTCTGTTTTCCTTCTAATTTTAACTGTTTTATTTATTTAAAAAATTCTTAATTCCTATAATGAAAAATATCCATTTTACTTCCTATGATCTACTCTTATCATAGTATCTTCCCTTTTCCATAGATCTAACAACTAAATTTCCCCATGCTCCCTTATTTTACTTATGATATCACCCTTTATGTCTAAAGAATTTATCCTTTTTGACCATATCATGTTATACAGTGTGAGATATTGATCTGTGTCTAGTTTATGTCCAATTGCTTTTTCACCAATTTTTGTCAAATGGTAGTTCTGACTCACAAAGCTCTGAACTTTGTGTTTTTAAAACACTATATTACTATGGCCATTTTCTACTGTGTATTGTGTACCAAATCTATCCCACTCATCTACCAGACAATTTCTTACCAGTTGTTTTGAAGAGTTCCACTTTTTAATATATTTTGAAATTTGGAATTGCTAAACTGCCTTCTTTCATATTTTATTCCCACTGATTCCTTTGTTATTTCATCATTATACTTGACCCTTTTCTTTTTCACAGGAAGGACATTCTTATTTTCTTTTCTAACTCCATAAAATAATTCTTTGATAATTTTATTGGTAAATAACCGAATAAGTAAAGTAACTTAGGCAGTATTGTCATTTACATTATTTTTGACTTGGCTTACCTAAGAGCAATTAATGTTTTTCCAATTTAGATCTGCTCTTAATCATATGAAAAGTGTTTTTGTAATTGCTTTCATAAAATCTCTGGATTTGTTTTGGCAGGTAGACTTCCAGTCATTGTAAACAGAATTCCTCTTATATCTCTTCCTATTGAGTTTTGTTGGTAGTTTATAGAAATGTGGATTATTTATGTGGGTTTATTTGGCATCCTGCAACTTTGTTAAAGTTGTTAATCTTTTCATCTGTTTCTTTTTAGTTTATTCTCATGTCATTTCATAAAATCTTCATTGAGGATTCCCAGTTTGAAATAGTTATTTCTCAAAACTCTAAAACACTTGGTGTTTTTATATATACTCCATTTTCTTCTGCATCATAATTTTTATATAGTTATTTCCAGTTTACTACTGGTAGTAATTACAATGAATAGTGGCAGACAGAGAGTCACAAAGAAGTGAGTCTAACTCCTGCCTCAGATTCTTGCCAGTTGTTACATTGGGCTACTCATTTCAACCTCCCAGCCACAATCTCTTTATCTGTAAAATGGAGAGAAAAATAAATATTATCAATGCTACACAAGAAATTCAACCAAGGTACAATAAGGCACATATTCTAAGATAACAGTTTGTAAGCATAGCACAAACCTGATAATAAAGTAGGTCTAATGACTGCCTCAGTTGAACAAGACACCTAGGTAGAAATGCAGCTCCCCTTTATAGATTTTGGAGAGTACAGAAAAAAGAAGAGGATTTTGTAGAAAGGGAATGATTTTTGATTTGTTGTAGAGTTGAGGCATGGGGAACAATATTATTGGTTGGAAAGTGGGAAAGAGAGGCTATCAACAACCCCCTCCTTTCTTCCTGTGACTAAGAAATAGTTATTGTTCGAATCCACCTGAAGGTTAGACATAGTGGACCAGAATTTTTTGGATAGCAAACCAGACATGTTTGAAGGATACCTTGGTGGTGTAAAGATACTAGATCAGACTCCCTTCTCTTCAACCACATTCCGCAAGGATAACAGATTTCCTTGGGGCAAGACTAGAACAGTGATTAATAGGAGAACCAAATTTCTAAACTTAACACTCATTACAAGATAGCTAACTTTATGAACTGAATTCAGAGACAAAAACCATGATATGCAGTTATAGAACAAAAACCAATTAATTGTAAAAAGGATCAATAAAAAATACATAATCAATTTAATTTTATCACCTAAGAAATTTTTCTTTTGAGAATAAAATGAGTAAAGCTTAGGTTTTTAAATTTTATTTTATTAAATTTGTTTGCTTTTAGTTTAAAACATTCAGTTCCATAATCCATTGAGTTCCAGATTTTTCCCCTTACTTTTCCTTCCCCCTCAAATCAAGTATAGGTTCTACAAATACCTTTACATTAAGCATTAGTCAGGTTGTAAAGAAGAATTATGACCAAAAGAGAGAGAGCAAGTAGTTTGTTTAAATCTGCATTCAAACCTTGTAGTTTTTTTCTCTCAATGTGGATATCCTTTCTATCATGAGTCTTTTGGAGTTTTATTCTGACCTTGGATTGTTGAGAGAAGCCCAGTCTATGAAAGTTAGCTGTCACAGATATGATGTGTCTGTAATTGTGTACAAAGTTCTCCTAGTTTGGCTTTCTTCACTCAGCGTCAGTTTATATAAGTCTCTCCAGATCATTATGAAGTCTGTCTGCTCCCCAATTTTGTTGTTAATAGTTTTCCATTACATTCATATGCCATAACTTCTTTAGTGATTCCTCAGTGTTAGGCATCCCCTTAATTTCCAATTCTTTGCCACCACAAAAAGAGCTGCTATGAATATTTTTGTGCAAACAGGTCTTCCTCCCACTCGCATGATCTCTTTAAGTTACAGCTCTAGAAGTGATATTGCTGGGTCAAAGGGTATGCACTTTTTTATAGCCCTTTGGGCATAATTCCAAATTGCCCTCCAGGATGGTAGGATCAGTTCACAACACCACCAACAATGCATCAGTGTTCCAATTTGTCCACATCCTCTCCAGTATTTATAATTTTCCTGTTTTGTCATCTTAGCCAATCTGACTGGTGAGATGTGGTACCTAAGAGTTGTTTTGACTTGCATTTCTGTAATCGATAGTGATTTAGACCATTTTTTTTTCATATGTTTATAGATATCTTTTATTTTTTCCTCTGAAAACTGCCTGTTCATATCTTTGACCATTTATCAATTGGGGTATGACTTGGGTTCTTATAAATTTGAGTCTGTATATTTTAGAAATGAGGTCTTTATCAGAGATACTGGTTGTAAAAACTCTTTCTCAATTTTCCACTTCCCTCCTAATCTTGGTTGCATTAAATTTATTTGAACAAAAATTTTCAATCAAAATTATCCATTTAGCATTTTATAATGCTCTGTATATTTTGTGTGGTCATAAATTCCTCCCTTCTCCATAAATCTGACAAATAAACTATTCCTTGCTCTCCCAGATTGCTTACAATCTCAACCTTTATATGTAGATCATGCTCCCATTTAGAATTTATTTTGGTATATAGTGTAAGATAATTGGTCTCAGCCCAGTTTCTGCCATACTATTTTCCAGAGTTCCCAGCAGTTTTTATCAAATAGTGAATTCTTATGCAAGAAGCTAGGTTCTTTGAGTTTGTCAAACAGTAGATTAATATAGTCATTGACTGCTGTGCCTTGTGTACTTAATCTATTCCACTGATCTACCACTCTATTCCTCAGCCAGTACCAAAATGTTTTGATGACTGCTGCTTTATAAAGCAATTTAAAACCTGGTATGGCTAGGCCACCTTCCCTAGCATTTCTTTTCATTAATTCCCATGATATTATGGACCTTTTGCTCTTCCAGATGAATTTTGCTACTATTTTTTCTAGCTCTACAAAATCATTTTTTCTGGTAGATTTATTGGTTTGGCACAAAATAGGTAAATTAATTTAGGTAAAAATCTCATTTTTATTATATTAGCTCAACCTAGCCATGAGCAACTGATGTTTTCCAATTATTTAGATCTGATTTTATTTTTGTGAAAAGTGTTTCATAACTGTGTTCATATAATTCCTGGGTTTGTCAGGTAGACCCCCAAATATTTTATAGTGTCTACAGTAACTTTAAATGGAATTTCTCTTTCTATTTCTTGCTATTGGACTTCATTAATATATAGGAATGCTGAGGATTTATGTGTGTTTACTTTATATCCTGCAACTATGCTAAATTTATTCATTATTTCAAGTAGTTTTTTACTTGATTCTCTAAGTATATCATCATATCATCTGCAAAGACTGGTAGTTTAGTCTCTTCCTCGACTAACCTAATTCCTTTGATTTCTTTTTCTTCTCTTATTGTAACAACTATCATTTCTAGCACCAAATTGGATAAGAGGGATGATAGTGGACATCCTTGTTTCACCCATGATCTTTTTGGAAATGTTTCCAGCTTATCCTCATTACATATAATGCTTGATGATGGTTTGAGATAGATGTAACTTACTATTTAAAGGAAGACTCCACTTTCCACTTATTCTTATTCTTCCTAATGTTTTTAATAGGAATAGGAGTTGTATTTTGTCAAAGGCTTTTTCTGCATCTATTAAGATAATAATATGGTTTCTACTAGTTTTGTTGTTGATATAATTGAATATACTAATAGTTTTCCTAATATTGAACTATCCTTACATTCCTGAAATAAATTCTACCTGATCAAAGTGTATTATTCTCATGATAAGTTGCTGTAGTCTTCTTGCTAATATTTTATTGAAAATTTTTACATCTATATACATGGAGGAAGATTGGTCTATAATTTTTCTTTCTCAATTTTGTCTCTTCCCAATTTAGGTGTCAGTAACATATTTGTGTCATAAAAAGAATTTGTGAAGACACCATTCTTATCCAATTTTCTCAAAAAGTTTATAACATATTGGAATTAATTGTTCTTTAAATGTTTGATAGAATTCACTCGTAAAACCATCTGGCACTGGGAAATTTTTCCTAGGGAGTTCATTGATGGTTTATTCAATTTCTCTTTCTGAGATGGGGTTATTTAAGTACTCTACTTCCTCATCAGTTAATCTGGGCAATTTGTATTTTTTGTAAATGTTCATCCATTTCACTAAGATTATCAAATTTATGGGCATACAGTTGGGCAAGATAATTCCTAATTATTGTTTTATTTTCCTCTTCATTGGAGATTAATTCATCCTTTTCCTTTTTGCTACTGGGAATTTGGTTTTATTCTTTCTTTCTTTTTATCAAATTGACTAGAAGACTATCAATTTTATTGCATTTTTTCAGAACAACCAGCTCTTAGTTTTATGTATTATTTCAATAGATTTCTTAATTTCAATTTTATTCATCTCTTCTTTTTCAGTATTTCTAATTTAGTATTTAATTGGGGATTTACAATTAAGTCTTTTTCTAGCTTTTTCAATTGCATGCCCAATTTATTGATCTCCATTTTATCTATTTTATTCATGTAGATATAAAACTTCCCCCTAAGAACTGCTTTGCCTTCATTCCACAAGTTTTGGCATGTTGTCTTCTTATTGTCATTCTCCTGGATCAAATTGCTGATTGTTTCTATGATTTCTTGTTTGACCCACTCATTCTTTAGGATTAAATTAATTTTCAATTAGTTTTAAGTCTATGGCCCTTTATTACATATAATTTATATTGCATCATGATCTTAAAAGGATGCATTAAGGATTTCTGCCTTTCTACACTGGATTGTAAGGTTTTTTTGCCCTAGTACATGGTTTATTTTGGGGTATGTGCCATGTACCACTGAGGAGAAGGTATATTCCTTATTAACACATCTAATTTTCTGTAGAGTTCTATCATATCTGGTTTCTCTAACATTCTATTCACCTCATTAATTTTTTTCTTGCTTATTTTGAGGTCAGATTTATCAAGTTCAGCGAGGGGGAGATTGAGGTCCCCCACTAGTATAGTTTTGCTATCTATTTCTTCCTCTAACTCTGATTCTTCTCTAGGACTCTGGATGCTCTACCACTTAGCGCATATGTATTTAGTAATGATATTGCTTCATTGTTGATGGTGCCTTTTAGCAGGATATATTTTTCCTTATCTCTTTTAAATAGATTCATTTTTGCTTTATCTGAGATAAGGATCGCTACTCCTGCTTTTTTTTTCCTTTAGCTGAAGCATAATATATTCTATTCAGTCTTTTACCTTTATCCTATGTGTGTCTCCC
This sequence comes from Petaurus breviceps papuanus, assembly GCF_028583685.1. Taxonomy (NCBI): domain Eukaryota; kingdom Metazoa; phylum Chordata; class Mammalia; order Diprotodontia; family Petauridae; genus Petaurus; species Petaurus breviceps. The sequence goes on along the minus strand of NW_027186645.1, from coordinate 5,666,979 downwards.
TGTTTCAAAAGTGTTTCTTGTAGACAGCATTTTGAAGGATTATGTTTTTTTTTAATCCATTCTGCTATCTTCCTCTGTTTTATGGGGGAGTTCATCCCATTCACATTCACAGCTATGATTACTGTCTCTTTCCCTGCACCCTAGTCCCTACCTTGTTTATGCTTTTATGTCTTCCTTCTCCTCCTTAAGAGTTTTTCTTTTGACCACCATCTCCATAAGTGTTCCCTTCCTCTCAGCCCCCTTCTTTTTCTTACCCTTCCCCCTTACCACTTCTTCCCTCCTTTCTAAATTCCCTCTTTTGCTTTCCCCTTTCCCCTTCTAGTGTCTGTAAGGCATGATAGATTTTTATTCTTAAGAAGGTATGTTATTCTTTCCTTGAATCAAAACCAATTACAGTAAATGTCATAAGAGTGCTCCTCTCCCTCCCTTCTTTACTTTATTATAATGTTTTTGTGTCTTTTCCTGTTAGAATCTATACTTAATTAATTATGTTATTCCCTCCTTGAACCAAAACCAATGAAAGTAAAGGTTATAAAATATTCATCTCCTTCCTTCTTTTCTTCTACTATAATATATTTTTATACCTCTTTGGTACAATTTACACTTTTCTGCTTCCTCCTTTCCTCTTCTCCCATTACAGTTCCTTTGTTCTACCTAATAGTTTTTTTTTTATTGTCACCTTGATTAGTTTATACGCACACCCTCTATCTATAACCCTTTTATATGTCTCCTTGCCTGAAAAATTATGCTTAGTTTTTCTGGATAGTTGATCCTTGGTTGTAGTCTTAGTTTTTTTTTTACCTTGTGAAATATCATTTTCCAATTCCTTCACTCTTTTAATGTAGAAGCTGCTAGGTCCTGTGCTATCCTGATTGTAGTACCATGATATTTGAATTTTTTCTTTCTTGATGCATGGAGTATTTTCTCCTTGATCTTAGTTCTGGAATTTGGCTACAATAGTTCTTGGAGTTTTCAATTTGGAATCTTTTTCAGGAGTTGTCCAGTGTATTCTTTCTATAACTATTTTACCCTAAGGTTTTAGGACCTCAGGGCAATTTTTTGATGATTTCTTGGAAGATGATGTCCAGGCTCTTTTTATCATTGTGGCTTTCCAGTGGACTGATAATTCTTATATTATCTCTCCTGGATATGTTCTCCAGGTCAGTTGTTTTTCCAATGAGTTATTTTGCATTTTATTCTAATTTTTCATTCTTTAGGTTTTGTGTGATTGATTTTTGATGTCTCATAGAGTCATTAGCTTCAAATTGACTGATTCTAATTTTTAGCAAATTATTTTCCTTGATTAATTTTGGAAGATCCTTTTCCACATGTTCAGATTTTGTTTTAAGAGAATTCTTTTATCCAGTTAGATTTTGCACTGTTTTTCCAATTTAACAAATTTTACTTTTTAAGGAATTGTTTACTTCAGTAAAATTATTTTCTATTTTGGCAAGTATAATTTTAAAATAATTAGTCAGTTTATCTTCTGCTTCCCTAATTTGCCTTTTGAAATCCTTTTTGAGCTCTTCAAAAATGCTTTCTGGACTTTAGACCTATTCATATTCCCACTGAGGCTTTAGAGTTGGGTACAGAGTCAGTGCTGACCTCTTGTGAATTTGATTCTTCTTGCCCAGTATAAAAGGATTCAATCATTTTTGTTCTTCCAATTTGCTTCTTTCCCATTGTGATTGCCTATTTCTTGCCTTTCAAAGTGAATTTCTGCTTCTGGGGTATAGAGGGTTCTGACCCATGCTTCTTATGCTGGGAGCTAGGCATTTGGTTATTGGCTTTGTGTGCTGTGTCCTCTGGGTGTCAAGACTGGGGCCAAGGCTAGGACTTTTTGAGTTGCCTCAAGATTATTCTGAAGCTCACAGTGTAACATGTGGGGGATGGGTGGTCTGGGTGCTTCAGGATTGCACCTCCCAGCCCCTAGGCTAAAACTCAGGCAGGCTCAGCAGCTGGTGGTCCTCTGGGCAAGCTGGTGTCTGCAGTTTCCCCTGGTGGTGTGAAGATACACCTGGGGTTGTGGTGTTAGGACTTGCTGGCTTCACCCCCCTGGGGTTCAGGATCTCCTACTGGTCAGCTGAAATGGGGCTTTTTAGGACAGATCCTGCCATGCACCTTAGCATTGACACAGCCACAGCCATGCCCTTCCTCTTGGACTCCTAAGCCTGCTGAGGGTTGCACTATTTCAGCATTTTACCCTGAGGCAATATTCTCTGGGTTTTCAGCATCTTAGGGAGAGAGTGGAGCAGCTGGGTTTTACTCTGCCATCTTGGCTCCAGGGATCTCAGGTAGTTGATTTTTGAACATTCAGGCTGTGGGTTGGTAGCCCCAGAATTAGCTGCTGCTGCCACAGGCCCTGTGCTTTCTCTTACCCACTTCTGGCAGATTCCCCATCCTGTGGTGAGAGGTCTGGGAATTTGCCCCTGTGTTGGGTGAATCAGCTTGTCCGGGCTTGCTCCGGCTCCACTCTGGTCAGGTCTCTGGTCTGCACTGGTGCAACCCCCCTGCTCCACATTTCCCCTGCCCAGTCCCACATATTATTGAACTCATCATTCTCTTTCATTAATTTTAATTACCACCAGCTATGACTCTCTAATATTTCTAACTTTAAATATCACATTTATCTGGAGTTATGTTGATTGATTACTTAAACAGTCTTCAAGTAAATCACTAAGCAATAAATCAATCACTGAAAAAGTTACTAGTATTTAGTTATTACTCTGTACCTGGCACTTGGTGCTATACAAAGACAAAAATGAAAGTTTCTGCCTTCAGGGAACTTCCATTCTATTGGAGGAGCCAACATATGCATATATAATTATATACAAAATAAAAACAAAATATTGACAAAATATACAAGTTGTAAGATGTTTGTGAAGACAATAATATTAACTTAGCTACTAGGGACTTCATCGATATCTCAGAGATTAACCATCATGATGATTGAGAGAGGATAATATCAATAATGAATTCACCATCTTAATATGCATACTAAATAACTCCATGTATGTGGTTTCTGCTTTAGTCTTGATGTGACAGCAGCCCCTCAATTGTCCTATTCTGTATACTAACCCAGTACAAGTTAAAATTCAGGGTTTTGACCTTTGTATCTAAGGGAATGAGAAACGAAAATGAAGCTGCTAGCCTTTTGGCCCCTGACCACATCCAATTTTCTATGTGAATAGCAGTCACCTTCCTCTATTCTCATCCTTGCTAAAATAAGAAAAAGGGCTATTTCAATAATAGTATGATATATTCAACATTTTTGGCCCCTATTTATATTCTTTGCATAATATCAAAAGGCAGTTGGCCTTTTACTCATCCATTAAATCTCTAGTGTTCTTTTTGGGGTCTATGTAGTTGTATGTGTGTGTGTGTGTGTGTGTGTGTGTGTGTGTGTGTGTGTGTTTTCTCATCTCTGAGGCTACAAATTCCTTTTAAGTCACTAAAAAGTAGCACAGATTAAGCTATATCATGTTCCAACCTGCACAGAGAAGTGATGAGGATGTTAGCAATTCAGTGACTTAGCTGAAATATTTTAAAATTAAAATTCAAGGCCATATAAGCAAGGGGAAAAATGCATAAGAAAGATGAAGGTAGAAGACAATTGTCTCTTAAGGCAACCTACCTTACAATGAAAATGACAGTTAAATGATGGACAGGAAACAACTATCACGGAGCTCAATTATTAGAGTGAATTCATTGGTAACAAAGAAATGCCTCGTGTCACATTAAAATAAATGAGGTAATAATAGTGACTTTTCCCTCCATTTTGTCTCCATCCCCCCCTCCCCCAAAAAATAAAGAAAGGAAAACATGTCAAAATGCTTTAGGGAAATCTTGATACAAGACTATTTTTAAAATGAACAATGAAAAAGCTCTATTTTATGTCTTCATAAATAATTTCATAATTATGCAATAAAGTCATATTTGTTGACGTAGACAAATGTTTATTATACCAAAGTATGAGTTAGACTGGATGGGGTTCAGGAGAGCTATTTTTTTAATTATCATTTTACCTCTAATGAAAACAATTAAGTATGCATTCATAAATCTGTAGCATAGCAAACCCCTTATAACTCCAGAAAAAGTACTGTTTTTAAAAAGATCCCTTGTTTACTGAAAAAAATTAAAAGAAACTTTCATGATAATTACCCTTTAATCGATATGTAAATTTATTATTGCCTAAAAAAGAAAACTCTTGTATATTTCTCGTTATGAAGTCTTCATAACCTTATAAATCTTCTTATGAACTGTTCTATAATGCAGATTCAGAATAAAGTGGGCAAGTCTTCACCAGCAATTTCAGAAGGACTTCATCAGAGGATGTTATTAATACCTTCTATCTACATACCACTTTACAAAGAATTTTTGTATCTAAAAGCTGTTTATGTATGCACAAATCACATTATAAAGGCTTCAAGATTAATAGTATTATTCTCATTTTATAAATAAGGAAATACATATATTGAAATGTCATGAAGATGAGCAAGACTATGAGGACATACAGATTAATAGAATTTTGTTCCCAGTCTAATATTCTTCCCGATATACCACAATGTTTCATGACCTCACCTCCCACAGTCCTGAGACCTATATAATATAGGGATGTTTCTTTACATCTACATTTTATCTGGGGGTAGCTAGGTGGTGCAATGAATAGAGCACCAGCCCTAGAGTCAGGAAGACCTAAGTTCAAATACAACCTCAGACACTTAACACACACACACACAAAAAAAAACTAGCCGTGTGACCTCAGGCAACTCACTTAACCCCAATTGCCCTCCAAAAAATAAGCAAGAAAAAAAAGCCCTACATTTTATCAGTATTATCTATGTTTATATCCCTAATCTTATCTAGAGATTAATAGTGGATATCAATATAGATATACATAGCATTATCTATATCTCTGAAGTCCTGGCAAATCTAGTCATTTTCACTATTGTTATTTTAAAATTCTGACTTAGAATCTTCTCAGTCCATTCAGAAATTGTTTTTATTTAATCTGGTGTTTGCTTCCTGGTGTTTTAGTTTAATTTATTATTGCATAATATATAATATGATATTAAAGCAACTTTACAGTGTTGTTAGGAGATCTAACATGATATCATATGTAGTTATTTGTAAGTCTAAAAGTAATATACATGTACACATGTACACATATGTATTCACACATGTATATATATACAGGCATAGACATATGCATATGTCTACTTATCTATCAACCTATCAATTTCAGAAATGCACTTTCTAGGCTTTGATGGAAATACATTCATGCATTTGCTATAATCTGCACTGGAGGAAAGGGAGTCAAGGGAAAAAATAGATGAGGGCCCTGCCCATGGGGTGAATTAGAGTCAGAAGAATAATTCAAAATTTCAGTTCATTCAGATAAAACAATTACAAGTTTTAATAAATTTTAAGTCATAGAATCATAATATTTAGAGGGAGAAAGGAGTACACATCAACTAGTTCAACTCCACAGTGGAGTTAAATTATTGTGAACTGGCCGGGGTTAATGTCAGTTCTAATAACTGTGGATTTTTATGGACATAAACTGAAATGCAATAGTATAACAGTCTAATTGTAGCCCTAAGACCAGTCATGGAAACACCTATGCAAAACACAAACTCTGTTACATATTGAAGTAAAAAAAAAAACCAAGATCAAATTCCAGCTTTGCCACCTCAGTGACCTTGGAAATACACTTGACCTGCCTGGGACTCAGTTTTGTCATTTGTAAAGAAGGCAGTGAAGATTAAATGACCTCTAGAATGTCTTCTAGCTATAAATTCTATGCTCCTATATTAAGGACTGCATAACCTGCCAAACTGCCTCAGAGAGATTGTGTTTATGCTCTCTGATCATTTGCAATAGAAAAAAAGCATAATAAATTGGATATAATTCTATGTATAGTCAGAAGACCTTGTTTAGAGTCTCACCTATTCCACTTTCTTGTATGTGACAGCCTTAGTTTCATCCCTTGTAAGAAGAGAATACTATTATCATAATCATCTACTTCATATTTTTTGTCTTGTTCTGTTTTGAGTTTGTTTTGTTTTTAGTGAGGTTCAAAATGACATGACATATTAGAAGCTTATAAACTTTAAAGTGCTTTACAGGTATAGAATATTCTTATTTAGTATTTCAAGTATAAGAGCATTCTGTTTTTAAAAAGTATTTAGTATAAACTACATTTTTACAAAAAATAGGCATCTTTCATTTAAAAATAAAAATAAAAACTTAAAGTTCAAAAAAATAATTTTAGCAATTTGGATTGGACAAATAGGATGTTTTAGTAGAAGTTATGAATAGATATATTTTATATTTCACATAGCCAATGTAAATAATTGTTTCTCTGTAAGGGTGACTAGTATTTTCTTAAGTAGGTTAGGAAGCCCTCTTGAACTTGTATTTTCATAATTTGTTTACTAAAAAGCCCCAAATGGGGGTAGCTAGGTAGTGCAGTGAATAGAACACAGACCCTGGAGTAAGAAGAACCTGAGTTCAAATCTGGCATCAGACACTTAACATTTAATAGCCGTGTGACCTTGGGCAAGTCATTTAACCCCAATTGCCCAGACTTCCCCTTTCTAAAAAAAAGCCCCAGGTAAACATGATTTTAGGTCCTGTCTTTAAAAATTAGGAACATATTCTATGATAGAAAAAAACAAATTAACCCAACTATTCAATATAAAATTTTAAACTTTAAAAATTTAACAGAGAAGCCACATTATCATTATCTTTGATGAGCCCCAGGATACATAAGTTCATACATCCATGCATGTGTACATATATAATTGGGGAGCAGGTGTGTAACAACAGAGTAAAAAAAATCCAAAAGGAAAAACTAATCAGATTGAGTATGAAATGGATTGAGGTAGCTAGATGGTACAGCGGATAGACTGCCCAATTTGAAGTCAGTAAGACTCATCTTTATGAGTTCAAATCTGGTCTCAGACACTTCCTACCTGTGATTCTGGGCAAGCCACTTAATCCTCTTTGCTTCAGTTTCCTCTTCTGTAAAATGAACCAGAGATGGAAATGACCAAACATTCTAGTATCTTTGCCAAGAAAACCTTAAATGGCATCACAAAGGGTCAAACACGACAGAAACAAATGAAAAATATATGCATTGAATTGAATACATTTAAAAGACTAGTCTATTAAACTAGTCTGAAATACCGTTAGGTCTCCAAACTATTGATCTCATAGCAGCAAAGAGTAGAAAAATGAAAGTTTGATGTAAACATGATTTACACAAAAGAAACATAAGATTTTCTCGTAAGTACAATTCACCTTCAATGATATCTTTTCCTGTTACTTTCTTATTCTAGGGAGGTGATCATGATATCTCAAAGGCTATTTCATTAAAGCACAAATCCATAATATTTTCTTAGTTTATTGGTTGTTTCCCTACTAATTATAAGCATATCCATGTCTGCCACATCCTCAAAAATCTCTCACTCTCCTTACTTCCTCTGTTCTACCCCACTAACCCTAGTTCTTTATGTCTTCACTCCTTTCACTGCTTAAACTTCTGGAAAAACGTTAATCTGCAAACAATGGCTCTAATTCTTTCCTCTAATTCTCTTTTAACACTCTACATTGTATCAATCAGTAAGTAAATGAGTATTTATTGTTTCCATGTGCCAGGCCATAAACTGAGTCCTGAAGATATACAGGTTATCTAGAGGGGATAAATGGATCAATTGAGAATTCTTGAGGATGATGAACATCATGCATATTTGTCAGTAGTAATGAAGAAGCCAGTAAAGAAGAAGTAATTGAAGATAAGGAATGGAATGGGTATGATGAAAGAGGAAATTTGCTAGAGAAGATGGAATGGAATGGGTTCATTCATGTTCTTTTTTTTTTCTTTTTTGAGGGCAATTGGGGTTAAGTGACTGGTCCAAAGTCACATGGCTAGTAAGCGTGTCAAGTGTCTGAGGCCGGATTTGAACTCAGGTCCTCCTGACTCCAGGGCCGGTGCTCTATTCGCTGTGCCATCTAGCTGCCTCATTCACTCATATTCTTAAAAGGAATTGCCATAGAAAAGAAAAGGGCTATTTCTTCATGTGACAGGAATGAAGGAGTCAAAAGTGGCACAAGATATTTGGATGATGTGATATGAGGAGGAGGGAAGAAGAAGCTCTTAGAGAATGACATCTTAGTTCAGTAAAATATGGCTTTTCAGTTAAAAAAAATTACTTCCAGCCTCAGCATTCAATTGAATCTGACCTCTGCAAAATAACCAATGATCTCTTAATTGCCAAATAAAATGATCTTTTCATAAACCTCATCCTTCTTGACCTCTCTGCAGTGAGAGACACTGTTAATCATCCTCTTACTGATCTCTTTTCTTTGGGTTTTTGTAATACTGTTCTCTCCTGTTTCTTCTCCTTCATTAGCTCTCATCTCTATGAAGATAATTCACAGTAGTAACCTTTTGTTTTAGTCTGCAGTCTTACATCTCCAACTGTATATTGGTCACATTGAATTGCATGTCTTGTAGACATCTTAAACTCAACATATCCAAAACTGATCTCACAATAAATACACCCCCCCAAAAAAAACCCTCCCCTCTTCTAAATGTACCACCATAATGGCACCACCATCCTCCCAGTCACCCAGTCTCCCAATCTAGTTTTCATTCTTGAGTCCTCATTCTTTCTTACCTTTTCTCCCACCAATATCCATTCAGTTGCTAAATCCAATCTATTTTATTTACATAATATCTCTCATATAAATGACTTTACTTTTTCTGATGCTACCATCACCCCAGTGTAAGTTCTCATAACCCTCAGTCCTGGACTACTGCAATAGTTTGCTACTATGTCTTCCTACCACAAATTGCTTTTTTACTTCAATGCATCTTCCGCTCAGCCGTGGAACTGTAGTGCATAAAGGGCATCTTATTTTCAATGAACTCACTATTCTTTCAAGAATCAAGTATAAAATTTTATATTTGGTTTATAAAGTCCTTCTAAATATAATTTCCTGTTGCCTTTTCAGTCACTTTAACCCCCTCCACATTGCTATTCTTCTCACAAGACTCTGTTTCTTGATTCTCCATTTTCCCTGATGTTCTAATTTCCTTAGAATTATGTTAGCATTGCCACCTCCTCGCTTCCATGGCATCCTTAAGGTTTCAGGTAAAATCACACATTCTCCAAGTAGTCTTTCTTAATCCTACTCTATCTAGACAATTGTACTGTATTCTTCTTGAAATTAAGTATATATAATGAATATTACATGTTATATGTGTGTGTGTGTATATATACATACATACATATATATATATATATATATATATTACACATATAGACATATCTTCTTAGTATGTAATTCCTTTTGTTTTTCCCTACATTAGATTTTGAGCTCCTTGAATGCAGGGACTGTATTTGTCTTTCTTTGTATCTCCAATGCAGAGATTATCTCATAGGAGGTGATTAATAAATTTTTTATAGATTTGGCTAACTATCAGAACAGACTTTCAGCATGGGTCTAGAAGCAGATTAGGTTCAAGCAGCAGATTTCCTGATTTTGAAAGTTAGGCTGATCATCAGAACACTGCTAATGGGTAATGGATTTTTTCTTTTATTATTTATTGGTTATTTGATTCATTGACCATCTACTACTCTGACAAGGAGATTGGGATTAAGATTAGTGTAAAAAATGAGCCCAATGAGGTCGGCTAGGTAGCACAGCAAGTAAGAGCACTGGCCCCAGTGTCAGGATGACCTGGGGATTGAATCCAGGCTCAGACACTTAGCACCCACCCAGAAATGCCTGGCCATGTGTAATATAATACCAAGGAAAGGCAACTTCCCAAGGTTCAGAATACCAGCATAGGTGCTCTCCATTTTATTCAGTGACCAACCAAGAACAGAGAAGATCAAAACATGACATCATTCCAAATACAGCATTTACTAATTGTGATTAAATAATCTACAAGGACTACCCCACCCCAGGACCTTCCAATCATTCAATCAATTACAAAGTCCCTGTTCTAAATACTTCTCCACCCCTAGGCTATACCTTCATTTGGTCCACCACAAAACCCCTCTTCTCAAATGGAGATTAGTTTCCAAACATAGGTAAAGTACCTTCATTTGTCAATCACAGAGCACAATAAGGTCAAAAGTTCCCCACCCCTGGATCACAATCGAATCTACCCCAGAGTTACATCAAGTTTAAACACAGCACTTAATACCCAAATGGAGGTCTTTTCTTCATCTTGACAGAGGCAAGTTCTCAGCAATCTTAGTTCCTGGGGAGACAAGGCTTAGCAAGGCCATAAGATACATTGCCAGTCCCTTCATTAATTTATCCTCTGTCTGTAGAACAGTCCTAGAACCCCTGAACACATTAGCAAAGCCCTCTCCCAGGATTTCTGTAAACATACAACAAGAAAATCCTTCTTCAGGGCTTCTGAACCAACAGAAAGGCTCCCAGACCCCTGCAACAACAGCACTGTCCTTCACCAGTGGACAGTATTCACTCTGTCTGCAGGACAGTCTCCAGACCTCTGCAACAACAGCACTGTCCCTCACCAGTGGACAGTATTCACTCTCTGTCTGCAGGACAGTCTCAGGCCTTCTTAGCGAACAGCCAGGTTCCAGGACTTCTTCAACAAAAGGACTGTCTTTCACCAGTGGAAAAATCTGGCAAAACAACATCAAAACAGACAGACAAAGTACCAGCAAAACAGCCATGTCTCCTCAGTCCTTGGCAGCTCAGGGGGCAGGTCTCAAAAGTCCAGGGCAATTCAAAGCGGCCACCAGCAATTCTCTTAGTCTCTCTCTCTCCACAAGGTGCTGCTTCCAAAAAGATCTTCCACCTCTCTCTTGTCTCTCCAAATCTATGTCACCAGCTCCTCCCAGTTCAGGACTTTCTTTTCACATCAAAAAGTCCATCCCACAGGTGGGATTAACAAGCTCTGGGTTTTAACACAATCAATTTGAAAACCAAGCCAATACAGGGGAATCTTTAATTGCCATTACTATCACACCGTGTAAGCTTGAGCAAGTTACTTAACCCCAATTGATTAGGGGCGGCCAGGTGGCTCAGCTAGTAAGAGCACCAGCCCCAGTGTTGGGGTGACATGGGGATCGAATCTGGGCTCAGATACTTAGCACCACACTCAGAAATAACTGGCCGTGTAACCTTGAGCAAGTTACTTAACCCCAATTGCTCAAAAAAAAAATGAGTTGGATTGATAAAACTTAAATCCATGAAATAGAAAGAAATTCACTCCAACAAACAATTATTATGTACTTGCTACATGCATGATATACAGTGTTCTTATATTCATAAATGATTTATTTTTATGGAATATAATATTAACTTAACTACAGCATCATGAATTGTCAGAGTTTCTCTAACAGGAGACTTTTTTGAAAAATGAAAGCCTTTTGTGAAGCTATATTCTGCAGTCTAACAGAGGCATGTTAATCAGACTGAAGTTGAGTTGCTATTAATTGTATCATCACATGAAACTGTATCATCAATTTAGCAATTTTTCCTGTCACTCAATCCTCTGATTTTGGTATCATACATTCAGGCACTAAAACTATATGCCTATTTAATAAGAAAAAGAAATACAAGTGAATTATATGTCCATATTTTATGTCTTGATTTTTCAACTCATTATAGGAGATGCATTATCTTTCTTTTTGTAAAAAAAAGTGCACCATTATATAATAATAATCAAATAAAAATATACAGTTTGCAAGGCTCTTTTAAATGTGATTTTACTTGATCCCCACTGAAGGTAGAGTTTTTTAGACCCATTTAACAGATGAGAAAGAAGTATCACCAGCATCAGTTGACTTGACTGAGGTCTAAGGTCTGACTGATCATTTATATAAGATCTCAGAGCTACCAATCAAAAACTCACTCCCAGTGGTTATTGTCCAAACCCAGAGGGATGTGAAAGTTGCACCAAGATTTTGATTTGACTGATAGCTACCTCTCTTTCTTTGTTCCTCCCTTTTGTGTGGGTTGCAGTGTTTATTTCACAATTTACTACACACAGAGTAATTTCATTAGGTTTTTTGGTTTAGACCCCATTCCTAACATATGAAAATCCTGTCTTCCTTGATGCCTTTCAATGAAATTTAATCACACAATAAATATATGCATTTTTAAGTCACCACTAAAAGGAATATAACCAAAGACATTAAAGGTTCCAATGCAGACAGGGCAACTGAGTTTCCTTCTCAAGAGCAGTGAGCTCCAGTCACTACTTGTTTTGTACCTAACCCAAACCAAGGCCATCAAAGAAACTCAGTTCCAGTGATCAGATTAAAACCTCGCTCTTTTGCTATTCCAAGAACGGAAAGGCATCAACAACTTAGAAGGTCTTGAAACTAAAATGGGTTCCCTCTGTCCTAGGCAAGTCTCTAAGTTTTCTAATTTTCCAAGCCATCAGTTCTGTTTCCCAGTTTGTTCTGGTGTAGCAGCAAGCACTCCAGGGTCCCTAGGGTGGCTGCCAACACAGGTTCTTAGATCTGCTTTTCTAAAGGAAAGCAACTCAAAATGGGTTGACAATCTTGCTTTAATCAACCAAACATATCATTTACCTAGTTCAGGGGGAAAAGGTCAGCACCCCGAACTTTAGAGTATACAGATAGAAGCATTTCAAGCATCAGGCCTCCAAATGTCCAACCATTACATTGATACCAAATCACAGTTACCAGAGAGGGAAGCATCAACATCTGGGTTTTTCAAAGCTGGGGGTGCTCTCAACAGCTGCCCAGAGCCTCATCTGGTCAAATCACACAACACTTCTCAAAATGAGCCCCAAAATAAAGTTTCACATCAGGGATTATATAGACTTCTCCTGTGTCAGAGAATGTAAGAAGCCTCTTGACCCACTGCCCAATCACAAAGCACCAAAGTGTGGGTGTTCCTGGAAAACAAACTTCCCACCACAGGCTCCAGGTACACTTAACCTAGGGGCAGGGAAGATCTTAAAAATTTACATTCCTATAACATTCTGCCCCAAGATCTTTCATGACCATAGCATAGGCAATTTACATTTGAATTAGTAATATCCAAGAGGTAACAAGCAATTACCAAAGTGGCCACAGGGCCTTAAACAAATACAAAGTATATTCAGGTGCATCTCTTCAATTCAAAACAAAAAAAAAAAAATGTCCAAATGAAGTTTTCTTGGGGGTAGGGGAGTGTCCTTTCCCTCACACTGGTCCAACACCTGCTTTCAATTTCCAGGAGGCAGCTGGGCAACAAAACCAACAGGGTGGGGTCCTTGGGGTTTCATGGCCCTTCACACCACCCACCATAGACACAAGTCCATGCTCCCCCTGCAGCAAGGAAACACATTCAGTACCCAGGTTTTTCTGATACCATCCTGCTCTTCATTTCTTGTAGCACAATGGCATTCCATTAGCAATAATAGACTTCAGAGAGGATTCTGGGAGGATGACAGAGTAGGTCAGAAAAGTTTTGGGTCCCCCAATTTCCTTCTCCAAAAAAAGACAGAATATCAACTCAGAGGGAAGGTAGAGCAGAAGAAATAAACAAAAGTGAGGGTCAAACAGTTGTTCTATTAGGAAAAACTTAAGGAGATACTACCTCCAGGGGTGGAGGTTCATCCTTGGTGAAGTACAAATATTTCCAGGCCAGTTCTGCAGAATCAACAAACAACAAGCCCTGGGGGCAGCTGGGGTCTAGAGGAAGCCTTAGTCTTAAAAACTTTCATGTCATAGACATGTGGGTTTCTGACAGCTATGTTGAGAAGATTGAAGGACCTTTTCACTGTCAAGGAATACCAAGTACACTTGTGCTAACCAAAGTTGTCCTGGGCTGCTGCTAAGGGGTGGTATGGTGAGAAAGAAGGAACCAAAACACATCTGCTGGGTGCAGCAGCAGAGGAACAGGGACAATGCTGGCTCTGGGCACTTGGAGGAGATCAGAGTCTAGGGTTTCAGTTCCAGGGCAGAGAGGATAACTGCAGTTTGCAGCCACCAGAGGGACTACAGGGAACAAGATCAGTTACAGCACAGTGTGGCTGGGGCCCTAGGTGTGGTTTAGGACTGGAAAGAGGAGCCTGAGACTCAGCCCCAGGACAGATCACAGCAAATAAAAGTAAGAAGGTCTTGAGGCCTGGGGCATCATTTCTCATATCTTGGGACTAGAACTCAATTACACTAATAGGTGCTAATAACAAACAAACAAACAAAAGACCACAAATAAATGAATGAATAAATAAATAAATGAGTAAACCAAGGAGAAAGGATCCAACCACAGATAAGTACTATGGGGATAGAGAAGATCTGCCTTCATATTCAGAGGAAGATAATAGAGCCAAAAAAAGGCAACTTCCTTTAAAAGTGAGAAACATCAAACGTTCCCAAACACAAAAAGAATTCTTAGAAGAAAGTACAAAAGGACTTTAAAAATCAGAGTGATTGAGGAAAAATTAGAAAAAATCAAGAGCAAGTCAAGCAAATCAAGAAAATTATAAAATGAAAGTGAACCAACTTGAAATGCAGAATCAAATTTTTTAATAAATTAATTAATCTTTAGTTTTCAACATTCATTTTTATAAGATTTTGAAGTCTAAATTTTTCCCCCTCTCTTAACTTCCCCCTCGCAAAGACAGCATGCAGTCTGATATACACTCTTCATTAACATTCATTTTAAACATATTTTCACATGTCATATTGTAAGAAGAATTAGAAGCAATGGGAGGAACCATGAGAAAGAAGAAACAAACAAACAAAAAACAGAGAGAGAGAGAGAGAGAGAGAGAGAGAGAGAGAGAGAGAAAATAGTATGCTTCAACTGACATTTAGACTCCACAATTCTTTCTCTAGATATGGATAGCATTTTGCGTTTTTGGAGTTGTCTTCGATCCTCGAAAGAACTAAGTCCATCAGTGAGTCATTATACAATGTGGCTGTTCTGGTTCTGCTCACTTCACTCAGCATTGGTTCATACAAGTTTTTCCAGGTTTTTCTGAAGTCTGTTTTCTCATCATTTCTTATGGAACAATAGTACTCCATTACATTTATATATTGTTCAGTCATTCACCAATCAATGAGCATCTCCTCAATTTTCAAATCTTCTCCACCACAAAAAGAGCTGCTATAAACATTTTTTTTTCTATATGTGGGTCCTTTTTGCATTTTTATGATTTCTTTGTGATACAAAGCTAGAAGTGGTGTGGCTCAGATAAAAGGTATGCATAGTTTTATGCTTTGGGGCTATAGACATATTTGGTTCTTTCATTCTGATTGGCCATTGCTCTTCTGCTCTGTGCTCTGGTCTTTTCCTAAGAATTTCTAAGATCCAAGAAACCCCCAAACAAAGCTTTTAGGGTAATAGCTCAACAAAGGAAAAAAATGCTGGGGACACTGGAAAACAGACTGAAAACCAATGACCACATTATACCCATCTTTCAATAGACCTGTTGTTTTTGGATTGAAGGGAATGGAACAGATATTATGAATGTTCCTCAACCTACCAGTCTTACACAAATGAATAAAAAGAAGGTAATTTTCCTTTTTGCAAAATTTCAAGAGCCCCAAATTTATAAAGCAGAAGGATGAATTAGTAGAAAGGCAGGTGTTGGGAAATGACGAAAGGAAACAAATTATTGATGGGAATTGAATTACTTAGGCCTCAGTCACATTTGAAGTCATAGATAGAGTAGTATAATTAATCTTACATTCCTACCACCTGTAAATCTGCCAGGCTTTGTGAATTAAATTACATTAACTGATTACATTGAAGTCTTAGCCTCCTTCAGGAGCTGCTATGAGACTTCAAAGCAGCCAGTGTAAGTGCTGAAACTACCAAGAGTTCTCTACAGTATTTAAACACTGACTCTTTGAGGTTGGGTAATGTTTAGACATCGTCTTTTCACCAAAAGTCAATGGAGGGGAGAAGGCTCCATCTTGGCCTCTGAATGCAGGGCTCAGACATGCTGAACCAGGGGTGGCCAAGAGGACTCTAGACTGAGCCCACAGACTCAGTGGAGGTGGAACTCCTGGCTGAGAAGGAGCTAGTTACCACTGTTGTGTTTTCATGGTGTGGAATGGTGGAACTATCTCAAAGAATTCAGAATCAGACTACCTCTAATCCAAGTATAGGAATTTGTTGAACTTACCTTTGCATTAGAGGGGGTCCCAATCAAAGACTCTACTCCATATATAATTGGGGTCAGGGTAAGAGACTTGGACCACTCATGGACACCAAAAACTGTTGCATTTTCATGATGTGTTGTGGTGGCACCATCTCAAAGAATGCAGAGTCATACCATTAATCCAAATATAGGCATTTATTGAGATTGATGCCTCTTATAAAGCAGGCTAAGTTCCAATAGGAACCAGCAACTGCAGTGAAAGTCAGATGGATTTTGTAGGGTAAAGATGCAATTGCACAACAGAGATTATGAATATTAAAAACGTAGGAGGGATTTGTTGAAGGATTAGGTAATACATAAGGGGTCCCAGTTTCAGTGGTAATATGCATGCAATTACTCACAATGCGTACAGAAAAGCCCATTTGGGAGGAGGGTAAGTATGATAATATTATAACAAGACTCTCTATGTCATAATTTCAAAATGGTTGAAACAACTGTACCAAAGAATAGCTTTTGCTATTTCTGTACAGGTATTTACTTAGGGAAAGTCCCATCTATTGTTTTGGGGTCCACATCTTGCTTGTGTATCCTGGTGGTACTGCTTTCTGACTGATTTGAGTATTGTGGTCCTGTCTGAGATTAGATGAATGTGCTTGTGGTTGAGTGCATGGATGCACCTGCTGTTTCTATGGGGAATGGGTCTGGGGGCAGTGACTAGCTAGAGTCAGTGGCTGGGATCTCATAACATGGACACTCTTGCTGCTCTCTCAGAAATATGGGTACATGGACACACCTCTTGTTCTGGTGAGGCAATAAAGCATATGTGAGGAAGTTGGGGTATTGAGTTGGGGGTGAGAAAAGAGTAGGTAGGTAGCAACAGTGACTATGTTGGGTTTGCGGGCCTGTGGTGTGGTTAAAGCCACATTGTGTGGATAAATCAGGTCATGTCTATTGTTCAGTGGGGTTCATAAGGAAGTTAGATTATGGGGGTTGGGTGCTTTATTAGGATTCCATTAGTAGGATGCTATTTTCCCTTAAATGTATATTTTTGGGGGCAGAGCCAAGATGGTGGCATCGAAGCAGGAGAACTCTGTGTGCTCCCCCCACAACCACCTCACATACCTATAAAATATGACTCTAAACAATTTCAGAGCTACAGAACCCACAAAGTGACAGAGAGAAACAAACTTCTTGCTGAAGGGAGCCCGGCAGGTATACTGGAAAGGTCCATTGAAGCATGCTGGGGGCAGAGCCCAGCTCCACATGAGCCTGTGGTTTTAGCCTCAGGGTAGCCCCAACCAGACTTTGGGAGAGTAGAGCACCAGCAGCAGTGGTGCTTTCCAGAATTATCAACCCATAAATGCCAAAGGCAAAGTAAAAGGTCAGTGTGGACTTTGGGAATAAGGGTATCGAGAGTGCAGACTGAACTCTGCCCTGGAGGGAGAAGAGACTGAGGCACAGCAGCTGTGCAGCCCCGCAGGGTGGCTGCTTCAGAGATCCTGGCCTGCAGATTGTAGGGGGACCAAGTGATCTTTCTGAGGGGTTATCACTATTGCTTTAACCTGCTTGGATCTGGCTTACTGTCTTGGGTAGAGATTCTAGGGTGTGTGATCAGTTGCCAGAGCATGTGGAGGCTTCAGAGAGGGCACCAAACTAATATCTCCAGCAGCTGGGACAAAGGTCCCCTCTATGGTAGCAGAGTTCTACTGTGGCAAAAATCTCAAAAGTAAAATAATTGAGTGGCATCATGAGAAGGCAAAGGAAGAAAAGCAAACAGAGCAACCCAACTTTACACTCCTATTTTGGGGAAAAAAAGGATAAAAGCATGGAACAGGAGGAAGACAGCAAAGTCAGAATTCATGCACCAAAAGCTTCCAAGAAAAATATGAACTGGTTATAGGCCATAGAGGACCTTAAAAAGGATTTTGAAAATCAAATAAGAGAAGTAGAGGAAAAATTGGGAAGAGAAATGAGAACAATGCAAGAAAATTATGAAATGAGAGTCAACAACCTGACTGAAGAAAATAACACCTTAAAAACAAACTAACTCAGATGGGAAAAAGCTCAAAAAGGCAATGAGGAGAAGACTGGCTTGAAAAACCAAATTTGCCAGATGGAAAAAATAGATCTCAAAAGCTCACTGAAGAGAATCATTCCTTCAGAATTAGATTGGATCAAATGGAAGCTAGTGACTTCATGAGAAATCGAGATACTATTAAACAGATCCAAACAAATGAAAAATTGGAAAGCAACATGAAATATCACATTGGAAAAATCACTGACCTGGAAAATAGATCCAGGAGAGATAATTTAAAAATTATTGGATGACCTGAAAGCCATGATCAAAAAAAGAACATAGAAATCATCCTTCAAGAAATTCTCAAGGAAAATTCCCTGATGTTTTAGAATCAGAGGACAGAAAAGAGGTTGAAAGAGTCCAGTGATCACCTCCTGAAAAAGATCCCAAAAGAAAACTCCTAATAATATTATAGTCAGGATCCAGAGTTAAAAGATCAAGGATAAAATACTACAAGCAGCCAAGAAGAAACAATTACAATATTGTGGAAACACAATTGGGATTTCTCAGGACCTGGCAGCTTCTACAATGAGGGTTCAAAGGGCTTGGAATATGATATTCTGGAGGTCAAAAGAGCTTGGATTAAAACCAAGAATTACCTATGCAGCAAAAAAGAGTATCATGTTCCAGGGAGAAATATGGTCATTCAGTGAAATAGAGGACTTTCAAGCAAGATTGATGAAAAAACCAGAGTTGAATAGAAAATTTGACATTCAGATGCAAGAAGCAATAGAAGCTTGAGAAAGTAAACAGGGAAAAGAAATCATAAGGAACTTATCAAAGTAGAACTACTTATATTCCTACATGGAAAAACAATAATTGTAACTTATGAAACTTTTCTCAGTATGAGAATAATTGAAGGGAATAGAAATGTATGTATGTGTGTATGTATATGTATGTATATGTGTGTATATGTATACATATACATGTCTATATGGGAGGGTATATGGGCACATGAATACATATGTGAGTATGTCTACAGGTATACATATACCGAAGGCACAGGACCAATTGAATAGGATGGATGATTCTTAAAAGATTAAATGAAGAGGGTAGAGAGGAATATAATGAGAGTAGATGGGGAGAGACAGAATGGGGTAAATTATCTCATATAAAAGAGGCAGGAAAATTGTTACAATGAAGGGGAAGAACAGGAAGACAAAAGGGAATGAGTCAACCTTATTCTCATTGAATTTGGCTTAAGGAGGGAATGACATACACACTAAATAGGGTATCTCACCCTACAGGAGAATAGAGGGGAAGGGGAAGAGAGGGGGGATAATGGAAGGGAGGGCAGGCTGGGGATGAGGGAAGTTGGAAGCACCCAATTTTGAAAAGGGAAATAATCAAAGTACACAATAGAACAAGTGGGGAGTGGAATAGGATAGAGGGAGATAAAGTCCGTCTTCTATAATATATTCACTATGGAAATGTTCTACGTAGCTACTCATGGTCAACCTATATTGAATTCCTTATCTTCCCATTGAAGGTAGGTGACAAGGGAAGAAGGGAAAGAATCTGGAATCCAAAGTTTTAATATCAAATGTTTAATATATATATATATAATTAATATTTTACATGTAACTTTGAAATAAGATATAGTGGCACTGGGGCATAGAGATCCACTGTGCCTTACTGGAAATTCGAAGTAGGAATGGGGAAAGATATGGGAGAGAGCAGATCGGGGAAGGGGGTATTCAGTGGGAATGCTGTTTTGGGGTGGTGGGTAGGGAAAATTGGGGAGAAAATTTGTAACTCAAAATCTTGTAGAAATGAATGATGTAAACTAAAAAATAAAAAAAAAGAGAAAAAAAAACATTTCTTAAACACTTACTATGTTCTAGGTACTTTGTTAGACTGGGAATACAACAATGAATCAAAAATAATCCCTGCCTTCAAGAAATGTTTAGTCTTATTATTATTTCACTCTCAGTTTGAGAAACTCATAAGTATTATCATCTGTTTTGTAATTTTTATACTAGTTGGCTCATGGTGAATTCAGTTCCTGACGTGTAAGTCCTAGAGTTAGAGAAAGGAACAACTAGAATTTTTTCTGTTTTCTAATGAGGAAAATAGTATCAGTTTTTGAACTCCTTGAAGCCATTGACTTTATTTTTCCTGACTTTGTATCCCTAGTGCTTGGTGCAATTCTTGGTACATAACAGGTATTTGATAAATGTTTATTAATTGATAACATATACAAAAATTTCCATCTACAATATAAATACAAAGTAGATTAAAAGTACCCTTAGAACAGAAACTAGTAGCAATTAAAATGATTAATAAACGCCTCCTGGTAGCAGAAACAAGATGGCAGAATAAAGGCAGGGACTCACCTGACCTCTCCCACAAACCCTTCCAAATACCTTTTAAAAATGGTTCTATGCACACTCTGGAGCAACAGAACCCACAGAAAGATGGAGTGAAACAAAATGCCCAGCCCAGGATAATTTGGATGGTCTGCAGGAAAGGTCTGTTACAGCAGAGTGGGAGAGTATCCCAGACCAGCTCATACTGCCCCTGCATAGACTGGGCCCCAGCAAACCCAGAGCAGGACTCAGGTTGACTGAATCAGTCAACTGAAACTTTGGCCCACAGAGGCCAAAGACAACTTAGGTCAGCAGGAATGGTCTGTCACACTTGGGTGAAAGTGGAGCACAGTCCAGCAAAGGCCAAACTAGCATATTGCTAGTCAACCATGCTTACAATGGGTAAACACGAGAGAATTATACATGATGACTCAAAGTTTGTAAACCTGATTGAATGAAAGAATGTTATGGCCCCCAACAGCAATATGAAAGTTGGGAAGATGGGTAGGTTGTGGAGAAACATAATAAATTCTGTTTAGGACATGATGAGTTTGAGATACCTGTGGGAATTTAAAATGTCAATTTCCAACATATGGTGGTAATGAAGAAGTGGAGCTCTGGACAGACTATAGGATCATAGTACTTAGAACTGGAAGGGAACACCTGCATTCTTTTTTCTAGTCTATCTTCCCATTGAAGTGCAGCTGTTCACCCATCATTATCTTAGGGTTGCCATCCATTTACATGTTCTTATTATTCTAAATGATTCTTGCCTCTATCTTCCTATAACCTGCCCATAGAGCACCTATCCAATACACTAGAAATCTTCCTCTAGATTTCTAGACATTCCATTGGTAACCCCAACCAACATGGGGTTGTCCATGTATTATTTCTTGCTAGTGCTGTGACTGGACCACCTCCTTTTCTGATCATAAAATGTTTTTCACACATAAATAAGATTTGTCCTTTCTCCACCAACTCCAAATACATCATTGAAATTGTTTTATTTATTTATTAATTTCATAGTAGAGTGTTGGTTTCCTTCCCTGCAGAAGCAGATCACTTTTCTTTTATTTATAATAAATTTTATTTATTATCACTTTTATTATCTCTTTTTGTTTGACAAGATAAGGTCCATATCTAGCCTTAAATACAAAATTTATACTAGCTATTTGGGAGTTGTGGTTCTACTCCAGGGGTGGGGAACCTATGGGCCTCAAATCCATGTGTGGCCCTATAGGTCCTTGGGTGGGGCCCTTTGACTGAATCCAAATTTCACAAAACAAATACTTAGGGATTTGGATTCATTCAAAGGGCTGTAACCAATAAACTATAGGGCCACATGTGGCCTCCAGAGCCATAGGTTCCCCACACCTGGAAGAGTGCTAGGCCTAAAGTCAGGAAGACTTATCATAACTGAGTACAAATCTGGCCTTAGCTGTGTAACCCTGGCCAAATCAACTACTTAATCCTGTTTGCCTCTGTTTCCTCATGTATTAAATGGACTGGAGAAGGAAATGACAAAACGATGTAGTATCTTTGCCAAGAAATCTCCAAATGGGATCACAAAGACTCCGACACAACTGAAAAAGACTGAACAACAACAGCAATCCCAAACTTTAAACCACTATATAAGTGCGAATAGGTATGGTGGTAGTAGTGCTCCTGCTGCTGCTACAAATAACTATGTAATCTTACATTTAGAGCTGGAAGAGATCTAGTTTAGAGGAAATTAAGTCCAGTCACTTAATTTTACAGATGAAGAAACCAAGGCCCCTGGAGGTGATGATTTGCCTATAGTCACATAGCTAATAAATGCATGAAAGTGAGTTTTGGATCCAGGTCTACCTGTTAATTGCAGGCTTCCAGCTACTTTTTTTTAACGACTGTTTCAAAGTTCTTTGTAATTTTTCTGTGCCCCACCCTCATGTTGCCAACACACATTCCTATAAAAACTGAAAAATAAGAACATTAACCTAGATGTTGCCTACAAAACACTGTAGTTTGGGACTGGCCTCTTACAATTTCCATATCTCTGTAAAATTTTACTTAACATTTTATTTGAAACAAGGTATCCACTCTTTTTCCTTCGTACAATAAGCTTCAGAGTTAATTGCTTTTACATCTTTTTTCCCTCTAAATCAGCTTAAAACTATTTGAGTAATCTTCCTTCTTCTACTCTTGCCTCCACAATCCTGGATATTTTGGGATTTGTTTTCCAAAACTTTATCTCCTAGAACTGAAAACAAATGCCATAAATCCTCTATGAGAGAAAAACTGCTTTTCATGGATCTTTTTTAATCTTTTAAAATTGTGCTCTCTAAGCTATAGGGTGGCATTTCAGAAACATAAACAAAATGCATTTCCTTTTTAAAAATCCATCCCTAAAACTTGTTCTTTCATTTTCACATGGCAACTTCTTCAAAATGCTGCCTAGAGCTACTTGACAATAAACCCCAGAGCTAGGCTTAATCTCTTTACCAAAGGCCTAAATACCTTCCATTTTACATGAGGTCTCCCTTCCCTTTCAAGGCCTGAATACTCACTTTAGGAATACATCTTCTGGGTTACATGATATTGTCTCTAGCTAGAAAATTTTATACACTATATATGTATATATATATACCATTTATATAGTAGTGTGGTGGGAAGAATACTGAACCAGACTACAAATACCAGTCTTCTAGTTTTCATCATGCTGCATAACTTGAGCTGATTATTGAAGATCTCTGGGCCTTGGCTTTTGCATCTGTAAAATGTAAGTAAACCTGCTCGGTTTCACAAAGTTTTTTGAGACTCAAGTGGAATAATGAATATGATTGGTACTATGCTATACAATAAAGGAAAGAGGCCAAAACTTCAATAACCTCTGATTTCATTCCATTGTGGGTACCTCTCCTAACACTACAACACCTCTCTGATTTATTAGAATAGGTAGTGGATGGGGTGGCTAGGTGACCCTGGAGTTGGGAGGACCTGGGACCAGTTCCAGCCTCAGATACTTAACACCCACACAAAATAACTGGCCATTTAATCTTGGACAAGTTACTTAATGCCAGTTGCTTTAAAAAAAAAGAATAGGTAATGGAAATCCCTCAGTAAAGTAAAATGTAAATATAAGGTCTTTTAAAAAGTATTTAAAGATGTCAGTCAAAAATCATTTATGAAGCACTTATTATATGCCTGAAACTTTTCTAGTAATGTTCAAATATAACTGGACCTCCATTAAATATGTTTTATTGCAGTATGAATAGAAGATTGGACTATGAAGGTTATTAAACCAATAGATTGAGAGAGAAAAGAGAGCTAAAAGGCTACCTATTTCAACCCCTCACTTTATCATTGAGAAAAAAGAAATCCAGGATGGTTAAGGGATCTTCTTCAGGTCACCAAGATTGTAAATAGTAGAGTAAAGATTTGGATAAAGGTCTTAGGATTCTCATTATCTTTCCACTGCATTATTTTCTCTCAAGATTAGAGCATCAGAATGTGATGAATTTCACAAGGCTTTTCAGAAAGTCTTAATTTATAACATTTCATGTAATATATTTTACTTCATTCTATTAAAAGTAGTGTAATAAACATAGTGACATAAATATTGACCTTACATAGTAAAGGATTGGGGCTGAATTATTTTCAGCATATGAATTACCAAACAAATAAATGACCTATTAAATAGCCTAAAAAGTTCCATCACATACAACAACTGTGTGAGATCAAATTTAAGGATGGTTCAAATCCTGATCTTCCTTGCTTATTAGTATAGTCATTTTCTTCATCTATAAAATAAGTATGCTAGAACAGATAGAATGCAATGATTTTTTTTTAAAGCTGTATCCAACTCAAATTACTTTTTTTCTTTAGATCTTCTATTCTTTTCTTCCATCCCATCCTCTATCTGAAAATATGGAAAAATACATACAGTGACTCTAAAAGAGTTTGGACAAATGCAGTCATTGAAATGGGATATCTACTACCCTTCAATTATATATATATATATATATATATATATATATATATATTTTGTTGTTGTTGTTGTTGTTGTTGTTGTTGTTGGATAAGTGGTCTCATATGCATAGGCAAATACTCCATGGGTATCAATACTCTATCATCTTTAATGATTCTTGTCCATATCTTTCCATAATTTTCCATATAGAATCCATCCAATATGATATTTGAACTCATAGAATTCATTTTAGTGTTTTGTTTAATGCTCAATAAAGTCAAAACAATAAGAATTTATTAAATGTGTGCCAGAAATTGTGCTAAATGCTTATGAAAGAAATAACAATAAAAAGAAAGACATCTTCTTCTCAATTATCTTGCATTCTAATAGAGGAAAACAACACATAAAAAGGTACAAAGTCAGTATAGGAGGAGGAGGGGTAAAGGTGGAAAAGGAAACTCACAGAGTCAGAAAAGGAATTGAGAAGTAAATATAATTGATCTGGAGTCCCTTCTTTAAAATGGAGTTTCTGGGATGAAATGACCAATTAATGGAAGGGGCATCAGGGTAGCAGAATTTTCTAGTATGAGAAGGCTACTGTAATGGGACTGGAAAGTTTCTAGAGTAAGATTTCTCAAGCATGCTCAGGTTTTCTAAATGTCAACCCTTACTCACTGCATTACTCATCTGTCTCCTTTACAACAATTCTTCTCCTTCTGAGATTATTCTATAATATGAAGCCATAATCCTTAGCTGGAGAACACTAGAAAGCAGGCTGATCAAGGAGTTCCAAATCAATTTGAACTCTAAAAACCATACAACGAGTCTACAGAATATTAGCCCTTTAGGGAATCAGCTGGGTACCTTTCCATGGAGTATGGGAATGCCAATTCTCCTTTTGAGAAGGAGCACGTATACTTAACAATTCCTGAAGAGAGATCAGAAACAAGAAATCTGTTAATGGACTTTGCCATTCCAAGAGATGGTAGTAGGGGCAGCTAGGTGGCACAGTGAATAGAGGACTGACCCTGGAGTCAGAAGGTTCTGAGTCCAAATCTGTCCTCAGACACTTAACACTATCTATGTGACCTTGAGCAAATCACTTAACCCCAATTACCCTGCCTTCTCCGTGAAAAAAAACAAAACAAAACAAAAAGAGATGGTAGTAGTTGGAACAATGATGAAGGACCTACAAAATTACATGGTAGAAACAGAAATATGTTCATTCAAATAGTCTGAGTGAACCATGTTCCTGAATTTAAACTTATAAGTAGAGGAGTCAGATTCACTGTCCATCAGCCACATAAGACCTGCAAAAATGCTGCTAAACCAGATTAAAATGGAAATGTAAAATGCTAAACAAAATAAAATATAGCATAACATACATCATCTTAATTTTTAGTTTTCTAAGTCAATATGCGGCCCACAAGAATTTGATTCTTTTTGAATTTGACCTGGTGTAGAAGAGAGATAATTTTTATTTCCTTGGCAACATGTTCCTTTCTTTTTGAAAAGGAGATTTCTTCTGCAAAGAAGGTCTTAGGAATTGCTTCATGAGTAAAGCCTTGTCATGACAGGAAAGGCAAGAAATCAAGACTTGGAGATTTCCTGCTATTACAGTGAGTTGATTAGAGAGTGTTGGTAATAGAAAATGGGTTGCACATATAACAGGTCCAAAATATATGGCAGATCCAAAATCCCAGGGAATAATATGAATCACTTTAATGTCCTGTGAGAAAGATATTAATTTAGAAGAATGTTAGCACACCATCCCAGATGACTATCTTTTAGTTGATTTCTTTAATACCATGCATGCTATTGTTTTGTTATACATATCTTTATGGACTCTTGTGAGTCCCTCTAATGGCCAGCAAAGAAGTACTTAGGGCCTTGTTTCAGCTATTTAATTATTTATCACCTTGTTTCGGTTCAAGTTTCTTTTGAGCCTTGCCCATGAGTATATCAAGTCTTTGTTAAGAAACAAAACTTGTGAAACCCACAGTGGGAGGAACTTACTGATGCAACAGGAATGGGTAGAAGAGGGAGGAGTTAATGACCATATATAAAAATAAGCCCAAACTGGGAGATAGCAGACCTGAGAAGGGGAAGGTTGCATAGGCCAGGCACTATGTCTGTTCTGTTGCGTTTGTGATATTTCATACAGAAACCCTGGACCTTAATGGAAGCCCTGAAAGAGGATTTTCTTTTTTCTGTTTACAGATGTCCTGGAGGAGGGTTTCAGAGGTTCTGGAACTATATTGACATTTTGTGTTGAGTTCTCAGACTTTGTGGATCTGTGCTGATTTCATAGGCAGAAAGTGTATTAATGATAGTGCCAACAATGTGCATGAATGTTGTTTTGGCTCTATTAAGCTTTGTCTTCCCAGAAACTGAAATTGCAAGGGACTTGATGTGGACTGTATACTTTGAGCTTCAAAATGGAATGGGAACTGAATGAGGAACTGGATGAGGAGTTGGAAGTTGCCTACCTGTGAGTACAGGTGATGATTACATAGATTCAGGAGGAGCTGGATCCATGGAAGAGTAACCATGGAATCTGCAAGCCAGCCTCAAGTCAAGATGAGAAGACCTGTCCTTGGGCACTTAATGCTGACTGAGAAGACCATGACTTATTGTATTCTAGGGGTGGGAGAATTTTGTACTCTGTATGTTGTACCTCTTGAGAATGATTGAGTTAAGCATGATTGGAAACTAATCTCCATTCAAGAAAAAAGAAGATGTTTTGACTGAGAGATTAAGACAATGTGACCTAGGAGTGGAGAACTTTGACCTTTGTACTTTGTGTCCCTTAAGGAGGGTTGCTCCTTAATGATGACTGAGTTAAAGACTTACTGAATGATTATACTTTGTGTCCCTTAAGGTGTCTTGATTCTTAAGGATGATTGAGTTAAGAACTTACTGAATGATATCTTTTGTTTAAAGTTATGTGGCCACTTTGATGAAAACTATGTGGCCACTTTAGTGATAAATTGTTATGTTATACCATTGTGAATGATGTACTTTGTTTTCTGTGAATGTTTTGCTTTAGTTTACTGCTGAATAAATAGAGAGTTCACTATACTATGTGATCAGAAGCTGAAAGCTGTTCACAGCAGGAGAAAGTTGCCCTGGAAAGCTGCTCATGCTTGACTTTACATAGAGATAAGGAGATGGCCCAGTGGGGAACTTGGGGCCTCCAGGACACAAGTAATCCTCTAGATCCTCAAGTATGGCCCTTTGACTGAATCTAAACTTTACAGTTGTATGAAGTACCCTGGGACCTTTGCAAGGAAGCAAGTCTCTTAAACTTCTAGTCTTAGAGATATTGCTAGGACATGAGAGGTTGGGAGAATTACCCAGGGTCATACAGTTTTATACATCATAAGCATGACATAGTCTTCATGTTTCCTACTGTTTCTGCAGTTTTAATTTTATTGAAAGCTTGAAAATGAATGTTTAACTAGTAATTAGAATGTAAATTAAAACAACTCTAAGGTTATATTTCACAGCCATTACATTATCAGAAATGACAAACAAAGAAAATTTCAATTGTTGGAGGAGCTGCAGGGAAAAAGGGAAACCAAAGTTGCTGTGAGTTGGCCAAACCATCCTGGTAGGCAATTTGGAACTGTATTGTGTGTATTCTTTTACTCAGTGACATCACCACTATGGCTATATTCCAAAGAGATTAGGAAAAAAAAGGAAAGGACTATATGCTAGGGATATGTTGGAATCAATTCATACCAACTCAGGAGAGCTGATTGTTAAGCATTCAAGTTATCAATTACACCTTGGAGATTGAAAACATTACAAATCTGGCATTGTTTATTGTGTAGACTTAGGGAATTGATGAGAAAATATTAAGAATACAGATTAAACTTAAAATTGTGTTGTGCAATTTTAGAGAGATAGTTGTCATACATTGACAGGAACATATAAATGTATGAATATAAAGAGAAAAGAGAAGAGGGAGAGAGGAAGAAAGGAATGAAAAAAGGACTTTGTACTGTGGCATAGGGGTGGGAGAACTTTGTACTTCTGTAAGTTGTACTTCTTAAGGATGAATGAGTTAAGCATGATTGGAAACTAATCTCTAATCAAGAAGAAAAAAGAGTTTTTGGCTGAGAGATTAAGATGATGTTACATAGGGGTGGAGAACTTTGACCTTTTTACATTGTGTCCCTTAAGAAGACTTGCTCCTTAAGTATGATTGAGTTAAGGCCTTATTGAACGATTTCTTTTGTTTAAAGCTATATGGCCACTTTAGTGATAAGTTTTATGTTGTAACATTGTGAATTCTGTACTTTGGTTTCTGTGAATGTTTTGCTTTAATTTGCTACTGAATAAATAGAGAGTTCACTATACTATGTGATCAGAAGCTTAAAGCTGTTCAGAGCAGCAATCCTCTGGTAAGCTGCACATGCTTGGCTTTACAATCCTTTGAATCTTTCAATTTTCTGAATATTGAAATAAAGGTTGTCTTCTGTGTAATATCTATTGATTACCTTGGGAGCTTTTATAGAGGATAAGGACCTTATTACCGATATTTGTGGAAACCTAAGCATGATCTGTATTGTGAGTTTTTCCCAGCACAGATTCTGGGTAGAGACAGTAATCCAAATAGTGAATTATTCTTTTTGCAAGCCAGCCCCCAAGAGAAGATCCATTTTTAAAAATGGGTACAGTTATAGCTAGCAAACTTAATTCAAAGACAAATATCTTTCTTGAAGAAATAAGATGGGTTGCAAGTGATGTTACACGAGAGTAAACAGGAAGTCATGTGAGGGTTGGTCAGAATTCACCCTTGCCCCAAATATGGGGGGCCAAACAAGAGGCAAGAAAAGGCATTCTTAGCCACATACTAGAGAACAATACAATATTTTGAAGATTTCAATGAAATGAGAATTTATGTTGAAACTTCTGCACTTGAGACAACATTCTTTTAAGGTGCCAATGAGCTGACTCTACCCCTAACTAGCACTCATGTTGCCATGGATCCCTAAGCTATGGATAGACTAATAAAAACCTATTTAAAATTTTATGATTTGCAGAATACTTTAAACACATTATCTCATTTGACCCTCATGTGAAGTAAGTGATATAGTTATTTTTATCCTTGTCTCATAAACAAGGAAATAAGCTGAGAGGACAAGTGACTTGCCCAGTGTCACACATAAGTAGCTATCTTTAGTCAGATTTGAATCCAAGTCTTCCTATTCCCAGGATTAGCATGTGCTACTTTGCATGCCAGAATGCCTCATAAGCATAATTAATTATACTAGAAACTATGGAATTTACACTATTTTAGCTTAGATATCTTAAATCATGAATTATTTGATGGAGCTAAAGTAGTGTCATATATATTCTTAAAAAAAAAAACAACATCAACAACAATAACACCTAACTTTTTTTGTCCAAAATGGGATACCATGTTAAAATCTTTATGCTGCAGAAGTGATCCTAGATATCCTTAAAATGAAGGGTAAACTAGGGATATTATAAATTTGATAAAGGCAAATTGTCCTACACAGAGAGAAAAGTTGTATTTACAAAATTGAAAGTGGAGTTGTGTTTTGATTCTATTTTATGTATAGTTAAGGTTACACATGTTTTTTGAAACCTAATTTCTTGTTAATGATGGGGCAAGAAGGGTTTCAAAAATATTCCATACTCTTTTTTTACTTACTAGTGCTTATGAACCAATATTTGAATCACTCATACATAAAAGAAAGATTTAGATGAAAGATATAGAACTGAAAATACGAGGGAAAATATTTTTGGAATGGTGTCAGCATGTTACAAATGTTTTCCAGTTCTTTGACAGACTCTAAATGTGCTTCAAATAGTGCAACTGTTTATTTTGTAGGGTGTATTAAGTTAAAAATTTCCTGTTTTATGTTTCTTAAATGGATTTGGTGCTCCTGAGAAGAGGCACTTAAAGCTTGTCTTTGAAAGTCCTCTACTAAGAAGTAACTGCAGAGAAAAGCTTCTATGCTGTTCTATTCAAAACAATTCAACAAGTATGCATTGAGTGCCCACTAGGCTGGCTAGCATTTTAAGGAACCTTTTGACAATACAAGGTGACCTTGGTCTTTAAGAGATTAGTTAACTTATATCATTAGGCATATAGTAAAATGAAAACTGACTTTGGAGACTTGAGAACTCAGATGAAATCTGACTTCTACTACTCATTGGCTGTGTTATCTAGGAGAATTAACTTCACCTCCATGAGTTTCTTTTTCCTCATTTATACATATGATGATAATACTTGCATGATAATTTGCTGTAAGAGATTTGCACTGATAAGTTAAAGGAAATGAAAATGTTACAGAGTGGTAGCCACATAATATTATTGCTTCCTTACTATTCATTAGCAGCCAATCCACTGCCATGTATGGAGGGGTAGTATTGAAGAGTGGAAATATCAATCTATGTAGTATTAGAAGCATGAAGTTCAAAATCTACCTGTGCTTCTTACTCTCTGTATGACCTTGGACAAGTCTCTTATGCTCTCACATTCTCAGTTTCTTCATTTGTAAAATGAAGGAGTTATACTTCAAAGTCTGTGACATCCCTTCAAGTTCTAAATCAACAGTGAATTCAGCTTCCCCAATGTCTCTCATACAGTGGCACTATTCCATCCCTCCACTCTCATGGTTAACTTTCTTCTTTCTGATCTAGCCTTTGTTGACTGCCCTATTTTCAGTCTCTCCCCTCTCTGATCTGTCCTCCAAAAGCTACCAAAACAATCTTCCTAAGGAACAGTTTTGATAATATTATTCATCAATTCCAAATCCTTCTTTCAGTGATTCTATACAACCTCCAGGAATAAGCAAAAGTTTCCAAAAGTTCATCGAAATACTTTCACAATCCGGCTCAGCCTACTTACTTCCCCAGACTTCTTTTATATCACTATCCCTCTTGTCCTCTCTGCAAGCATAGTTGAACTGATAGCTAGTCTCTGTATTTTACACCCCATCTCCCATCTCTGTGTTTGTCCAAGCTGTATCCCCTGTTTAGAATGAACTGCTGGTTCATTTCTGCCTCTCAAAATACTCATCTTTCTTAAAGGCTCATCTTAAATGTTTCCTTCCTTTTTTGAAGCTCTTCCTGGTGTCTCCGTTTAATGACATCTTTCCCCTCAAATCACATAATTATCTGAATATTTGTTTTCTCCATCCCTTAGAAGGTAATGTCCGTAAGAACAAGAGCCATTTTATTTTTGCCTTTGATTTATTAGAATCTAGAAAAGAATTTTGACCACATTGCTGTTGTTGTTCAGTTGGTTCAGTTGTGTTTGACTCTTTGTGATGACATTTGGGGCTTTCTTGGCAAAGATTCTGGTGCGGTTTGTTATTTACTTCAGATAATTTTACAGATGAGTAAACTGAGGTAAACAGGGTAACATGACTTGCCCAAGATCACATAGCTAGGAAGTGTCTGCGGCCAGATTTGAACACAGGGAAATGAACACTCCAGATCTGGCCCTCCATAAACTGTACCTGAAACCTCCTCTAAATTTAGAAAAGGAAAAAAGACATATCATATATTAAACATCTATCTTAGTCAAAAGACTTAGAAGTGATTAACATAGTAGGTGTCTAATAAATATTTTAAAATATAACAGAATTGAATTTTCTGTATTCCTTTTGCATAGTTGGTTGTCAGGACCAAGACGCTTGATGATAATCTTTCTCCAAAGTTTAATGGTGAATGGGTCCTCTATAACTAGGAAGTACATGGCTGTTTCATTTCCCTGTCTCTCTTCAGCAGAATCCTCTCAAGCAATCCTGGCTATGATAAATGCAAACACAATAGCATTTACATCATTGATATGAGCCTCTAGTGACTTCTCTGTATGAGTGGTATCCATCTACTCTGACCCCTGGTAATGACAGCTGACTTGCTCAGATAATAGAATACTGGCTTCATAGTCAAGTTGGCTTCAAATCCTACCCTAATTCATACTGCTTAAATGGCCCTGGCCAAATAACCTCAATCTCTCTGTGCTTCTAGAAGATCTTTAAGATGGTAAATTGCAGAGGAATTGCTTTTCCGTATTAATGGATGGAATTTGTTCATTGGTAATACTCAGCATCTATAAAATCAAATATGTATTTTTTAAAAAGGCAAAATTATATGAATTGAATTAACACAAAACAGAAGAACTACTACTTATGCGGGAGGAATGCAGGAGGGCTATGTGGGGAAAGTGCCTCCCATTCTAGTTTGTACTGGGATTAATGCTGGAGGCTCTTACATTTTTAAGTCTAGGATAAGGGAAAGGAAATTTATATGTAAGTACTATGTCCCCCTAAATAGAGCTTCTTATCAGATATCAGATGGTAAATTCTTTTATTTTGTCTTTTCATTACTCTGGTGCTTCCATTAATGCTAGTCCCCAAGCAAGGATTTATTTATACCTTTTCCTTGGGCCTTCTTAACCTTTTATTGTGATATTTGACATAAGTTAGCCATGTGAATTTGAACTACAAATAGCAAATTCCTATCAACTCCCCAAAGCAAACAGTATGAGCCCTCGGTTATTTTCTGTGAGGTATCATGGAAAAATCCACTAGACATGTGTTTTCTCTCCCTCCTCTCCAACCTGATAATAATTCAGTCACAGTCTACTCTTTTCTTGGATATTCACTGCTCTAGTTATCTTTTGTCTTCAAAAATTATTCTGAATCCCAGAATATTGTTCCTTAATTTTCTTTTGTTTATGTTGTGGTTTATTTGGCCAATGATTCATCAGCATCACATTTTCAAAATTATTCCTTCACTGTTTGTATTCAATCAGTTACCAATTCCTGTGAATTAAAATTCTGGAATATCTCTCCTAAGTGTCCCTTGCTCTCTAACATCCTCAACAAAGCGCACACCCACCACCAGAGAAACACATTACAACTCATCTGGAAAGCTATCTTCTTATATCCATTTTATCTCCCTTCTAATTCATCCTTCACTAATGCCAAACATATGGTACTATGGAAAGAACACTAGTTCTGGAACCAGAATACCTGAGTAAAAATCTTGTCTCTGACAACTTACTATCTCTGTGACTGTAGACTAGACACTCAATGTCCATGTGGCTAAGTTTCCTCTATTATAAATTGAGGACATTGAAAGATAGACCCTGAGTTTCTTCCATCTCTAACATAGTAATAATGACAATAAGAGCACTTTGTGGTTTGTGAAGCACTTCACATAGATCTTATTATGAGATATCTTGTAGCTGTATCAAATCTAAAACTCTATTATAAAGCAGCAATTGTCAAAGCTATTTGGTATTGACCGAGAAATAGAAAAGTATATTAGTGGACTAGTTTAGGTACACAAAAAAACAGTAGTCAATGAGGATAATAATGTACTGTTTGATAAACCCAAATACTCCAGATACTGGAGTAAGAACTCACTACTTGACAAAACTTGCTGCAAAAACTAGAAAATACTGTGGCAGAAACTAGGCATAGACCAACATCTCACACCAGATACCAATGTAAGGTCAAAATGGGTACATGATTTAGACATGAAGTGTGATATCATAAATAAATTAGGAGAGCCAGGAACAGTATATCCCTCAGATCTAAGGAGAAAGGAAGAATTTATGATCAAAAAAGAGATAAGAGAACATTATGAAATACAAAATGGATAATTTTGATTACATCAAATTAAAAAAAGTTTTTGTATAAACAAAACTGATGCATCCTACATTAGAAGAAAAGCAAAAAGATGGGAAACAAGTTTTACTGATAGTGCTACAGATAAAAGCCTCATTTCTCAAATATATGGAGAACTGGGTAAAATTTACAAGAATACAAGTCATTCCCCAATTGCTAACTGGTAAAAGGATATGAGCAGGCATTTTTCAGGTAAAGAAATTAAGTTGCCCAGTCATCTACAAACGTTCTCTAAATCATTATTGATTAGAGAAATGAACATTAAAACAACATTGATGTATCACTTCACATACATTAGACTGGCTAATATGATAGAGAAGGAAATTATAACTTTTGTAGTAGATGTGGGAAAATTGTAAAACTAATGCATTGTTGGTGCAGTTGTGGACTAATCTACCCCTTCTAAGCAATTAGGTACTATGACCAAAAGGCTATAAAACAGTGCATACTGTTTGATACAGCGATACCATTACTAGGTCTGTATTGCAAAAAGGTACAAAAAAGGGTGAGAAAATCTCACATGTATAAAAATATTTATAGCCAGGGGTGCCTAGGTGGCACAGTGAATAGAGCCCTGGCCCTGGAGTCAGGAGGACCGGAGTTCAAATCCTGCCTCAGAAACTTAACACTTACTAGCCACATGACCTTGGGCAAGTCGCTTAACCCCAAATGCCCTCCAAAAAGCAATATATATATATATATATATGTATATGTATGTATATATATATATGTATGTATGTGTATATATATATAGCCACTCTTTTTGTGGTGGCAAAAACTTGGAAATTGAAGGGATGCCTATCAATTGGGGAAACACTGCATAAGTTGTGATATATGAATGTAATGGAATACTTTTGTTCTATGAGAAAAAATGAGCAGCCAGACTTCAGAAAAATCTTGTCAAGACATATGAACTGATGGTGAGTGAAGTGATCAGAACCATGAGAACACTGTACACAGTAACAGAAACATTGTGCAGAGCAACTATGAGAGAATTAGCTCTTCCCAGCAATACAGTTTGCCAAGACAATTCTAAAAGACTCATGATGGAAAATGCAAACTGCATCCAGAGAAAGAACTATGGAGTTTGAATGCAGATTGAAGCAAATTATTTTCACTTGCTTTTTGTTGTTTTTTTTTCTTTCTTGTGTTTTTTTCCCTTTTGTTCTGATTCTTCTTCTACAAGATGACTAATAAGAAAACATGATTAATAGATTTTATAAGCATAACCTATATTGATTCCTTTCTGTTTTGGGTGGGACTGAGGGAAGGAGGGACAGAGAAAAATTTGGAATTCAAAATTTTACAAAAAATGAATAACTATCTTTATATGTAATTGGAAAAAATACTATTAAGAAAAAAATTCCTGAATCATGTGGAATATTGAGTAAACAGAAAGATTCATTTTGAGGGAATTGCATAGGACAAGAAACAAGGACTAGTGTCCTTGAACATGTAGAAAAATAAGATCTAGAAATTGTCAAAGAGACACCATAGCAAGAAGAAATAGGTTGTTGCCTAGGAAGTAGAAACATGTGATGTATGGATCTATAAAAATTATATTGTCAGATCAGCTATCTAATGTCATGTAGTATAGGAATGAAAAATCTCATATCCATATTGGATAAAATATATCAGAGTTGATTTTTTTTACAAAAATTTGATACGTGAAACATGAGATGGGAATGATGGGAAGAGAAGAAATTGGGGAAATTTATCTGTTTCTAAGGTAGGAGACCAAACATTAACTAAGATTTGGGGACGAGCCCCCCCCCAAAATTGGGAATAATAAAAAGCATAAAAAACCTTGCAATATAACAACACAGAGGAAATAATGACATTATATATATATATATACATATATATATGTATATATATATATATAGCAAACAAAATTTCCACTATTACTTTTTTTTGGGAGGGCAATTGGGGTTAAGTGACTTGCCCAAGGTCACCAGGCTAGTTCTTGTGTTAAGTGTCTGAGGCCAGATTGACACTTTATTACTTTTTGAATGTCCATTGTGTGCTATTTTGGACAATAAATCATAGCCCAAACCCTTACAAATATAAGGTGTTTACACAAGATGCAAGAGCCACAAAAGTGAAAGTAAAGCTTTGGGGATTTAATACAACCTAAAAAGGGGAGAGACTCACTGGTTGAGAGAATTGTTCCTAGCTTCCCCGCTCCTTCTCTCCACACAAATAGATCCAGTCTTCTATATTTCTGAAGATGTGGGCTGTGGGGGAAAAAAAAGAGGGAAACCTCAGTAGAGGATGCTGAATGTTTCCCTCCTGAAAATGGATAACAGGATGAAGAAGGAGCCATTATTCCTTTTATTTTTAAGCCTGTTCTCCATTGCTAGTTTGGAACTCAACTGCAGTACTTTAGTACAAGACTGAACTATAGTCTGAACCTAACCTGTCAACTTTATCCACCTGGAATCAGTCTCCTTGGTTTCTCTCCTGGGACATAGGATCATAAACATTTATTATTGTGCAATAAGAAATGACAAATATGAGGAATTCTGAAAATATGGAAAATGATATAAACTGATTCAGAATTAAATAAGTAGAAATGAAACTATATTTGTAGCAATTACAACATGCATGTAAGATATGTGTTTGCTCCATATAAGATACATATAGCCCCAGGAGCTATCTAAATGCAACTCTCTAGTGACATGTATAAATATCTCTAGAATCTGGCTTACTTCTCTCCAAGAGATTACTATCTCTACCTTGAAGGAAGATGGTAAAGGCTATGGATTATATTTACTTTTTAGCTGTCTAGCTCCAAGAGAGGATATAGAACTTGTATTATATCTATTTGTCCCCAAAAAGGCATCTGAAACAACAATGTGCTTTTGTATCAACCCTGCCCCTCACATCAATCTCATGTTAGCATTCTCTCCATTAATTTAGTCATATTCTATGTGCAACATGCAACACAGGGTTTCTCCTACCCCAGTCCAGCTTGAATGGGAGAGAGGATACATATAAATGAAAACCTTACTAAAAGAAAGGCTAATTGACTGATTTTTAAATGTTTCCAGATAATATATAAAGAAATATAGCTTTGCAATTAAGAGGGTAAGGCAGTGAATTACTGGGGCATAATATATATATTACTGTAGGGTCCAGAATTCCACTGCACAATGATATTCAAGGTCAAGATCAATACTGAAGGAAGAGGCCAGGTGCTTCCTATTGATTATAGATAGTAGTTTAATCAATTGAGTCAATTACATTGGGGAAGAATGGTTGATCCCTGCCAACAGTTTAATAAATTGTCAGTTTGGGGCAGAGGCCAGATTGCTAATTAGATCCCTACATAGACCCCCAGGAAAGCCCAGTGGTACTTACAGAAATCAAACAAAGGTCTGTGAAGCTATAAAGCATATTGCTACTGACTGGTGCATATTTTTGGGTTTCTACTTCATAATGAGCTCATTTCCAAACTTAGGCATTAAACTAATGCTATTGAGTAAATGCCCAAACACAGATTTGTGTACTGGTCACATGTGCTGGACATAATGATCCTGTTATGGTTGTTATTTTTAATATCTGAGTTATGAATTAGAATTTGAATTATGATTTCTACAGATCACTGTGTCCAGTCTTCCACCTTTCACAGAGTTTAAGTTATAACTTTCAGTTCTTATTGTGCTTCATGGCTTTTCCCTAAAAGAGACCCCACAATTACCTAATATGATCAGTACATGAGGAATTTTTGCTTATTGTTTATTAATACGGAGAAAAAGTCGAATGTCTTAGGAATAAAAGGTATTTTGGAAATGACCAATTTATTTTAAAATACATTTGAGGGGGTGGAGTCAAGATGGCAGAGTAGAAGCATGACCTCCAAGTGGCTCCAGCTTCCACCTTCCCCAATCAATGTAAAAAGGAGACTTTGAACAAACTTTGGAGCTGCAGAACCCACAAAATGATACAAAGAAGCTAACCTCCCACTGAGGACAGCCTTGCAGGATGGCATGAATTGGCCAGCTCAGCACTCTGGGAGCTGAGCCCAGGCCCCCGTGAGGGAGGTTTTAGGTCCAGGGTGGGCCTGACCAGCCGCCAGCTGAAGGGACTCCAGAAGAGCACCAGCTGTGGCTGTTTCCAGAGTTATCAACACATAGATTCCAAGGACTAAGTGAGAGGTAAGTACAGTCTGGACTTTGGGACCCAGTAAGTGGGAGTGCATCAGCTTTTTCCCCTGGGGCAGAAGCTTCTGAGACGCCGAGCACAGTCAGCCAGCACCATGTGGCAGCTTCAGCTCCTAGACTGCAGACTGTAGGAGGACCAAGCATCCAGTCTGAGGGGTAATTGTTCTTGCTTTAACCTGTTTTGATTGGCATTGCAGTCTAGGGTGGAGGTCCTGGGGTGTGTGTCCAACTTGCCAGAGTATGTGGAGGCCTCAGAGAGGGCACCCATCTAATACCTCCAGCAGCTGAGAAAAGTCCAGCATTTGGGACGAAAGCTCCCCTTTCTGGTGGCAGAGTCCTACTGTGGCAAAAAGACCAGGCGTCAAGTGACTTAGGGGAGATATAACCAGGCAAAGGAAACAAAGCAGAGAGAAGATTCCAACATAGACTCCTATTTTCAGGACAAAAAGGAGCAAAGCATGGAACAGGAGGAAGACAATGAAGTCAGAACCCCTGCACCAAAAGCTTCAAAGAAAAATACGAGCTGGTTATAGGCCATAGAGGACCTTAAGAAGCAGATAAGAGAAATGGAAGAAAAATTGGGAAGAGAAATGAGAACAATGCAAGAAAACTATGAAATGAGAGTGAATAGCCTCACTGAGGAAAATAGCACATTAAAAAATAGACTAACTCAAATGGCAAAAGAGGCTCAAAAAGCAATGAGGAGAAGAATGCCTTAAAAAGCCGAATTTTCCAGATGGAAAAAGAATCTCAAAAGCTCACTGAGGAGAATCATTGCTTCAGAATTAGATTGGAGCAAACGGAAGCTAATGACTTTATGAGAAACCAAGATGCTGTTAAACAGATCCAAACAAATGAATGAATAGAAGGCAATGTGAAATATCTCATGGGAAAAACCACTGACCTGGAAAATAGATCCAGGAGAGATAATTTAAAAAATTATTGGACTACCTGAAAGCCATCATCAAAGTAAAAACCTAGAAATCATCCTCCAGGAAGTTCTCAAAGAAAACTTCCCTGATGTTTTAGAACCAGCAGGCAAAATAGAGGTTGAAAGAATCCACCAATCACCTCCTGAAAAAGATCCCCAAAAGAAAACTCCTAGGAATATTATAGCCAGGTTCTGGAATTCCCAGATTAAAGAGAGAATATTACAAGCAACCAGGAAGAAACAATTTAGTTTTCTTCTTTCTTTAAAAAAAATCAGATTAACTAAAGATTTACCTATTTTGTTTTTTTCCCCATAAAATCAGCTCTTAGTTTTATTTATTAGTTCAAAAGTTTTCTTACTTTAAATTTTATTAATCTCTTTTAGTTTTAAGAATTTTTAATTTGGTATTGAATTGGGGAGTTATAATTTGTTCTTTTTCTAATTTTTTTAGTTGAATTCTGAATTTATTAATCTCATATTTTCCAATTTTATAATGTAAGCATTTAGAGTTATACAATTTGACTGAATCCCATATGTTTGGCATGTTGTCTTATTATGGTCATTCTCTTTGATGAAGCTATCTATTGTTTCTATAATTTATTGTTTGTCTCACTCATAATTTAAGATTTGATTATTTAATTTCCAATTAATGTTTAATCTATCTTTTCATGGCTGTATATTTCATGTAATTTTCTTGCATCATGATCTGAAAAGAAAGCATTTAATATTTCTACATTGGATTATGAGGTTTTCATAGTGTAGTACATGGTCAACTTTTGTGTGTCATGTACTGTTGAGAAAAAAAAAATACATTCCTTTGAAATTCCAATTCCATTGAGTTTTATCCAGAGGTATACCATATCTAACTTTTCTAAAACTGTATTCACCTTCATAATTTCTTTCTTGTTAATTTTGGGTTTAGATTTATCTTGTTCTAAGTGGGGGAGCCTGAGGTACCCCACGAGAATACATGTACTGTCTATTTCTTCCTGTAACTTACTTCTCCACTAAGAATTTGGAAACTATACCATTTAGTGCATATATGTTTAATATTAACATAACTTCATTGTCTATAGCACCTTTTAGGAAGATGTAGTTTCCTCCCTTATCTCTTTTAATTAGATAAGTTTTTGCTTTTGCTTTGCTGAGATCGATTGCTACCCCTCCTTTTTTTTTAACTTCAGCCAAAGCACAATTTATTCTGCTCCAGTCTTTAACATTTACTCTGTATACCTCTGCTTCAAAGGTGTTTCCTGTAAACAGCATATTGTAGGACTGTGATTTTTAATGCATTCTGCTATTTCCTTCCATTTTATGGAGAGTTCATCCCATTCATATTCATAGTTATGATTACTAACTGTGTATTTATCTCCATCCTATCCACCCCCCACCATTTATACTTTTCTCTCTCCTTCCATTTTTTACCTTCTCACCAGTGTTTTACTTTAGAGCCATAATCTTCCTCAATCTGCCCTCCCTTCTATCAGCCCCTCCTTTTTCTTTCTCCTTTCTTTTACTTCCCTATAGACTGAGAGAGATTTTTATGACCAACTGAAGGTGTATATTATTCCTTTTTTTGAGCCAAATCCTATTAGAGTAATGTTCAAACAATGCTTAAACTACCCCCCCAACCTTTCTTCTTTCCCTCTTCTGTAATAGACCTTTGTGTCTCTTCATGTAATATAATTTACTTTTTTCTGCCTTCTCCTTTCCTCTCCCAGGGCAATCCTTTATTACCCCTTAGTTAATATTTTTTTTATCATTGCATCAAAGTTAACTTATACCCATAATTACCCACTTATACCCACATTGATCTATGCATACCCCTTTTAAATGTCATAGAAAAGATACAGGTGTCAAGAGTTAAAAGTATTATCTTCCTTTATTGGGATGTACACAGTTTAACCTTAATGAATAACATGCTTTTTTTCTTTCTTTTTTACCTCTTTATGATTCTCTTGAGTCTTATATTTGGTGATGAAATTTCCTTTTAGTTCTGGTCTTTTCATTAGGACTGATTGAAAGTCTCCTATGTGATTGAATGTGCAATTTTCCCCTAAAATATTATACTCAATTTTGATGGGTAGTTGATCCTTGGGTGTAACTCAAGCTCCTTTACCTTCTAAAATATCATATTCCAAGCTCTCCAACCCTTTAATGTAGAAGCTGCTAAATCCTGTATGATTCTGACTGTAGTGCCATGATATTTAAATTGCTTCTTTCTGGCTGCTTGCAGCATTTTCTCCTTGATCTGATAATTCTGGAATTTGGCTAGAGTATTCCTAAGAGTTTTCTTTTTGGGATCTCTTTTAGGGGTTAATTGGTGGGTTCTTTCAATGACTATTTTTCCCTCTGGCTCTAAGATATTAGGAAAGCTTCCATTGATTATTTTAAGAAATTTTGTGTGGTATCTTTCTTTTTTTTTTTTTTTTGCTTTTTGAAAAATGTTGTTTTTATGGATGTCAGGTCATTCAGTAATTCTTAAATTATGTCTCCTGGATCATTTTTTTTCCAGGTAAATACCAATGAGGTATTTACATTTTCTTCTGTTTTTTTTCATTCTTTTGATTTTGTTTGACTGATTCTTGATGTCTCATAGAGTTATTACCTTCCACTTGACCAATTATAATTTTTAAGAAATTATTTGCTTTAGTAAACTTTTGTACCTCCTTTTCCATTTGGCCAATATTTTCTTTTGTAGATCTCATTTCTTTTCCCAAGTTTTCTTTTACTTTTCTTATATGACTTTTAAAATCTTTCTTGGGGAGGGGGGGTTGAACCAAGATGGTAGAAGGGAAGCAGTAACTTTTCTAAGCTCCTCCATGAATACTGTCACTAAACTTTAAAAAGTGAATCTAAATGGATTTTGGAGTGTCAGAATCCACTGGGAGACAGAGTGTGGCAGAATCCAGCCCACGGAAAGTGCCCACGTGGGTCAGGGCAGGGGGATCATGGAGCATGTGGGGGCTACACCAACCCAGACTAGAAAGTGGACTACAGAGGAGTGAGAAGGTGCCCAGGCCAGCAGACTCATCCACCTCAAGGGCAATTCACAGACATCTCACCAGTATTTCACCACGGGATAGGATGATCCATCAGAGCTGGGTAAGAGAAAGCTCAGGGCTCACAGCAGAGACAGCAGCTTCTCCTGGCATTATCAGAGCATAGCCTAGAAGTTTACAACTCACCTGCCTGATTTTCCAGGGGCCAGGATGGCAAAGTAAACTCTGGCTGCTCTTATTGCCCCTCCCTGACCAAGAAAACACAGAGATAAATGTCCCACCCAGAGTAAAATCCTGAAATAGCAGAAAGAGTCTCAGGCTTAGGAGTCACAGATAAAGAATGCAACTGAGGCAGTAAGGAGTGTGAAGAGAAGAACAGGAGGGGTCCCAGCAAGCCCCACCCCACCTGACCAGCAAAAGCCTGCCTGAGCTGTAGCCCAGGGGCATAGAGGCAGAAATCTGAAGTGGCCAGACCACCCTTCCCCCATAGATTACTCTGTGAGCCTCAGGGTAACTTGGGGAAACAATGAGAATTCTGGCCTTGGCCTCAGTCTAGACACCCAGAGTCCACAGTGTAGAAAGCTAACAACCAGGCACCTAGGTCCCAGCCTGAGAAGCTTGGGCCACAGTCCACTATATCCCAGGAGCAGAAATACACTCTAAAGGACAGGAAATAGGCAATTACAATGATTCCCAAAGCAACTTACGAAGGTAAGACCAAAGACAATAGAATTCTATTATTCTGAATGAGAAGAATCACTTTCAGGAGACACCATGGACTCTGTGTCCACACCTGGGACCACAGATGAAAATATGAACTGATCTCAAGTGCAAAAATACATTCTTGGAGGAGCTCGAGAAAGATTTTAAAAGCCAAATTAGGGAGGTAGAAGATAAAATTAAATCTACAGTTACCAAATTGGAAAAAAAAAGTCTCACTGAAGATAACAAATCCTTAAAAAATAAAATTTGTGAACTAATTGGAGAAAACACCTAAAAAAGGACCTTCAAAAACTAACCTAAGAAAATAATTCACTAAAAATTCGAATCTGTCAAATCGAAGCTCAGGACTCTGATGCAACAAGAGTCAATCAAACAAAACATGAAGATTGAAAAATTGGAAGAAAGTGTAAACTATCTCACTGGAAAAACAACTGCCATGGAGAACAGATCCAGGAGAGATAACTTAAGAATTATTGGTCTACTGGAAAACCATCATGAAAAAAGCAGCTTGGACAACATCCTCCAAGAGATCATCAAAGAAAACTGTCCTGTCGACCCAGAATAAGAAGATAAAATAGTTATTGAAAGAATTCATGGATCTCCTCCTGAAAGAGATCCCAAATTGAAAACCCCAAGAAATACAGTAGCCAAATTCCCAAATTACAAGAAAATATTGCAAGTAGCTGAAAGGAAACAATTCAAATATCATGGAACTACAATCAGGATTACACAGGACCTAGCAGCTTCTACATTAAAAGATCATAGCAATTGGAATTTGATATTTCATAAGGCAAAAGAGCTAGGACTGCAACCAAGGATTAACTACCTAGCAAAACTGAGCATAATCTTTCGGGCAAGAAGATGGTCATTTAATGACATAATAGACTTCCAGACTTTCCTGATGAAAAAGCCAGAGCTCAATGGAAAATTTGATCTCCAATTACAAGACTCAAGAAAGACATAAAAAGGTAAATAAGGAAAACACACTCACACCTACACACATGCATACATGCACACTTACATACACATTTACCTAACTTGGAATGCAATAAGAGCAAAGGGTTTACATCAACATATGAGAAGCTGAAAACCATCAATACTGAAATTAATATGATTATCATGACCTTTAAAAGGGATATACAGAGATAGAGGGTGTGGGTATAAATGAACTAATCTGATGGTAAAATAACCTAATTAAGGGGTTCAGATGGATTGTAATGGGATAAAAGGAAAGGATGAGACTGAAAAAGGCAAATTATGCCATACAAAGAGGCATAAAAACATACTATAGTAGAGGGGAAGGAAAGAGGGAGAGGAACATCATTTGAACATTATTCTTACCGGTTCTGGTTCAAAGAGGGATTAATATAATCAGTTAATTTTAAGATTCTAACATGAAAAGACACAAAAACTAATTAAATAGAGGGAAAGGAGGGAGGGTGAGGAGCACTGTATGAAATTTACTCTCATTGATTTGGGGTCAAAGGGGGAATAACCTACTGTGATAAGTATAAAAATCTATTGTGTGCTATAGGCAGTAGGAGGGTAGAGGGAGGATAAGAAGAGGGGATTAGAAGGGAAGGAAATAGTAGTAAGGGGAGAAGGTAGGTAACAAAGGGGGGCTTACAGGGAGAGAACACTGAGGGAGGTGGTCATCAAAAGGAATACCCTTAACGAGG
This sequence comes from Petaurus breviceps papuanus, assembly GCF_028583685.1. Classification (NCBI taxonomy): domain Eukaryota; kingdom Metazoa; phylum Chordata; class Mammalia; order Diprotodontia; family Petauridae; genus Petaurus; species Petaurus breviceps. Next base: position 5,622,340 of record NW_027186645.1, on the reverse strand, counting down.
AAAAAGGAGAAGGAAGAAACAAAAACATAAACAGGGGAGGGAATAGGATAGAGGGAAAGAGACAGACATTAATCATTAATGTGAATGTGAATGGGATGAACTCTCAGATAAAACAGAGGCTGGTAGCAGAATGGATTAAAAACCATAATCCTACAATATGCTGTCTACAAGAAACACATTTGAAACAAAGGGATATCCACAGGGTAAAGGTAAAAGGCTGGAGTAGAATATATTATTCCTCAGCTAAAGTAAAAAAAAAAAAAATCAGGGATAGCAATCCTTATCTCAGATAAAGCAAAAGCAAAAATAGATCTACTTAAAAGAGGTAAGGAAGGAAACTATATCCTGCTAAAAGGCCACATGGAGAATGAAGCAATATCATTACTTAACATATGTGCACCAAGTGGTATAGTGTCCACATTCCTAGAGAAGTTAAGGGAATCAGAGGAAGAAATAGATAGCAAAACTATACTAGTGGGGGACCTTAATCTCCTCCTCTCTGAACTTGATAAATCTAATCTCAAAATAAACAAGAAAAAAGTTAAGGAGGTGAATAGAATTTTAGTGGTGCTAGATATGATAGATCTCTGGAGAAAATTGAATGGGGATAAAAAGGAATACACATTCTCCTCAGAGGTTCATGGCACATACTCAAAAATCAACTATGTACTAGGTCATAAAAACCTCACAATTCAGTGCAGAAAGGCAGAAATATTTAATGCATCCTTCTCAGATCATGATGCAATAAAAATCATATGCAATAAAAGGCCATGGAATGATAGACTACAAACTATTTGGAAACTAAACAATTTAATCCTAAACAATGAGTGAGTCAAACAAGGAATTATAGAAACAATCAGTAACTTCATTCAAGAGAATGAAAATAATGAGACATCATACCAAAATTTGTGGGATGCAGCAAAGGAAATTATTAAGGAAAGTTTTATATCCCTGAGTGCATACATGAACAAATTAGAGAAAATGGAGTTCAATGAATTGGGCATGCAATTGAAAAAGCTAGAAAAAGAAGAAATTGAAAATCCCCAATTAAATACTAAATTAGAAATAATGAAAAACAAAGGAGAAATGAATAAAATTGAAATTAAGAAATCTATTGAAATAATACATAAAACTAAGAGCTGGTTTTCATGAAAAAAAAAAGCAATAAAATTGATAGACCCTTGGTCAATATGATTAAAAAAAGAGAAGAAAACCAAGTTATGAGTATCAAAAATGAAAAGAGTGAAATACCTCTAATGAAAAGGAAATTAAAACAATAATTAGGAATTTTTTTTTTTGCTTTTTGGAGGGCAATTTGTGTTGTGACTTGCCCAAAGTCACACAGCAAGGTTTTGTGTTAAGTGTCTGAGGTCAGATTTGAACTCAGATCCTCCTGACTCCAGGGCCAGTGCTCTATTCCCTGTGCCACCTAGCCACCCCCATAATTAAGAATTATTTTGTCTAATTGTATGCAAATAAATTTGACAATCTTAGTGAAATTGATGAATATTTATAAAAATACAAGTTGCCCAGATTAACTGAAAAAGAAGTAAATTACTTAAATAACCTCATCTCAGAAATAGAAATGAAACAAGCCATCAGTGAACTCCCTAGGAAAAAATTTCCAGGGTCAGATGGATTTACTAGTGAATTCTATCAAACATTTAAAGAACAATTGGATACCAATACTAGAAAAAACTATTTGGGAAAATTAGTGAGGAAGGAGTCCTACCAAATTCTTTTTATGACACAAATATGGTACTGATATCTAAATCAGGAAGAGATAAAACAGAGAAAGAAAGTTATAGGCCAATCTCCCTCATGAATATAGATGCAAAAATTTTAAATAAAATATTAGCAAAAAAACTACAGCAACTTATTACAAGAATAATACACTTTGATCAGGTAGGATTTTTTTCATGAATGCAACAGTGGTTTAATATTAGGAAAACCATCAGTATAATTGATCATATCAATAATAAAACTAGCAAAAACCACATGATTATCTCAATAGATGCATAAAAGGCTTTTCACAAAATACAACATCCATTCTTATTAAAAACACTAGAAATTATAGGAACAAATGGAGCCTGCCTTAAAATAATAGGTAGCATCTATTTAACACCATCATCAAGTATTATATGTAATGGGGATAAGCTAGAAGCATTTCCAATGAGATCAAGGGTGAAACAAGGGTGTTCACTATCACCCCTCCTATTCAATCTGGTACTAGAAATGTTAGCAGTAGCAATTAGAGAAGAAAAAGAAATCAAAAGAATCAAATTGGGCAAAGAAGAGACCAAGCTATCACTCTTTGCAGATGATATGATAATATACTTAGAGAATCCTAGAGAATCAAGTAAAAAGTTACTTGAGACAATAAATATATTTGGCAAAATTGCAGGATATAAATAAACCCACATAAATCCTTGGCATTTCTATATATTTCTAATGAAATCCAACAGCAAGAGATAGAAAGAGAAATCCCATTTAAAGTTACTGTAGACATTATAAAACATATGGGAATCTACCTGACAAAACAAAGCCAGGACTCATATGAACACAACTACAAAACACTTTTCACACAAATAAAATCAGATGTAACTAAGTGGAAAAACATAAATTGCTCATGGATGGACCAAGCTAATACAATAAAAATGACAATTTTACCTAAATTAAATTATATATTTGCTTTCATACCAATCAATTTTCAAAAAAAAATACTTTATGGAGCTAGAAAAAACAGTAACAAAATTAATTTGGAAGAACAAATGGTCCAGAATATCAAGGGAATTAATGAAAAGAAATGCTAGGAAAGGTGCACTAGCTATACCAGCTTTTAAACTGTATTATAAAGCAGCAGTCCTCAAAACTACTTGGTACTAGCTGAGGAATCTCTAGAGTAGTGGATCAATGGGATAGATTGGGTACATGAGATTCAGCAGTCAATGACTATAGGAATCTACTGTTTGATAACCGCAAAGACCCCAGTTTTTGTGATAAGAACTCACTATTTGACAAAAACACCTGGGAAAACTGGAATGTAGTATGGCAGAAACTGGGCATAGACAATTATCTAACACCATATACCAAAATCAAGTCTAAATGGGTATGAAGGCTGATACTGTAAGCAATCTGGGAAAGCAAGGATTAGTTTACCTGTCAGATTTGTGGAGAGGGGAAGGCTTTATGACCAAACAAGAATAGACAGCATTATAAAATGCAAAATTTATTACACTAAATTGAAAAGCTTATGTAGAAACAAAGCCAATGAAACCAATAATAGGAGGGAAGTGGAAAATGGGGGAAAAATTTTACAAACTATGTCTCCAATAAAGGACTCATTTCTAAAATATATAGAGAATTGAGTCAAATCTATAAAAATACAAGTCATTCCCCAATTGATAAATGGTCAAAGGATATGAACAGGCAGTTTTCAGAGGATGAAATTAAAGATATCTATAAGCATATGAAAATATGCTCTAAATCGCTATTGATTAGAGAAATTCAAATCAAAACAATTCTGAGGTACCACATATCACCAGTCAGATTGGCTAAGATGACAAACCAGGAAAATGACAAATGCTGGAGAGGATTTGGACAAATTGGAACACCAATGCATTGCTGGTGGAGTTGTGAACCAATCCAACCATTCTAGAGAGCAAGCTGGAACTATATCCAAAGAGCTATAAATATCTTCTTACCCTTTGATTCAGCAATGCCACTTCTAGGTTTGTATCCCAAAGAGATCATAGAAGTGGGAGGAAGACCCATATTTACAAAAATATTTATATCAATTCTTTTTATGGTGGCAAAGAATTGGAAATTAAGGAGGTGCCCATCAATTGGAGAATACCTGAACAAGTCGTGGTATATGCATGAAATGGAATACTATTGTGCCAAAAGAAATGAGGAGCAGATGGACTTCATACTTACCTGGAGAGGTTTATAAGAACTGATGCTGAGTGAGAAGAGCAGAACCAGGAGAAATTTGTACTCAATTGTAGACACAATGTATGTATGATGACTGATTTGGATAGACTGGACTCTTCTCAGCAATGCAGGGTTATAAGTCAACCCCAAAAGACTCATGATGAAGACAGATGTCTACATCCAGAGAAAAAAACTGAGTTTGAACCCAGATTGAAGCAAACTAACTACTCTTTTTATTTTTCTTGTTTGGTTTTGTTTCCTCTTTCCCACTGTTCATTCCATCTGATACAATCCTTCTTTATAACCTGACTAACGTCTAATGTGAAAGTATTTACTGATCCTATACTTGATTGTATTCTGTCATGGGGGGGGTGAGGGGAGGGAGGGAGAGAAAATTTGAAACTCAAGGAATTGTGTAACTGAATCTTGTAAACTAAAAGTAAACAAATTAATAAATACCAAAAAATTAAAAAAAATTAAAAAATAAATTAAATCTTTCTTGAGCTCTTCCAAGAAGGGTTTTGGACTTGAGACCAATTCGTATTTCCCTTTGAGGTTTCAAGTGTAGGTATATTGATAATATTGTTCTTTTCTGAGTTAATGTTTTGATCTTCCCTATCATCAAGGTAACTTTCTATTGTCAATGTTCATTTTTTCTTCTTGCTTATCTTGTTTGCCTATTTCCTGTTTTTTTTTTTTCTTTCCTTAAGTTTGCCTGCTTGCCTGAGCACAGGGGGCACTGTTTCAAGCTTCTTATGCTGGGGGTCAGGGGTCTGGTCATTGGCTTTGTGGGCTGGAGCCTCAGGTACTGACTGCTAGAGGCTTCTATGTGTCCGACTATTTACCGTTTTCTGAACTGGTGTCCTACTGGTGGTGTACACTGAGGACAGGCATGATTTTTCTGCATTTCCCTGGACTACACTGAAGCAAGTGGAGGTCTGGTTCCTGAAGGATGATGCCTGTTTGCTTTGAGATACCCTGAAGTACTTGGTGGTTCAGCTCCTAGATGACACCTACCCATCCTCACCCACACTGAAACAAGTTTTCGTTCTCCAGGCTAGAGTTTGCTGGTTCTCCTGGCTATGCTGAGGCACATGAGGGGGTTTCTGATGTTGGCATTTGCCTGCTCCACCATAATGGGGCTCAAGATCTGCCACTAGTTTAATGAAGTGAGGTTTGCTAGGATGCTTTCATTCCTGGAATCCACTTGTCTTTTTACCTGAATAAGATAGACCTTTCTTGCAGATCCTCCAAGTTTCCCAGGCTAAAAGACTGCTCCACCCCATCTTTCCACTGGGTGCACTGTTCCATGTTTTGTTCTATGGTGCTGTTTTATTGTTGTTCATATGTGAATATGATGGAACAACAATTTACTGCTTACTCCACCATCTTGAATCCCCTGTTTACATCATTTGTTCATTTAACAGTTGTAAAAGGCTTTCATTTTTATAAGTTTGACTCATCTCTCTATATGTGAGAGAAACAAGGCCTTTATCAGAAAAGTTTAGTTCAATTCTTTTTTCACAGTTACTATTGCTAAATGAATGTCTCTACATCTTATTTCACCCCCATTTATTCTATTCTCTCTCTCCTTTCACCCTGCCCCTGCTCAAAAGTGTTTTGCTTCTGACTACTCTTCCCCCAATATTCCCTCTCCTCTATTAATACAACCCTACCCCTTTTTCTTGCCCCCTTATCCTCCTACTTTTCTTTAGGGTAAGATAGAATTATATATCCAATGGGTATATGTTACTCCTTTTTTCAGCATATTCTGATGACACTAAGTTTCACTCAAACCCTATCACTTACCCCCCTTCCCTTCCATTGTAAAAGCTTTTCCTTGCCTCTTTTGTAAGTTAATTAACCCCCAATCTGTCTCATCCTGTGCTGTGTATAAACATTCTGGAGGGAAATGGTGATTCAATGAGATAGTGGGCTTTCAAGCATTCTTGATGAAAAGAGCATAGCTGTATAACAAAATTTTACTTTCAAATACTCGAGAAGTTTAAAAAATTAAAAAAAATTAAATTTAAAAAAATAGCTCAAGAGAAGCTTAAAAAGGTAAACAGGGAAGGGAAATTATGAGAGACTTAATAATTCTGTTTACAGCTTTATGCTCTGGTCCTAGAATATAAGAGCAGTTTACCTTGATGATTCTTCAAAGAAATCATCCAGGTGCTCTCTCTCTGTGTGTCTGTCTGTCTCTCTCTCTCTCTCTCTCTCTCTCTCTCTCTCTCTCTCTCTCTCTCTCTCTCTCTCTCTCTCTCTCTCTCTCTGTCTGTCTGTCTGTCTGTCTGTCTGTCTGTCTCTCTCTCTCTCTCTCTCTCTCTCTCTCTCTGTCTCATATCATAGCTTTCAGGTATTCCAAAAAAAATTAAATTATCTCTCCTTGAGCTATTTTTCAGTTTAGCTGTTTTTTTTCCAATGAGATATTTCACATTGTCTTTTATTTTTTTTCATTCTTTTGGTTTCTTTCATTATTTATTGATTTCTCCTATGATCATTAGATTCCATATGCTTCATACTAATTTTTAAGGAATTATTTTCTTCAGTGAGCTTTTGGACCTCCTTTTCCATTTGGCCAATTCCACTTCTTAAGTAGGTTTTTTCTTCAGTGCATTTTATTCCTCTTTTTAATCTGGCCAATTCTGCTTTTAAAGCATTGTTCTCCTTGTCTATTTTTTGTACCTCTTCTACCATTTGGCCATATCTATTTTTTTTAACATGTTTTCTTTCTTTTCTCACTTTTACCAAGTGTTGACTCTGTCTTCATGACTTTCTTTCATTATGCTCATTTCTCTTCCCAATTTCTCCTCTACCTCTCTCACTTGACTTTCAAAATCTTTTTTGTACTCTTCCATGATTTGAGGCCAATTTGTATTTTTATTAGAGGGTTTAGAAGTAGGAGTTTTGATTTTATCTTTTGAGTTTGTGTTTTTATCTTCCTTGTCACTATAGTCACTTTCTATGGTCAGAATTTATTTTTGTTGTTGTTTCCTTATTTTCCCAGTCTAAATTACTTGACTTTTAACTCTTTGTTAAAGTCAGGCTCTACTTCCAAGTTGGAGGGCACCCTGTCCCAAACTTCAGGGATTTTGTGCAGATGTTTTAATAGATACTTCTAGGGACCTGCAACATAGGGATCTAGGGATAGCTGTTTACTACACTCCTGTCATGTACTCTGGTCTGTGAGTGGCTATAGGTACTCTTTTCTTACCCTCAAACTGTAAGGAGGATTCCTGCTCCACTGTAGCTACAAACACTATTGTGCTAATGCTTCTCCTTTCCCAGGCACTGCCACTCAGCATTGCTATTCAGATCCGAGTATGGGTAAAGCAAAAAAGTCCTTCCTCAGTGCTATCAAAGAGATCCTCATAATCTCCATCTTAACAGTTGTTCTAATCTGTTACCATCTGAGAGCTAAGATCTATGGGAGCAGCCATTACTGCTGCTGATCCAGTGACTCCCAAAGCCTACTCTTGGCTTTGCTTGCATGGCTTCACTGGAATGTGCTCCACTCTCAGCCAGGTGGGACAGATTTTTCCTGTAGACCTTCTAAATTGCCTTTGGTATCTATGGGTTGAACAGTCTGGAAATTACCAGGCCTGGCACTAATTGGGTCACCCAGATGCCTGATCTTTGTTTGTTGGGGCCTGTTCTGAGTAGGTGCAGCCTGCACTGGACTGCACTGCTTTCTAACCTTGGTGCCACAGACCTTTCTTGCTGACCTTCCAAACTATCTTGGCTTGGAAAATTGTTTCATTCTGTCTTTTTGTGGGCTCTGCTGCTCTGGTATGTGTTTACAGTTATTATTAAAGGTATTTGGAAGAGTTTGGAAGACAGCTCAGGTGAATTTATGCCTTTACTCTGCCATCGTCACTCTGCCTTCCCCCCCCCACTTTTTTACTTTATGTTAAAAATATCCTATTTGCTTTTTCAATTCTCATACCTGTAGGTCTTAAATCACATTTTAGTATTCATTTCCATAAATTCACCGCTATTTATTTAACCATTTTCCTATTGTTGGACAAAGATTCTATCCTGTTTTTCACAATTAAATGTAATTTTGCAATAAAAAACTCTATATCTTAAAAAAAGAATAAAATGTTCAGGCTATATTTCCAGGTATAGGTTTTTTAAAGCACATAAATTTGGTTAGACTAACCTTTTCAGTTTTCAAACAGTGACCCCCCCAAAGACTTCTCTGCTATAAGCAAAGCACAAAGAGGTAGCTGTTGCTGAGGAGGTTTAGTGAAAAAAAATTTGAATTTTTTCAAACACAGTGTTAAACAATGTACAATAACAGAGATAAGAAATACACAGTTCACCTATATCTCATGTCTGTAGTTGGAAAGCGTGTCCTTGTACAATTGAGAATTCTGTACTGTATTTAAGATGAAAAGGCAGTGTTAGAGAAAGCAAGAGTCACTTGAGTACTATCAATAATTTACTCCAAGGAGCATTCTCCGGACAGAATGTGCCATTTTACATGCTTTGTTGGAGATAGAGGACTGACCCCTAGGGGATCTTAGGGGAACACCTCAGCACTTAGAAATAAGAAATGATAGTACTAAAGAAAATTCATCAATTGAAAAGCACTTATTTTACTCTTTGCCAGTGAGGTTTACAAACTATGGGTTTGTTTTTTTTTTTGTACATATGGCTTCTATATATTACAGTATATCATAGAGAGGAAGTATGGCATAACATAAGGGATACTATACTTGAAGCAATGTACCCTTTAGCTAGTCTCATCTGCTCTCTAAACCTTGGTTCCCTCATCTATAAATCAAAGGGATTGGACTACATTATCTTTTAAAATCACTTTTAGCTCTAACCATTTTTTTCCCTATAGTATTCCATGTCAGTCAGTGGTTCCACCATTTCCTTCAGATTAGAAAGTTTGGAGTTATAATTATCACTTTTAACTCTTCCTTTTCTTTTAACCTCTTTATCTTCAATCTGTGACCAAGTCTTGTCTTCTTCAGCATCTCTCTTAGGTGTGTTTTATTTTCTTCTTTACTCTCTCTATAGTCACTCAGGGCTCTGAAAACCTAATTAATGTTTGACTCAGGCCTCTATTTACTTTAAACCTTTCTTCAATCACACCAGTTTCACTTTCATAACATCATTACCCAGCTCAAGAATCTTTAGTGGCAACCAAATTGCTCTCCCAGCTGTTCCCTGAATATAACATTCTGTTTTTATTCCCTATAGTACTTTTACATGGAGTATTCTTTGTGCTTTGTGTGCAGGTCCTGCTGACCTCTGTCTCTTAGAATCCCTAACTTCCTTGAAAATTGAAGACAAGGGTCATTTCCTATTTGAAGCCCTCACTTCCTCATTTTTAAGAACTCTGTTTCATTAACTTTCCTGTATTTACTTATCTCTGTAATTTGATACCTCACTTTCTTAGTTTAACATAGATCTATCATTTTTTTTTTTGTTTTTGTATGTCTAACCCCAAACTTATAGGTTCTTCAATAAATCAGCATTCAGTGCCTCCTATGCCCAGAAATGTACTGGTTCATGGTGGTAAAAGAAAAAGTGTAAAATAAACCTTATTTTGTGGAGCTTACAACCTAATGGGGGTGACAACAAGTATGTAAATATATCAGTGTATCTCCAAATAAGCATACATACATTTACATATATATACATATATGTATACAAACAAATATATACAAAGAAATAGAATACAAGGTCATTTGGGAAGTAAGGCACCACTACTAGGTAGGATCAGAGAAGCCTTTTTGGAGAAGTGGGAGCTTTAGTTACAGCTTAAAGAAAGAGAAAGATAGTAAGCAGTGATAAATAGGGTGTGTGTTCCAGGCATGGGCCAGGAAGGTACAGCTACTGCAAAGGCATGGAAATAGAAGGTGGAGTTTGTATGGGGTACAGACAGAAAAGCTTACACTCAATATGTGTTTATTTTTTGAATGAAATTGAAAGAAAGATGTCCATTTATTTTATCCCACCTTATTCAAGACACTCTTAACTCTACCCAGCACCAGTGTTTATCTTCCACTAGACTGCTAGTCATACCAAATGAGACTATCTGACCATGCGTAAGGAGGTTGTTCCCTTCCTGTGTAAACTATATAAAAATAAATAAACAATAAGCATTTATATAGTATCTATGTGCACTGTGTTAAGTACTTTACAAAAATTTCTCCATTTATCTTTACAACAACTCTAGGAGGTAGGTTCTATTACTACCCCCATTTTATAGTTAAGGAAACCCAGGTAAATAGGGGTTAAGTGACTTATTTAATTCACTTTGATTAAGATCACACAGCTAGTGTTCGAGACTGAATTTAAACCTAGATCTTCCTGCATCTAGAACAAATTAGGCTCCACTGAACCATAAGCTATCTCTCCTGTACCACTAGGTTTTTAAATATTATCTTAGAAAGGCAGTCTCAGAAAAATCATATCAGGTGCATGCTTATTACCCAACTTGATAATGAAGTTAGACCTTCCCAATAAACCCATTCAAGTTTCATCTTGCCTTGCTTCTTTCCCCTTCTTTTCCCTTTCCTCACAAATTAACCTCAAAGGACCTTTGTCCACAGGCATAAGCACCAACTGTGACTAGGATCTTCTTTAATAGCTGGGAGTCCAGAAATACACACAAATGGAGAGGAAGCAGAGAAATTACTAATATCTATGGATCTAGAGTTTCCCCTGAAACATGGACTTAAAGAAAAAATGCCTTTGTGCCTGTTAGACACACAATTGAGTACTCCTTTCAACCTGCTTGGGTGCAATGGAACTGGTGGCATTGCTATTATCAATGACCAATAAAAATATTACCTTCTTTCACTTGTTCTCAAACTGGTAATCAATTTGCATGGGAAAGAAGCATTGAATAAAATCTTGCAATTTACTTGTGTGGAAGAGGGTTGAATCTATAAATGTGGCCTGGTTTTTTTTTCCTTATTTGATATTTTCTTCTCCTCAATTACATGTAATCAATTTTAACATTCTTTTAGTTTTGAAATTTTGAGTTTCAAATTATCTTCCCCCACACCCCACTTGAGAGAACAATATATAGGATATACATGTGCAATCATGCAGTAGACAATACCATGTAAGTCATTTTGTGAAAAAACATAGAAAAAAAACAAAAACAAAATCAAAAACAAGAAATATAAAGAAAGTAAAGAAAAAGAATCTTTGATCTACATTTAGGCTCTACCAGTTCTTTCTTTGGAGATGAATAGCACATTTCATAATAAGTCCTACAAAAATGCCTTGGATCATTCTATTGTTGAGAATAGCTAATTTATTCATAGTAGACCATCATATAATATTGCTGTATAATATCATGTATACAATGTTCTCCTTGTTCTTCTAACTTAGCTTTGCATCAGTTCATGTAAGAATTTCCAAGTTTTTTCTGAGAGCATCCTGATCATCATTTCTTATAGCAAAATATCATTTCATCACCATCATATATCACAACTTGTTCAGCTACTCCCCAATTGATGGAAAAACCCACAATTTCAAATTCATTGCCACCACTAAAAGGGCTGATATAAATATTTTTATCTCTTTAAATTTTTTTATTTATTCCCAGTTACATGTGAAAACAATAGTCAACAATTATTTTAAAAACTTTGATTTCCAAATTCTCTCCCTTCCTCCCTCCTCATGTCCCTGTCATTGAAAAGGCAAAAAATTCAAAAAAGGTTGTACATGTGTATTCATGTAAAATATTTCCATAATTGTTATGTTGTGAAGGAAAACATTGACCAAATGAAGGGGGAACCTAAAGAAAAAAAAAGAAAGTAAAAAAAGTAAGCTTAAATTTGTATTCAGGCACCATCAGATCTTTCTCTGAGAGTGGATAGCGATTTTTCAATTTCAGTCCTTCAGAGTTGTCTTGGCTCGTTGTATTGCTGAGAATAGCTAAGTCATTCAGAGTTGCCCATCCCAATATATTACTGTTACTTTATACACAGTACATTTCACTTTGCATAAGCTCATGTAAGCTCTCCGGGATTTTTAAAGAGGACTCCACTCAATTCTCATAGCACAATAGCATTCCATTGCAATCACATATTTGTTCAGTCATTCTCCAGGTGATTGGCATCCCCTCAGTTACCAAGTCTTTGCCATCATAAGAGCTTCTATAAATATTTTTCACATATAGGTCATTTTCCTTTTTTAAATCTCTTTCGGGATACTAGGTCTCTTTTGAAAAACCTAGGGTCAAAGTTTTGCAAGGGTATGCATGGTTTTATAAACCATTATGCATAGTTCCAAATTTCTCTATAGTATGGTTGAATCAGTTCACAACTCCAGTAACAGTGCATTACTGCCAAATTTTTCCCACATCCCCTGTACCATTTGATATTTTCCTTTTCTGTGCTATTAGTCAGTCTAATAGGCATGAGGTAGTATTTCAGAATGGTTGTGATTTGCATTTCTCCAATAAATAGTGAGTTACAGCATTTTTCATATGCCTATAGATAGCTTTGGTTACTTTTTCTGAAAACTTCATATATTTTGGTCATTTATAAATTGTGAAACAGCTCATGCTTTTAAAAATTTGATTCAGTTCTCTATATGTTTGGGAAACAAGGGCTTTATCAGAGAAAGTTGATCCATTTTTTCACAGTTACTCTTGCTAAATTAATTTCCATTCATTCTAATTCACCCAAATTTATTCTACTCTCTGCCTCCCTTTACTCTGTTTCTCTTCAAAAGTGTTTTGCTTCTGACTACACCTTCCCCCAATATGCCCTCTCTACTTTCAATACTCCCCCTCCTTTTTCTTGTCACCTTATCTTCTTACTTTCCTATAGGCGAAGATAGAATTATATACCCAATTCAATATGTATGCTATTCCTTCTTTGAGCCCCAACCTCTCACCTACTCCCTCTTCCTCTCCACAATTAAAGCTTTACCTTGTCTCTTTTATAAGATAATTTACCTCCAATCTCTCTCAAATTTTCCTTTTTTTCCAAGTACATCACACTCTCATCCCTTAACTTCATTATTTTAGGCATCATCCCTTCATATTAAACTCACACCTGTGCTCTCCCTCTATAGAAAATCCTTCTATTTACTCCAATAATGAGAAAGTTCTTAGGAATTACAAGTATCATCTTCCCATGTAGGAATGTAAATAGTTTAACCTTATTAAGTCTCTTATGATTTCCCTTTTCTGTTTACCTTTTTAAGTTTCTCTTGAGTCCTGTATTTGAAAGTAAAATTTTCTATGCAGCTCTGGTCTTTTCATCAAGAATGCTTGAAAGCACAATATTTCATTGAATATCAATTTTTCCCTGAAGGTTCATACTCAGTTTTGCTGGTTATGGGATTCTTGGTTGTAATCCTAACTACTTTACCCTCTGGAATATCACATTCCAAGTCCTTGGACTCTTTAATGTAGAAGCTACTAAAGCTTGCATTATCTTGACTAGGGCTCCACCATACTTGAACTGTTTCCTTCTGGCTGCTTGCAATATTTTCTCCTTGACTTGGGAACTCTGGAATTTGGCTCTAATATTCTTGGTAGTTTTCTTTTTGGGATCTCTTTCATGAGGTGATCAGTGGATTCTCTTAATTCTTAATTTGACCTCTGCTCTTGGAATATCAGGGCAGTTTTCCTTGATAATTCTTGAAAGATGCTGTCCAGGCTCTTTTTTTGATCATGGCTTTTAGGTTGTCCAATAATTTTTAAATTATCTCTCCTTGATCTATTTTCTAGGTCAGTTTTTTTTTCAGTGTGATGTTTCCCATTGTCTTCCATTTTTTTCATTCCTTTTGTTTTTTTTATTGTTTCTTTGTTTCTCATAAAGTCATTAGTTTCCATTTGCTCCATTCTAAATTTTAAGGAATTATTTTCTTCAGAGAGTTTTTGGAGTTCCATTTCCATTTGGCCAAATCCACTTTTAAAGGAGTTTTTTTTTCCAGTGATTTTTTGTGTCCCATTTTCCATTTTGCCAATTTTGCTTTTTAGGGTGTTTATTGTTTTCCTCAGTGGCTTTTTTGTACTTCCTTTATGTTTTACTTAGTACTTATTTTATGTTGTTATTTTCTTTAGTATTTTTTGCATCTCCTTTACCAAGCTGTTGACTCATTTTTTATGAGTTTCTTGCATCACTCTCATTTCTCTTCCAAATTTTTCTTCTATCTCTCTTACTTCGTTTTCAAACTCTTTTTTGAGCTCTTCCCTGGCCTGAGAACAATTCATACTTTCCTTGGAGGCTTTGTTTTTTGAAGGTTGTTTTTGACTGTTTGAAAAGAATTTCTATTTCAGGAGTCAATTTTGTTTTAATTAACCATCAAAAATACCCAAGCAAAGGGAGAATGGAACCAGATAAATTCATTATGACTTATATAAAAATACCTAAATATTTTTTACAAAATAACAATGAATATATCATAGAGCAATCAGTAGAAAATGTAGACTAATAGAAAAAAGCTCATTTGCATTCTTTTCTTTATATGAAAGAAAACTTTTTTTTTCCATCTTGGCGTGCTCTCTTTGCATCTGATAGTACTATAGAACTCTCATATTTTATGTATATGGTGCTATACACAAAACCATGTTCATGACCATGATGGGTTCACATGTCACCACTCCTCCTTGAATTCTTTCATGGCCTGAGACCAATTCATATTTTTCTTGGAGGCTTTAAATGAGGGACCTCTGATTTTGTTGTCTTCTGAGTCTGTGTTTTGATTTTCCTTGTTGCTAGAGTAACTTTCTGTAGTTAGAGATTTTGGTTTTTTTTTCCATTGTTTGCTGATATTCCCAAACTATTACTTAATTTTTAACGCTTTGTTAAAGTAGAGCTTTGCTTTCAAGGTGGAGGGTGCATTGTCCAAAGCTTTAGGCGGCTTGTGCAGCTGTTTTCAGAAACATTTCTAGGGATCTATATGTTTTCAGTTCTTCTTGAGTGGTATGATCTAAGGAGAGGAGTTTACTCCTCTCCTAACTTGTGCTGTGCTTTGAAAGTGACCACACACACTCTTTTCTGTCCTGGAACTGTGAGGTGGGGCCCTCTCCACTGTGGACACAAGCTCTGCTATGCTAGCATTCCCCTTGCCCTGATACTGCCACCCAGGACTGCAACCTGCTTCCAAGTATGGACAAAGTAACAGAGTCCTGCCTCAATGCTAGCAAAAAACCCCTGTAATTGATTTCTGCCCAATTGTTTGACCCCAAACCCTTACCACCTGTGGTCCAAGAGGTCTTGAAACTCCCTTGATGGCACTAATTCAGTGGCCCTGAGGCCTGCTTCTGTTTTTGGGGGCCCGCTCTGCACTCATATATCCTATACTGTACTGAGCTCTTCTCTCTCTCTCTGGTGCAACAGACCTTTCCTGCCTACTTCCTAAGTTATCTTGGTCTGGGAAATTATTACAATTTGTCTTTTTTTGGGTTCTGCCACTTTGGAATTTGTATAGAGTCATTATTTTAAGGTATTTAGAAGGATTTGGGGGAGAACTCAGATGATGCCTTTATCCTGTCCTTTTGGATCCCTCTGCAGGCTATTTCTTAGCCCAGATAATTTTGTTAACTGTCTGTAGTTTGTTTTGTCTGTGGATTTTTGAGTTTTGTCTTTACTTCTCTTAACATTAGCATTCCATGTAACCAACTTACCCTTTTCTGCTCTCTATGTTTACTTGAACATTTCCATCTGTTTTGATTGTCCTTCTTCTTCTTCTGACTGTCATGTGAGTGCTGACCTTGTGATAGTTCTCCATAAAATAGTCTTTTAGGTAAGTGTATGTTTGTCATTCCAAGTATTTGATTAATTCATTAAATCTGTACTCTCTGGAGCAGAATTTGAATGGTTGGCAGTTCAATGGGTCCTTTATCAGAGAAACTTCCTGCAGAAACATTTTTAATATGTTTCTTCATTGTCTATGTTACATCTTAGCAAAATGTAGTTTCTCTGATTATTTCTTTTTACTGAGTATGTTTTTACTTTTGCTTTATCTGAAATCATGGTTGCTACCCCTTCCTTTTTTACTTCGGCTGAAGCATTTTAGATATTGCTCCACCCTCCTTTTTTTAAATTGTGTATGCGTGTGCACATCTTTTTCAAGCCTGTCTCTGTTACAAACATGTTGTTGGATTTTGGTTTCTAATCCATTCTGCTTCCCAAATCCATTTTATGGGTGAGTTCATACCATTCACATTCACAATGATTATGATTGCTAACAGTGCATTTCCTTCCATCCTATTTTCTTCTAGCTTTCTTGTAGTTATTCTGTGTGTGTTTTTCTCTGTGTGTCTCTGTCTCTCTCTGTTTTACATATCACTGCCTCCTTTAATCCACCTACCTTTTGTCACTCACACCCACATCTTATCCCCTTAACTTCCTGTTTCCCTCTTTAGAAAGATAGATTTCAGTATTAAACTGAAAGTGCATATGTGTTATGTGTGTACACACACACACACACACACACACACACAGACATATTTCTTCTTTGAATGAATTCTGATGACAGTGAGGTTCAAGTATTGACTGCCACCCCACATTTTCCACTCCATTACAAATGGCATGCCTCCTTTATTTGAGAAATTGTCCCCCATTTTGTATTTTCCTTCTTTCTTCTACCAGGGCACCACACTTTCTTATCCTTTCATTTTATTTTCTGATATCATCCCAAAATAAACACACTCATGCTCCTTGTCTCCATATACCCCTTATGACTGTCTTAACAATGATAAAGTTATTAGGAGCTCCATGTTTCATCTTCCCATTTAAGTATATAAACAACTTAATTTAGTACCTTTTGATTATTTAGTCATGTTTTTTTTAATCCATCTCTTCAGTATAGTGTTTTAAAAGTACATTTTTTCTCTTTAGTTCTAGTCTTTTTTTTTCCCCTGAAGGATTATACTCAGTTTTGCTGTATGTGTGATTTTTAGTTTTAATCCTAGCTTTCCAGATTATCATATTCTAAGCCCTCTGCTCCTGTCATATGGAAGGTGGCAAGTCCTATAAGATCTTGACTTTGGGTCCAGAATATTTGAATTGTTCCTTTATGGCTATTCCCAATATTTTCTTCTTTTTGACCTGATAGGTCTAGAATTTGGCTATAATATATCTGGGAGTTTTAATTTTGGGATCTTTTTCAGGAAGTGATAGAGAAGTTTTTTCAGTTTTTATTTTACCTTCAGGTTATGAGATATTAGGGTAGTTTTTCTTGATAATTTCTTGAATACCATGTCCAGTATCTTTTTTTTAGATATGATTTCAGGTAGTGTAGTAATTCTTAAAATATTTCTCAGGTTAGTATTTTCCAATAAAACATTAAGCATTTTCTACCATTTTTTTCATTTTTTTTTACTTTGATTGTTTCTTGATGTCTCATGACATCATTTCCACTTGCCAAATACTGACTTTTAAGGAATTTTTTTGCTTTAATGAGTTTTTTGTTACTCTTTTCCCCCCATTTTATCATTTTGCTTTTTGAATAGTTTAATTCTTCAGTAAATCTATGTGCCTCTTTTATCAGTAGGCCATTGCTGGTTTTCATTAAGGTGTTATATTTTTCAGTATTTTTGTGCCTCTTTTACCAAGCTGTCATAATATTCTCATAATTTTTTTTTGCATCATTCTTATTTCTTTTTTTTTTAAGTTTTCTCTAGTATGCTTCATAGCAATTGTAGTTGGGCTGGTATCCAATTAGCATTTTTAAAATTATAGATTGTAGATGTTTTAAGATTTTTGTTTTCTGAGTTTTTATCTTGGTCTTCTCTGCCACCATAGCAGCTTTTTATGGTCAAGTTCTGATCTTCTTTTTGTTTGTTGATTTTTCCAATTTATTTCTTCACTTTGAACTTCACATTAAAATTTCTCACCTCTTGGTGAGAATGTATTGCTATAAGGTCCAAGCTTTTTCCTGCAGCTGTTGTCAGAGATAATTGTGGGGATCTATGAGTTTTCAGTGCTTCAAAGTTTTTGTGATCCAGGGAGAGTTCTGGTCATCGTTTTCTTACTGGTCTTTGCTCAGGGAAGACCACTACTCCCCTTCAGTTATAAGCTCTAGTGTTCCTCTTGCCCCTGGAACTATCACCAGGGACATTACTCCTTTATCATGGACCACAAGTGCTCATCTCTGCCCTGGAACTATAACCTAGAACTGCATGTCGTCAATACAGTTGCCAGTTCGCAACAGTTGCACCCAGTGCCAGCAAACACTCCCCTGTAATCTCTTTCTGACCAGGTAACTGACCCTTTTAACATCTCTGAGCTGACAGCTTCTGAAACAGCTGTTACTGCTACTGTCACAGCCTCCTTCAAGGATCACTTCTGCCACACTCTAGGCCAATTCCCTCCTCACTGTCACAGACATTTTTTTTGCTGACCTCCTAAGTTGTCATGGGATGAAAAAAATCTTTCACTCTGACCTTTTGTTGTCTCTTCTGATTGAAAACTTAATTTGAAGAGTTACTTTAAAGTTCTTTGGAGGGGAATATTGGGAAAGTTCACCAGGATTTATTGCCTGCATTCCACCATCTTTTTATACGTTTTTTACTCTTCCCCACTAAATCCCACCAATTTTATTAGGCCTAGCTTATGGTCACTTTTTCTATAAGGCCTTCTCAACCTCTAACCCTCTGTGCTCTCTGTCCCTTCTCCTCTTTGTCCTGTTGTACAGGTGCTCGGGAAAGGTGTTTGACAAAGAACTGGATTGAGGCCATACACTTACAAGGAGGAACAACAAAAGCTCAGCTAAGAGAAAGACAGAAGATTAGAACTGACGGACATACACATAGAAAGGGGCCATCTGGGGACTACATAGGCAGATATCTCCAGTCTGGGTAGGGGCGTGTGTCCTTGAATGAAGTTGAGAGAGGAGCAAAACAATGATTTACACAGAGCCGGCATGTTGCACACCCTGGAGTAATTTTCTTTTTATAAGTGTTTAAACACTGGGATAAACAAAGCCTGGAAGTACCAAGCAAATTTTGTGTCTATGAATGCACAAGATCCTTCTTGTTTAATAGGGAGACTGTTAATTCTTTGGGAAGAAGCCAGGTTCAGGAGCAAATGATGAATGCATATGAGACAGAGCTGAGAGTAGAGATAAAGATGGTATCTCCAGGAGGAAGGTATAAAGCTTTAGTATAAACTGTTATTAGAGCCAAGGTGAATTTGTCTCAAAAGACAGAAACAGATTAAAGAGCCTTGAGTTCTGAGTCAGTGCCACTGGATAGTCACCAATTTTCACTTTAGGAAATTTGGCTATGTATAGAAAAGAAGTAGATATTTGCTGGATCTCCATGCTAGTGTTTGGGAATTCTTATATTTTTTGCTTGCTTGGTGAAAAAATGTTTTATCTGGTCAAAGACATCCCTGGAATGAAAAGAAGTACATTTGCTGGTTTCTTTGAGGGAAATGGATTTTTGTTCTTTTCTAACAATTTGATTATAGAACTGCATATACCTATGTTTTTCAGAGTTAACTTCCATAGGCATGCATCAGGTATGTGGCATCAGGCAGAGTTCTCCTATGCAAATAGACTCTAAGCCAAAAGTCTGATTGGATAAATCCACACTTGGATTAAGGAAACACCTATAGACAATCAAAAGAAAAGGATAGAGATAAGGGCAGAGAGGCAAGCAACCAGGTCTTTGGGATACAGAGAGGTTAATGGTTTCACCAGAGTGCAGGTGACTCGATAAATACAAAAAGTTGTTAAAGATGTGTGTTACTGGTAAACTGATGACAGTACTTGCCTCTTACTGATACTTAGGGTCAGTCGATGGTCAGTAGTACCACAGAAAGTTTAACAATTATTTCGGTCTATACTATTTCTTACCTTGTTTGAACTACTATTGTACTTATCAAGCCATTAAGCACTTAATTAATATTCAAAATTATTGTATATTAGCCTTGTTTCCACATATTAATCAAAAGTTTGGAATTGGAGACACATGTAGACCTTGAATTTTGATGTTTATTTTGATGAATGTGGTAGATGCTCAGGGAATACTTATTGGTTACATATGTTAATTCTTTCTCTGCATTTGGCATGAGGAATGAAACAGGCTTTAAAATCTGAGTGTCTTATTGAGGTAATTAGCAAGGTTTTTAACCCTAGGTTTGGTCACCTATAAGGCTATAAGGAAGCCTGCTGTTCAGCCTCTGTGGCTCAAAAAATGCTAATAATTCTCTATATCCATACAAACTTCCACAGATTAAAAAAAAATAACTTACTTATTTACTTTTAGTTTACAACATTCATTTCTTCAATTCCTTGAGTTTCAAATTTTCTCCTGCTCCCTCTCCTCCTCCTTTCCTCCCTCCCCCCATGGTGGCATGCAATCAATTATAGCATCTACAAATACCTTCACATTAAACATTAGTCAAGTTTAAAGAGGGATTATAACCAATGGAGTGAACAATGAGAAAGAAGAAATAAAACAAAACCAAAAAAAAGAGAGAGAGAGAAAGAGCAAATGGTTTGCTTCAATCTTCATTCATACTCTGTAGTTCTTCCTCTGGATGTGGATATCCATTTCCATCATGAGTCTTTTGGATTTGTCTTATAACCTTGGACTGTTGTCCCTGGTGACAGTTCCAGGGGCAAAAGGATAGACATGCACAGTCTATGCAAGTTAATCATCACACATATGATGCTCTCTCACTAAGAATCAGTTTATATAAATCTCTCCAGGTTATTATGAAGTGTGTCTGCTCCTCATTTCTTATAGCACAATAGTATTCCATTACATTCATATACCACAACTAGTTTAGCCATTCCCCAATTAATGGGCATCCCTTTGATTTCCAGTTCTTTGCAACCACAAAAAGAGCTGCTATAAATATTTTTGTACATATGGGTCTTCCTCCCACTTTTATGATCTCTTTGGGATACAACCCTAGAAGTGGTATTGCCGGACCAAAGGGTAAGAAAATATATATAACCCTTTGGGCATAGTTCCAGATTGCTCTTCAGAATGGTTGAATCAGTTCACAATCCCATCAACAATTCGCTAGTGTTCCAATTTTTCCACATCCTCTCCAGCATTTATCATTTTCCTGTTTTGTCATCATAGCCAATCTGACAGGTGATAATGTGGTACCTAAGAATTATTTTGATTTGTATTTCTCTAATCAATAGTGATTTAGAGCATTTTATTAAATGCTTATAGACATCTTTAATTTCATCTTCTGAAAACTGCCTGTGCATATCCTTTGACCATTTATCAATTGGGAAATGACTTGTATTCTTCTAGATTTGACTCAGTTCTCTGTATATTTTAGATATGAGCCCTTTATCAGAGACACTGTTTGTAAAAATTATTTCCCAGTTTTCCACTTCCCTCTTAATTTTGGTTACATTGGCTTT
>NW_027186645.1:5561073-5596073 GCF_028583685.1 Petaurus breviceps papuanus | reverse complement strand
GAGCAAAGGGAAGCTGGTGACTTTAAGAGAAATCAAGATGATATTAAACACATCCAAACAAATGAAAGAATAGAAGGCAATGTGAAATATCTCATAGGAAAAACCACTGACCTGGAAAATAGATCCAGTAAAGACAATTGAAAAATTATTGGACTTCCTGAAAGCCATGATCAAAGAAAGAACCAAGAAATCATCCTCCAAGAAATTCTCAAGGAAAATTGCCCTGATGTTTTAGAACCAGAAGGCAAAATAGAGGTTGAGAGTATCCACTGATCACCTCCTGAAAAAGATTCCAAAAGAAAACTCCTAGGAATATTATAGCCAGGTTCCATTATTCCCAGATCAAGGAGAGAATATTATGAGCTACCAGTAAGGAACAATTTGAATATTGTGGAAACACAATCAGGATAACACAGGATCTGACATTTCCATAGTGAGGGATCAAAAGGCCTGGAATATGATATTCTGGAGGGCAGAGAAGCTGGGACTAAAACCAAGAATCACCTACCCAGCAAAACTGAGTATCATGTTTCAGGGGAAATATGGTCATTCAGTGGAATAGAGGACCTTCAAGCATTCTTAATGAAAATCCCAGAGTGGAATAGAGAATTTGCCATCCACATACAAGAAGCAAGAGAAGCTTGAGAAGGTAAACAGGGAAAAGAAATTATAAACAACTGACCAAAGTTGAACTATTAATATTGCTACATGCTAAAATTATAATTGTAACTGATGAAACTTTTCTCAGCATGAAAATAGTTGCAAGGAATGTGTATATATATATATGTATATATATATATGCATATTTGTACATATATATGTCTATATTGGAGGGTATACAGCCATATGAATACATATGTGAATGTGTGTATATATATATTTACTGGTAAACATAGAGGGCACAGGACCTCTGTGTTTAATAGGAAGGGATGATACTTCAAAGGTAAAATTAAGAGGTGAGAGAGGAGTATAATGAGAGGAGATGGAGAGAGACAGAATGTGGTAAATCATCTCATATAGAAGAGGCAAGGGAAAATTTTTACAATGGAGGGGAAGAATAGGAAAGCAAAAGGGAATGGGTCAACCTTATTCTCATTGAATCTGGCTCAGGGAGGGAATGACATACACACTATATGGTGTTATCTCACCCTACAGGAGAGTAGGGGGGAAGGGGATGAGAGGAAGGATGATTGAAGGGAGGGCAGGCTGGAGGGGGGGGAGGGAATTTGGAAGCATTTACTTTTGAAAAAGGACAGGGTCAAAGTAGAGAATAGAACAAGTGGGTAGTGGAACAGGAGGGAGGGAAATACAGTCAGTCTTTTGCAATGTATCTGCTATGTTCATGTCTTGCCTTAGCTACATATGTACAATCTATACTGAACTGCTTATCTTCCCAATAAGAGTGGGTGATAAGGGAGGAAGGGAATGAATCTGGAATTCAAAGTTTTAAAATAAAATGTTTGAAATTATATATATAATTATTATTATTAATACTATCTTACATGTAATTGGGAAAGTAGATATACAGGCACTGGGGCATAGAGATCCACCATGCCCTACTGGAAAAGTCTAAGGGGGTATGGGAGAAGACATGGGAGAGAGCAGATTGGAGGAGGGGATATTCTGTGGGACTGCTATTTTGGGGTGCTGGATAGGGGAAAAATGGGGAGAAAATTTGTAACTCAAAATCTGGAAGATATTAATGATGTAAATTGGAAGTTAATAAAGTATTTGAAAAAGGAAAACAACAAAAAAAAAGAAATGTGTGACTACAGCTCAGCAGAGAAAGTAGGTCTGGATATATAGAGCTCTCAGGTCAGGGCTGCCCCCCATGCCTGGAATGGTATCTTCAACTCTTACTACTGGTATCCCTGGCTTCCTTTAAACCCCAACTGAAGTGTTGCCTTCTATAGGAAGCCTTCCCTCTTAATTGCAGTGCCTTCTCTGTTTCTCTCTGTCTCTCTCTCTCTTTGTATTTTTTTTACTTCACACTTAAATTCAAAATGAGAAAATAAAAAAAAATACCTTGCCATGTATATGGCAGACCATAATAAAGGATTCAATATAAGACAATAAATTTCCATTTCAGAAAACCTAAAAAAAAGATACAAGTAGAGAAATTACATTGTGCTCAGAGTTTAGGTAGATTTTCAAAATATTAGTAGCACTACAGACACACACACATACACATACACATACACACACTACCTTATCATATAATTACTTAAAGGAAAATCTATTGACGTGTAAGGATAAATTGAGAACAAATCTATAATAGTTAAGGACCTCAATATTCCCATTAGAATTAGATCCAAAAAAAGATAAATAAGAAAGAAGTTAAGAGCTTAAGTGAAGTTAAGAAAAGTCAGGAAAGACAGATATATACTGATAACTAAATGGGAATACAAAAGAATATACATATATTTCAGTCAAAAATGACACCTTTCATAAACTGACCATGATCTAGGCCATAAAGTTTTTATAAACAAATGAAGAAAATTAGAAATGTTAAGGACATACTTTAATAATCCAAATAAAAAATAAAGAATATATTATAAAAATAAATGTATTATTTCACTAAAGAAAAAGATAACAATGAAACAAGCATGACAAATATTTTGGGATGAAGCAAAAGCAGTCCATAGAGAACATCTGTTTCTAAACAATTTCATTTAAAAAAATCAATGAATTGGACACCAGACACAATAGCAAATAAAATGGCAACTAAGCATACATACACATGCCAAAACCAAAACAAAACAAAACAAAAAAACTGGAAGTGAAAAGAGATTACAAAAACTAAGTTCAAAAATCCCTGTTTAATTAAAAAGCAAAAAATATATTTCAATATCATACAAATATCTATTTCCAGTATTTATTATCTGTCTCTAAATAAATAGCTCAATTAAATAATAAAAAAAGAAATCATTGAAATTAATATAGATCCTCTAACAAAGCAAATTTAGACATATGTACATCTCATTCTGTATTTTGAGGGCATCACCTCTCAGACTTGAGATTACATTTATTTCATTTTCAGTCTTCAAGACTCATCTTTTATCATTAAACTGATTCAAAGCATAAAATCTTTCAAATGTTTCTATTTTGGGTAAGGTTGTTATCATATAACTTATTCTAATTCTGTCACTTCAATTCATATCAGTTTATAATATTCTTTCCAGTTTGTTCTGAAACTGACATATCCCCTATTTATCATGGGGCAGTAAAATGGCATTCCATCCATATACTACAATTTTTTTAAAATTATTACCCAATAGATAAGAACCCTCTTATTTCTGAGTTTTGAACTATATGGAAAGATGCTGTGTGAGTGTGTGTGTGAGTATTACATATGCATATTATAAGAAGCTTAAAATAATAAAATAGGGGCAGCTAGGTGGTGCACCAACCTTGGAGTCAGGAGGAACTGAGTTCAAACCTGGCCTTAGACACTTAACACAAAAAAGTAGCTGTGTGACCTTGGGCAAGTCACTTAACCCCTACTTCCCTCCAAAAAAGTAAAACAACAACAACAAATTAAATTAGAAAAATAAAATAAGCAAAAATTTAATTTTTAAAATTATTTAATGAAATAATAAATAATATATTTAAATTATTTTAATTATTAATATATGAAATAAAAATATTAAAATCAGATTTTTTACTTTAATTAATTTACTTTATTAAAGGGGAATTACTTTAATAAAGGGGAAAAACCATGAGCAAAGAAGGAAGTAACTAAGGACATTATTAGAAACTATTTTTTCCCACTTTTATGGAAGAAAAAACTTAGAATAAATGAAACTCATGAATATTTACAATTTTATGAAATGCCCAGTTTATCTGAATAAGAAATAAATATAAATAAGTAATAATTCTCCGAAAACAAACTTGAATAAACCATAAATAAACTTTAAAATGAAAACAAAGGGAACAGATGGATTTATGACTAAATTTTATAAAACATCAAAGGAATGTTACAATTTTATATACATCATATTCAAAATACGGGAAGATAACATGCTGCCAAATGCTTCTTATGAAACAGATCTATTCCTGATAATTAAAGTAGGTAGCAACAATAAGAAAAAAAGAAAAAATATATAGGCCAATATTGCTAATGAATACTAATGCAGAGATGCTAGATGTTATATTAGAAATAAAGTTATGAGAATGTATTAAAGAATTTAAGGTCTACCTAATGACTGGATTACAGTTACACCAGAAAAAGAGTTGTTTCAACATTATTTTAAGAACAACATCATCATTAGAACATAAATATAATAAACCATATTAATTGCAAAATAATCAAAACTCTTTATATCAATTTTGAATAAAAATTTTTAGACAAAATGCAACACTATTATGTATTTGCACTAAAAAGTAGAGAAATCATAGACCTCTACTTGACATTTTAAACTTTGCATACTAAAACCAAAATCTAACATTATCTTTAATGGTAAAACACTAAAGTACTTTATTATAAGATCAGGGGTATAGGGAAAGTGTTTTATTTTGTTTACTATTATTATTTAATATAATTTTAGAAATGATAAACATAGAAAAAATGCCATTAAAATATAATTGAGAGGTTTAGCATTAATAATGAGGAAAGAAAATTATTTCTTTTTGCAGATGCTATATGTTTCTTTGAAAATACTGCAACTCAAATAAAATAAGAAAAAACTCAATAACTTCAAAAATAGCCAACTATAGCACATATTTAGAAAATGATCAGTCTTCCTTTTAGAATGAAATCTGAGATATGAAAAAAATTCTATTCAACATTACCACAGAATAAATAAAATATGTGGAGATTGTGATGAATGAGAGTTTAATGACAGAGGAAACAAAAGTTTGATCTTCCAAGCAAATCAGTTTATTAAACAATGCATGCCAATTGCCTAACAAAGAGGGATCAGGGTCCTTCTTCAGTTTAGGGCTGGACCCCATTATAGGGGGAGACAGACTTTTTTATACATTAAAAGTTTTCAAACAAGGCCAATTAATTAAAAGGGAACAATTCAGCTTTAGGTAATTTTATTTCTAATTTAATGAAAGATTAGGGACTTTCTAAATTGTGAAAAGGAAGATATTCAGAAAATGAGTTTTCCCACTCCCCTAATATCTGCAAACAATAAAAATAACATGGAAACAATAACTGATTGCTCAGGAAGAGGTCAGTTGTCAGATGAAGCATATGGGTTACTTGAGATGTACATTGTGAAAAAAAAATCTCATTGCATTAATCTTTAAATCTGATTGAGTTTCTGGTCAACATAACCTAGGTCCTGGTTATGGGGGCCTAAATATCAGGTAGAAGTGGTCAAGTTTCCCAGCAACACAGAGTTAGTTTTAAATAATGCTGATGGGGTGCTTGGGATCTATATTTGTAACATCAATTTGTAATATCACTTTGTAACATCAGTCTGTAAAACCAGTTTGTAAAATCACACCATCTACATCACACCCCTCCCCAGCGCCCCAGCTTCAGAGCATTAACTCTGCCCAGTAACAACTAATGAATTGTTTATCTCAGCTTGGAACAATAGCAAGCTATGAATCCTTCATAAAAGTATCTATAAACATTCCAGCTTAGGCAACTATTATCTCCCCCTTCTATAGTGTCCCACTGCCCCCATGAATCCTTCTGTACCTTATCTCTAGGTTGATTCCTTGGCTGCCTTAATGAATCCTTCAGGACATCAATCTTGTCAAACATGACACTGATGGGTGACAGACAGGACACTTCTCAGTTAGTCCTTGACTGCTAGCTGACTGAGTGATGTTTCAAGCCTAAAACCACACCTCCAGGTAGCCCCCCCCCCCCCTTGGGCTTTTCCCCAGTGAGTCATGGGCAATACACCTGTGCAGTTACATTAAAAATACATGTTCCTTTAAACACTGGCCCCACCTTAACTCCTCCCTAATCTCACCCTTAATCAACTATTTAGCATAATTGGCGCAGGTTCTACTATGGATTATTCTATATAAAACTTAATTCTACCCCTTTGTGGTTGCAGGTCCCCTAAAGGACTATTGACCGCTGTACAGACTAACAGTAAACTTGCAGGTCCCCTAAGGACCCTTGCTCGCTGTAAAGCATACAATAAACTTTTACAACTCTGACTCCAAGTTGGCTTGGGCCTACTGAATTCTTTACAGACTGAATTGCAGGCTTTTTGATCTTACATTAAGATCAGAGTTCCTGCTGAACCTATTGTGAGCCATCCCTCATCAGTATTACAAATTGATATTACAAATGTAGATCCCAAGCACCCCATCAATGCCATAAAATTTCTACTAAGTTCTACAACTTAATATTTCAGAGACAGAAGTTGGACCCATAATTGAATAGAAATGCAACTGAGCTAGCTTTAAAAGCAAGTCACAAGACAGTGTCGGCATAGTTCACTTAATTCCCACAATTAACCACTTGCTGTCTTAAGGGATTACTTCAATTCCTTCAATCTAGGAGTCTCTATGAGTGATATGGAATTGGAAAAGCCGAGCACCCTTCATACCTGTCCTGAAAATGAAGCCTATTTCAGAATGTCCAAGAGAAGACTTTCATGGACCAGCTTACTAGATTGGATATTTAGGACTAAAAATGTCCAGATTAAATGGACACTGATTGAGTTACCTAATCATAATAAATGATTATGAATTTATGAAAAAAACTAGGATTTGATTTATACATGTCATCTATGGTGGGGATAGGCAAGTGAGTCCCTCATAAATCAAAAGGGGGGAAATTGAGGGAAATCAGGTGATTAGGACAGCAAATGGTTAATGATAGGAATCAAGTGAACCACGTTGAGTCCATATTGTGATTCTACTCCAACTTTTGTCCTGTGAGAAAATTTTATTCAATTGTGGGAATTGGAAGACAACTTTATTGAATTGTTTGAACCTAACCCTACATGGCTAGAAAAACAGACTACCCCTACTGATGTTTACAGACCCTTAACCAAGGACCTGGGTTATACTATCCAGAAACCCAACCACACTCAAAGATTGATGCAAGGAGCTCTCTCACAATGTACATCTCAAGTAACCTTAGTGTCTTATCTCAAAACTGGGCCCATACTAATCAATCAGTTATTGCTTCCATGCTCCTTTGATACTTTACAGATACTTTAGGAATGGAACAATGCAACTTTTTGTTCTCACTGTCCCAACTGGGAAATTCTCTAATGCTCCATCTAATTAGAAATCATATTATCTAATGCATATTTTCTCC
Source organism: Petaurus breviceps papuanus (assembly GCF_028583685.1). Taxonomy (NCBI): domain Eukaryota; kingdom Metazoa; phylum Chordata; class Mammalia; order Diprotodontia; family Petauridae; genus Petaurus; species Petaurus breviceps. The sequence goes on along the minus strand of NW_027186645.1, from coordinate 5,588,830 downwards.
TTTATGTAATGGGCTTTATTTAATTAATTGCTTTTCTTGTATAAAGGTCTGTCTCCCCCTATATTAGGGTCCAACAGAGGAATGGATATGATCCTTCTTTGTTAGGAAATTAAGATGCATTGCTTAATAAGTCAATATGCTTGGAAGATTAAACCTTTGTTTCCTTAGTCATTTATTTCTTACCTGTCACCAAATCCCCCTACCAAGGCACACTAAAGAATTATTTACTTTACATAGCATTTTAGACAAATAAAATTAAATCATTATCAAGGACATAATTGGGCAAATTATTGGTCAGTGTTATACAACAAAAATGACAATTCTACCTAAATTTATTTAACAGATTCAAATACGTACCAATTAAACCTCTAAAGGATTACTTTAAAAGCTAGGCAAAATTTTACATGGAGGGAAAAAAAGATCATGCATCCTAAGGGAAATAATAAAACCTGTGAGAAGGGAAATAATAAAAACCTGTGCCTAACAGTAACAGATTTCAAAATATAATGCAAAGTAATTGTCAACTCTGAAAACAAATGACCAAAGAGTCACAGAGGTTTTACAAGTGCTATTAACTCTAAAAATACCAAAGATCTTATACAGGTTATAACAACCACAGTTAACTCTGAAAAGCAAAATAAAACAAAACCAAAGAGGTAACAGTGGTCATAAGCAAAAAAGCTTTCTTCACTTTGTTTGAGGAGAGAACTTAGACACATATGCCAAGATTTCCTCTAGGAGGAGGCCCAAGGCAGTGAGGCTAAACTTTCATATACTTACATATATACAGATAGATAGATAGATAGATAGATAGATAGATAGATAGATAGATAGATAGACAGATATACATATATATGTAGATAGATATAGATACATAGATATACATTGATATGTATAGATAGGTAGATAGATAGATAGATAGATAGATAGATAGATATAGATATAGATATAGATATACCCAGAGAGAGATGACAGATAAATAGATCTAGAGATATAGATATAGTTGCAGTTAGACAAATAATCAAACAGTGTGGTATAGCAACAGTGATGAGGCATAATAACAACAGTGAGGCAAGGTTGCCTACAGACAAAAGGCCCATTGATAGCAAGGTTTCATGTCTGGTGCTATTGGTGCTTGCCTGAAGTCAAGGACCATCAATTCTGTAATTTAATTGATGCAGAGTTCACCTGGAGAGTGAATGCAAAGGACTGTTGTTATGTCAAAGTCAGAGCATGGTAACTTGCTAGGTCTTAAGCTCTAGATAAAAGGATATCTCCTAGTAATAAAAAGAGAGGGGATGGTGTTGGCAAAAGGATTCTGACATAATAAACATGAAAACTGTTTGGTTCCTATGAAAATAGTTTGTCTCCTCTCCCTACTTCATTCCTAACTTTTCTCTTTTCCAACATGTATCATTAAATTTCTCACCCATTAAGACATTGATATCCTCAACACGTTAGCATTCTGGAAGATAGTATCCTCACCTCCTTTTAACGAACTTCTCAGAATCTCATTTTCAGAAAAACTGAGGTTGCTTAAACTTTCCCCTTCCAGCTTTATTGCAAACACTCCAGTCATTTCTAAAATGCCCTTTTTTCAGGTGTTTTCCTCCATCCCAAAGTTTTCACTTTTTTTTTCTGTCTTGTTTTCCCCGGTTAGAATGTAAGATCCTTGATGGCAAGAGATCACTTTCTTTTTTTTTAATTTAATATAATTTTTATTCCCAACACTTAGCATATTGCTCAGCACATAGTAAACTTCTAATAAATGCTTCTTGATGTGATATGACTACTTTTTTAAAAAAATTAAACGTTAATCAATGGAATAAGTTAGAGATGTAACATACCAAAAGAAGTGAATATAGTAGCATACTGTTTAATATGTGCTAGGATAATAATTACTGGGATAATAAATAATCCATAGAAATTTTTGAGAAATTTGGAAAGGAGTTTAAGAAAAATCAGGTTCAGGTAAACATCTTACATTAGATCACACAATTAGCTCCAAATGGGTATATGCCCTAGACATAAAAAAACATGTAAACCCAGAGATGAGATTTAAAATCAGAGTTGAGTTAGAAATCAGGAAACATTTTAAGTATTTGCTATGTGTCAAAAACTCTGCAAAGCACTAGAAATAAGAAGAAAGTCTAAAACACTGTCCTTAACTTGAAGGAAATTACATGCTAATGGTAGAGGCAAAATCAACAACAACAACAAAAACCTATGTACACTAAAGAAAAATAGAGAATAGATGGAATATAATTTTGGAAGGAAAGCATTAGTAGTGGGGCAACTAGGAAAAACCTCCAGTGAAAGATGAGGTTTCACCTGAGTCTGGAAGGAATCCAGGAAGGCTAAGCAGTGTACATGAGCAGAGAGAAAATTACAGTTATGGGAAAGAGTGCAAAAGATCTTAGTAGGAATATGGAAAGTCATTTGTGAAGAAAAGCAAGCCTGGATTAGAAAGTGGGATGCAAAGTATAGGAGGGAGTAAAATATTAAGAATAATGAAAAGGCTGAGTTTGTAAAGGACTTTAAACACACTAGACATTGAATTGATCCTGGGTCTAACTGGAAGATACAAGGTTACAGGGGCAGTGTGGAAAAGTCAGATCTGATCTTTAAAAGTATTGCTTTGGCAGTTTCATGGAAGACAGATTGGGATGAGGAGAAATTTGAGTAGGAATGAAAAATTTGAAAGTTGATATGATTGACCAGGAGGTGGTGATGTAGTGGTTGTATGATTAGAGAGAAGGGGAAGTATTTGAGACAGTTAGAAAACTTGAAGTGACAAGATTTTAAAAGATTAAACGTACATTAAAAATAAGGAATCAATGACTGTATGTATGGTGGTTTGGAACCTGAGAGAGTGGGAAGATGATAGTAATAGGAAAGTTAAAATGAGATGTTTTTTGGAGAAAAGGTATTTAATCCTCTTTTGAATATGATGTATATAAGATGAGATGAGATGAAATGAGATGAGAAGAGATGAGATATGTATATGTGTGTGAGAGAGAGAGAGAGACAGACAGACAGACAGACAGACAGACAGACAAAGACACAGAGACAAAGATACAGATACAGAACTTGAGAGGACCTCAGGAAAGAAAAGACTTCCAGGGATCCAGGTTGCCAGGGTTTGGCCTAAGTGAAGTGAAAACACTTCTAGGCCAACTCTACTGAATCAACAAACAGGTCCTTTGGGCAATTCCACTAGAAAGTAGACTAGGCCATAAGAAATTTCAACTAACAAAGAAATAAGATTACCAAGGGACAAGATGGGGGAAGAATTTGCAGAAAGGTTTGCAGATTAAAAGTTTGGAGGGTGGGAGAGAGAATAAGGGAAGGATTCTTAGAGGAGTATTTAGAAAAAGGAATCTGAGAGTAAGAGAAGAGTATAAAGAAATAGGATGAGGTAAAAAGAGAGGCTGAGAAAGACAACAGTGAATCAAATAAGATGGAGGGAAATTCACAGATAGTAATTATAACTTTGGATGTGAATGGAATGAACTCACCCAAAAAACAGAAACTGATAGTAAAGTGAATTAAAAATCAGAATCCAACAATAGATTGTTTACAAGAAACATTTAAAAAATGAGAGATACACACAGTTAAAATGAAGGGTTGGAGTAGAATTTGTGATGCTTCAGTTGATACAAAATAGGCAGGAGTAGTAGAAATCAATATCTCAGAAAAAGTTAAGACTAAAAGAAATTTAATTAAAAGAGACAAACAGGGTAACTATATTTAGATAAAAGGTACCATACACAATGAAGCATTATCAATACTGAACCTATATACATCAAATTTTATAACATCTAAATTTTTAAAAGTTTAAAAGACTTACAGGTAGGGGTAGGTAGTAGTTCTCCAATAGTGGAGGACTTTAATCTTAACATTTTAAAATTAGATATATCTAACCAAAAAAAAGTAAGAAAGAAATCAAACTTCTGAACAGAATCTTAGAAAAGCTAAATATAATAGATAGAAATGAATCAGAATACAAAGGAATATACCTTTTTCTCATTGGTTCATGGTACCTTTGTAAAGACTGACAATATATTAGGATATAAATATTTTATAAGTAAAAGCAGAAGTATTAAAATTATCCTTTTCAGATGACAATGAAACAAACTACATTTAATATGGGATCATAGAAAGATCAGGAAGGTGATGCCATGATTTGCAACTGAATTGGATTTAAGTGAGATAGGGCTATGCAAAGTCATTAGAGATTAAGCAACATAATCTTCCAGAATGAGTGGATTAAAAAAATCACAGAAACAACAAATATTCTCACTAAAGAGAAAGACAATAGGCAGGAAAACTTCATATACCCCTCCATATTCACCTCAAATACCTATAAAAATGACTCTAAACAAACTTTTGGGCTACAGAACCCACAAAGTGACAGAGAGAAACAAACTTCCTGCTGAAGACAGCCCAGCAGTCTTGCCAAAAGGAAGGGTCCATCACAGCATGCTGGGAGCAGAACCCATCCCTGCATGAGTCCATGGTTTTTGCCTCAGGATGGCCTGACCAGGCAGGATGGAAGGACTTCAGGAGAGTGGGTCACCAGCAGCTGGGCAGTCTCCAGAATTATCAACCCATAAATGCCAAAGACAAAGTGAGAGTTCAAAATGGACTTTGAGAGAACAGGGGGCCCAGGAGTGTGGTCTGGCCTCTGCCCCCAGAGGGAAAATGGAGGGGAAGAACAGGAAGGCAAAAGGGAATGAGTCAACCTTACTCTCATTGAATTTGGCTTAGGGAAGGAATGACATACACACTTCATAGCATATCTTGCCCTACAGGAGAGTAGGGGGGAAGGGCATGAGAGAGGGGATGATGGAAGGGAGGTCAGGTTGGGTTGGGAGTGAAGTTGGAAGTACACATTTTTGAAAAAGGACAGGGTCAAAGTAAAGAATAAAACAAGTGTGGGTCAAGATAGAATGGAGGGAAATATAGTCAGTCTTTCACAATATATCCACTATGGAAATGTTTTGCATAGCTACACATGTACAACCTTTATTGAATTGTTTATTTTCCTAGTAAGGGTGGGTGACAAGGGAAGAAGGGAAAGAATCTGGAAATTAAATTTTTAAAATCAAATGTTTTTTTTAAATATTATAATTTTACATACAAGTGGGAAATAAGATATATAGGCACTGGCTAATAGAGATCCATCCTGCCTTACAGGAAAGTTGGAGGAGGAATGGGGAAGACTATAGGAGAGATCAGATGGGGGGAAGGGGTATACAGTGGGATCTCTGTTTTGGGGTGGTGGGTAGAGGAAAGACAGGGAGAAAATTTGTAACTCAAAATCTTGTGAAAACGAATGATGTAAACTCAAAATAAACATAAAACTTAATTAAAGAGAAAGAAAAAAAAGAGAAAGACAATAATAAGTCAACATAACAAAACCTATAGGTTACAGGAAAAGCAGTAATCAGAGACAAATTTATGTTTCTAAATGCTTACATAAATAAAATAGAGAAAGAAGAGAACAACAAACTAGGTTTGCAATTTAAAAAATTAGAAAAGGAAAAAATTAAGAATTAAATTAAACACTAATTTTAAAGCTGAGATAAATAAAACTGCGTGAAGATGGATAAATAAACTATGAGTTTATTTCATGAAAAAAATAGAAAAAAAACATTGGTTAATTTGCTTTTGGAATAAATATAGAAGAAAACCAAATCACTAATATTCAAAAATGAAAATGGTTCATATACCATGAATAAATATTAAATTAAAGTGATTATGAGGAGTAATTTCACCCAATTATATGATGATAAATTAAGCAATTTAAGTAAAATGAATGAATATTTACAAAAATATAAAATTCCCAGGTTAGCAGAAGAGGAGGAGATATCTAAGTAGACCTATTTTAGAAAAATAAATGGGCATTTCCCAATTGATAAATGGCCAAAGGATAAGAACAATTTTCAGATGCAGAAATAAAAAAATACGATAGGAATAAGAAGTATTCTAAATTACTTTTGATTAGAGAAATGCAAACTAATACTATTGTGAGGTACCACCTCACATCTATCATATTGCATAATAGGAGAGAAAAGTAAAATGAGAAACACTGGAGCAAATGTGGGAAATTTAGATATTAATGAACTTTTGGCAGAGTTGAAAATTGATCCAACCATTCCAAAGAGCAATTTGTAACTATGTCCAAAGGGAACCAAACAGTACAAATCTTTTGATCCAGAAATATTACTACTATGACTGCATCATAAAGAGATCCAAAAAAGGGAAAAGGACTTACATGCACAAAAATATTTATAGCAGTCCTTTTTGTGGTGACAAAAGTTTATAAATTGAGGGAATACTCATCAATTGGGGAATGGTTGAATAAGCTGAAGTATATGTATAATGGAATACAATTGTGCTATAAGAAAGGATAAACAGGTAAATTTCAGAAAATCCTGGAAAGTCTTATATGTACAGACACAAAGTGAAATGACTAGATACAGGAAAACATTCTACATAGTATCAGCAACATCGTGTGATGACAAACTATGAATGACTTAGTTTTTCACAGCAACACAATGACTAAAAAGAAGGACAAAGGACTCAGGAAAGAAAATGCTATCTATATCCAGATAAAGAACTGATGGAGGAGCAGAGTCAAGATGGCAGAGCAGAAGCAAAAACTTGGCGTGGTCTCCACCTCCAACCACTTCCAATACCTGTAAAAAAAATGACTCTAAACAAATTCTAAAGGTACAAAACCTGCAAAGTAACGGAGAGGAACAAATCTCCCACTGAAGGCAGCCAGGTACGCTAACAGGAAAGGTCTATCACAGCATGCTGGGAGTCCTTGAACCATGGTTCTGACCCCAGGGTGGCCCCAACCAGCAGCAGCCAGAATAGACTTCAAGAGAGTGAATCACCAGCACAAGTGGTGGTTTCCAGACTTCTCAACCAATAAACACCAAAGACAAAGCAAAAGGTTAGTGGGAAACTGTGTTGGAAAGAAGAGCACTGACTGTCCCCTGCCTCTATGGCAAGAAGCCTTGGAGATGCATTACTGACTCTGGAGTTCCTGGACTGTAGATCACAGGGGGACCAAGTGACCATTCAGAAGGTAACTGCTCTTGTTTTGACCTGCTTGGATCTGGATCAAGGTATTGTGCGGGGATCCTGGGGTGTGTTGCCAGTGTGCCAGATCTTGTGGTGGCTGTAAAGAGAGCACCCTCCTAATAGCTGCAAAAACCACAGTAATTTGGAACAAAGCTCTCTCCTTTATGGAATCAGAGTTCTACCACAGCAAAGAGCTCACAAGTCAAATAATTGGCTAGCAACATAAGCAAGCAGAGGAAAAGTAATCTGACCATAGATTCCTTTTTGGGGGACAAAAAGGATCAAAGCATGGAACCAGAAGAATTTAATGAAGTAAAATTGCTCCATCCAAAAGCTTACAAGAAAAATATAAATTGGTCACAGGCCATGGAGAAACTGAAGAAGGATTGTTAAAATCAAGTTAGAGAGGTGGAGGAAAAATTGGGAAGAGAAGTGAAAATGATGAAAGAAAGTCATGAAAAGTGAGTCATCAGCTTGCTAAGGAGACAAAAAAATACACCAAAGAGAATAAAATGTTAAAAAATAGACTAACTCAGGGGCGGCCAGGTAGCACAGCGAGTAAGAGCACCGGCTCCAGTGTAGGGATGACCTGGGGATCAAATCTGGGCTCAGATACTTAGCAACACACCCAGAAATAACTGGCCATGTAACCTTGAGCAAGTTACTTAACTCTGATTTCTTAAAAAAAATAGACTAACTCAAATGGCAAAAGAGGCCCAAAAAGCCAATAAAGAGAAAGATGCCTTAAAAAGCCAAATTTGCCAGATGGAAAAGGAATTTCAAAAACTCACTGAAGAGAATAATTCCTTTAAAATCAGATTGGAGCAATTGGAAGCTAATGACTTTGTGAGAAATCAAGATACTATTAAACCAATCCAAACAAATGAAAAAAAAATAGATGGCAATGTGAAATATCTCATTAGAAAAAATACTGACCTGGAAAATAGATCCAGGAGAGATAATTTAAAAATTGTTATGCTACTTGAAAGCCATGATCAAAAAAAGAGCCTAGACAACATCTTTCAAAAAATTGTCAAACAAAATTGCCCTGATATTCTAGAACCAGAGGGCAAAATAGAAATAGAAAGAATTCACTGATCAACTCTTGGAAAAGATCCCAAAAAGAAAACTCCTAGGAATATTATAGCCAAATTCCATAGGTCCCAGGTCAAGGAGAAAATACTGAAAGCAGCCAGGAAGAAACAATTCATGTATTGTGGAAATAAAATCAGGATAACACCAGACCTCACAGCTTCTACATTAAGGGACTGAAAGGTTTGGAATATAGAATTCCTGAGGTCAAAGGAGCTAGGATTAAAACCAAGAATCACCTACCCAGCAAAACTTAGTATAATGCTACAGGGGAAAATACAGTCATTCAATGAAATAGAGGACTTTCAAACATTCCTGATGAAAAAAAACAGAGCTGAACAGAAAATTTGACTTTAATATACCAGAAACAAGACAAGCATGAGAAGGTAAACAGGAAAAAGATATCATAAGGGACTTATTAAAATTGAACTATTTACATTCCTACATGGAAAATGATAATTGTAACTCATGAGACTTTTCTCAATATGAACATAGTTGAACGGAACATATATGTATGTATAGGAGGTGTATATGTATACATATATATGTGAATGTGTGCATTAGTATGTACATGTATGCATAGACAGAGGGCACAGGATGAGTTGAATGTGAAAGGATGATATCTAAAAAATAAAATTAAGAGGTGAGAAAGGAATATACTGGGAAAAGGAGAAAGGGAGAGATAGAATAGGGTATACTATCTCATAGAGAAGAGGCAAGAGAACACTGTTACAATGGAGGAGAAGAGCAGGAAGTTGAAAGAGAATGGGTCAGCCTTACTCTCATTGAATTTGGCTTAAGGAGGGAATAACATACACATTCAATTGGATATAAGAGGAGGGATGATAGAAGGGAGGGCAGATTGGGGAAGAGGGTAGTGAGAAACAAACACTTTTGAAAAGGGACAGGGTCAAAGTAGAAAACAGAATAAGTGGGGGATGTGATAGGATGGAGGGAAATATAGTTAGTCGTCCACAATATTACTACTATGGAAATGCTTTGTGTTGTACACATGTACAACCTATGTTGAATTGCTTGTCTTCCCATTGCGGTTGGGTGAAGAAGTAAGAAATAAAAGCATTGGAAGTCAAAGTTTAAAAACAAATGCAAAAAAAAATGTGTTTTTTTTTCATGCAACTGGGAAATAAGATATATAGGTACTGGGGTATAGAAATCCATCTTGCCCTACTAGAAAGTTAAGGACTAATGGGGGAGAATATAAGAGAGAACAGATTGGGGGAAGTAGTATTCCATAGGCTCAATATTTTGGAAAACTGAACAATATGGCAGAAAATGGTTATAGACCATGTAGATAAGATCAAAAGGGACAACTGACCTAGATATAATGAGGATATTACAAGGAAATTTAAAGAACATGTGCTATGTTGCCTATCAAATGTATTCACAGGCAAACAAATTATGAATTAAAAAGAGAAAGAGAACAGTGTGAAATAGAAAATGGATAGTTTTGATTACATTAAATTTGGGGAAATTAATTTTATAGACAGTTCATCAGATAAAAGAGTCACATAAAAATATATAAAGAACTTATAAGAATATAAACCATCCCCCAATTGATAAGTGGTCAAAGGATATGAACAGGAAGTTTTTAGGTGAAGTCAAAACAATTTATATTCATATTAAAATGTTCTAAATCATTATTGATCAGAGAAATACAAATTAAACAATCTTGAAATATCATTTGGCACCTATTATATTGGTTAAAATGATTGCAGGGGAAAGTAACAAATATTGGAGAGAATGTGGAAAAATAGGGACATTTTCATTGTTAGTGGAACTGTGAACTGATCTAATATTTGGGAGAAAAATCTGGAATTATTCCCCCCAAATTATCAAACTCCCTATGCTCTTTGACCCAGCAGTATCTCTACTAGTCTATTCCTCAATGCAATTAGCATAAAAGGAAAAGAACCTATATGTTCTAAGGTATTTATAGTACCTATCTTAGTGGTGGCAAACAAATAGAAATCGTGGGGATGCCCTTTGATTGGGGAATGACTGAAAAGTTGTGTTAGATGATTGTGATGGAATACTACTGTGCTAGAAAATGATGAACTCAGTGATCTTAGAAAAACTTGGATAGACTTCCATAAATATTGTAGATCCAAATGAGCAGAATTAAGACAACATTATAAACAATAATATCAATATTATTTTAAGAACAACTTCTATTGACTAATTCCTTTTGACTATACTCAAATTAACTATGAAGGATTTATGAGGCAAGATGCTATCTACATTCAGAGAAAAAAACTGATTATAGAATGGTTTCACACACACACACTTTCTTCTATTCCACTATGTTCTGAAAATGCCTGTTTCATTTCTTAAGATCAGAATATTTTTTAAGAGAAATAAATAAAGAGACTGCATTTTGTTAACAATCTCTAACCTGTATCATTAAAAAAATCATATTCTCCAGATAGTACAGGATAAGACATGGGCAGTGAGAATGTTAATTGTGCTCATGGAATATTAAACAACCTTGAAGGCAGATTCCAGAACAATGGGTAGATTCTCTATGAAGGATTCACAGTTGGGCATGGAAAAGAAAATACAGGATAGGAAGGAATGAATGGGTTGCCATCTGCTCTGATGGAGGAAAAAAATTTTATATATATATATATATAAAATTAATGAGATCATAGATGCATTGAAGCAGCAAAATAAGATTTAGATATAAAGGTTGATATTATAAGCAAACTCAGAGAGCAACAAATAGTTTACCTGTCAGACTTATGAAGAATGGAAGAATTTATGACTAAACAAAAAAAAGAGAACATTATGAAATGCAAAACTGATCATTTTGATTACATTAAAGTGAAAAGTTTTTGTATAAACATAGCCAATGCGACCAAGATAAGGAGGGAAGCATAAAACTAGGAAAGCAGTTTTATAACCAATGTCTCTGATAAAAGCCTCATTTTTAAAACATATAGAAAACTGAGTCAAATTTATAAGAATACAATTCATTCCCCAATTGATAAATGGTCAGGGTATGAACAGGCAGTTTTCAGAGAAATAAATTAAAACTATCTATAGTCATATAAGAAAGGCTCTGAATCACTATTAATTATAGAAATGCAAATCAAAAGAATTCTTGGGTACCACTTCACATCTGTCAGATTGGCTAACTTGACAAAACAGGAATATGATAAACGTTGGAGAAGATATGGGAAAATTGGAACACTGATGCATTGTTGGTGGAATTGTGAAATGATCCAACCATTTTAGAGAGCAATTTGGAACTATTCCCAAAAGGCTGGAAAAATGGGCAAATCCTTGAACCAGCAATACCTCTTCTAGGGATGTATCCCAAAGAGATCACAAAAATGGGAAAAGCACTCTAATTCATTGTGAATGAATAATAACTGGATAAAAAAATGAAAGATGAATTCAATCATACATTATAGCAAAATATCACACAGCACTATTTAGGCAGAAATTACTACAGACATCCTGCTTCCATTAGGGTAATATTCTTTTTTTTTTTTTTTAAGCAATCAGGGTTAAGTAATTTGCTCAAGGTTACACGGCCAGTTATTTCTGGGTGGGGGGTTAGTGGCTGCAGCCCGGAATTGATCTTCAGGTCTTCTCCACAACTGAGGCGGTGCTCTTACTCCCTGTGCTACCTGGCCGCCCCCATTAGGGTAATATTCTACCATCTTCATAGAAGAAAAATATTTTTCTCATTTAAAGACTGTCAAAGACCCTATAATGACCCTGAGATGATTTCCTAGTACATTGCTCTTGACCAGGCACTGGAGATATGGGTCACAGTCTTTACATTCTTATTTCTCTGATTCCCTTCCTAATAATGTCTTCTATAATATTTGATAGGAACATAGAACATATAGTTATTGGGGTTCAAAATCTAATGATTTCTTGTTACATGGTAGATAGAACCCTAGATGCATTGTCAGAAGGCTTAGGTTCCAATCCTGACTCAACCATTTAGAAGTTTGCTGATGTTGGCAAAGTCACTAAACCTCTCACAGCTTTAGCTTTTTTCATTTGTAAAATGAAGATGATACTAATAATACTTATCTCATAGAAATTGTATGGGGATCAAATGAGATAATATATTTAAAGCACTTTATTAAAGTAGTCTCTGTCAGTTATCATTGTCATCATCATCACTACTATTGTATACTAGAAAGCATTGGGGTTTTTAATGGATTGGACTAGATAAGCACTGAACCCCCCTCCACATCTGAGATCCTGTTATTTTATGATAAAACACCGTTTCCATGAAGGAAAAAAAAATTCCAAGGTCTAATGAAGAATTCCATAAATATATCTACTTTTCTCACTTTGAGGATATGGGGAGAAGGCCTTTTGGGGAAGTGGGAAGAAAATGAATACACCTGGTTTAATGGTAACATAATTTGAATTTGAAGATCCCTTTGTATTGGCAAAGGTAGCAGGTACTTAGTATTTAGTAATTTATCAAGCCTCTGTTGGGGAAACAGAAGGTATGAACTCCTGTCTCCTGTTACTGATGTAACAGGAAGGGGTTGGCTGAAACAGAAAGCTAATGCTGTATGTATATAAGAAAAGCCCCAGAGAGGCACAGTCAGAATTTCTTGGGACCAGCATCTGGTGGCAGAGCAGCTACAGAAGAGAAAATGGAGAACTGAATCAGAATTTCCTGAGAAATTGTGGTGGTGGAGCTTCTTCTGAACAGGAACCCAGGAGCCAGGAGCCCAGGTGACAGAGGAGCCCAGGAGCCCAGGAACCAGGAACCAGGATCCCAGGAGAAGACTGAGGAGGCAGAATACAGGAAGCATGACTGGGATGCTGAGACTTTGTCTGTTTGTGGCTTGAATGAGCCTTGAATTCCCGGGAGCAGATATTTTGAAGGAGTTAAGATGGACTGGGCCTTGTGAACTTCAGTGTGGAGCAAGACCTACCCAGAGAGCTAGCCATGAAGCTGGGAGCTGTCTGCCATTGAACCCAGGTGACAGTCTGGTGAATCCAGGTAGAATCTGGGACCATGGAAGGAGATCCAGGGAATCTGAGAACTGGCCCCAAGTCAAGATGAAAACACCTGTCCCTGGGTACTGAGTAATGATGAAATTGTAGTTTACTAGTGTCCTAGGGGTAGAGGGCTTGTGTATGATACTTAGTAATTGATTGCTGTATAAGTGACTGATTGAGTTAATAAGTTGCCCCATGAGTGGAAGACTTTGATTATTGTACTTTGAGATGAATGTTCTTTGCTAAGACTTTGAATAAGTGACTGACTGAGTTAACTTAAGAGTACCCTATGAGTAGAAGACTTTGCCCCATGAATAGAAGACTTTGACTATTGTACTTTGAGAATATATTGTGATACTGATTGAGTTAACTTAAGACTTTGCCCAATGAGTGGAAGACTTTGACTATTGTACTTTGAGATGATTGTTCTTTGTTCTAAATATTGTGACCACTTTGGTGAAAACTATGCAGCCATTTTAATGATAAGCTGTTGTGAATACTATATTGTGATTTTCTGTGATAAGTTGTAATATTTTGAATGCTGTACCTTTATTTTCTATGGATGTTTTGCTTTGATTTGTTATGGAATAAAGTGTTCACTATATACTGTTTAATAAGAATCTCAAAAGTTGTTCACAGTAGCAGTCCTCTGGAAAGCTGCTCAAGCATGGCTTTATACCTGGGCACCTTTAACTTCCTTGCTTTAAATCTGAATGGAAGAAGGCACTTACCAATTTCTAATGGTTTTTCAATTTCAGTATTTAATTTAATCTGACATAGATTTTGACGCAAATTATACTTTTGCAGATATCTCCAATGGCTCTTATTACTGTATTTTTATTTCTTGATCCTTGGTGAAATTCTGTCTTTTTCATAGATATTCTGATTAAAGAAATGTACCTCTCTGTTTTAGATCAGTCATCTAAATTCTGATTTTTACGACTTCCTGGGATTTTGCCAGCAGAATTTATATGAACTTGATTTTTTCCTTTCCTGGCATATAACTCAGGTTCAATACAGGTTCCTATATATCTCGATTCACTTAATCTTTCTTTTCTCTGTCCTAGATTTCTTTTTTTTTCCTGAAAGCTTCAAGTTTCTCCACACCATTGTTGCCCTGTGCTACCACAAATCTACCAGGGTACTATGGAGTTCACAAACATATTTCAAAATTCCTTTGTTTTCTCAGATCAAACATTGACATGAATCAGCCTAACTAAATCAAATTTATTTTTTCCTAGTCCTGGGCAGAACAATTTTATTTTCATAATTCTGTTATGATTTTTTTTGAAAAGGGATTCTTATCTCTCACCAAAAACATTGAAAGACTGAACCTATGGGAGGGTAATGTTGTATAGTGGCAAGGACCCAAAGTGATCTTATATTTATTGAACTTTTGAGAATGATATAGTACATCTCCAAGATGTGCTAAGATCTTTTTTTTTTTTTTTAAGAAATCAGGGTTAAGGAATTTGCTCAAGGTTGCATGGCCAGTTATTTTTGTGTGGGTGCCAAGTATCTGAGGCCGGAACCAATTCTAGCTCTCCCAACTCTGGGGCCAGTGCTCTTACTCACTGTGCCACCTGGCCGCCCTGATGTGCTAAGATCTTAATGACTGAAAAGCATTGATCTCTTCTGACCTCTATTCAAGAGATTTGAATTTGAATCATGGTTTCACAGCTTCCTTTATTTGTGATCTTGGGCAAATCTCAGGCTCTGTCTGAGGCTCAATTCTTTAATTTGCAAAATGAGCTTAATGGTACTTTTTATATCTTTCTTTATAGATTAGATTTAAGAGTTAGATAAGTTAATTTTTAACTTTGGAATGTTGTGTGAATTCCCTGGTCAATGGGTGAATTTTCCTTGTCTAGATCTTCACTACTCTAATGAAATCGCTTTGTCAAGGCAGCCAAAGTTAAAATTACCTAGCTGAGAACATATTGATGATACAGTTCATACACTTGAGAAATCACAGTTTTAGTGACCCCCAACTTTTCCCTTAAGAAGATATTAATTTTTTTTCCAAAAGAAAAGACATCAAGGTGATGCCATAGATAAAATACAGGACTTGAAGATAGGAAGATAAGAGTTCAGATCTTCCTTCAGAAACTCCCTAGCTTCGCAACCCTGGGCAAATCACAACTTATCTGAATCTCAGTTTCCTTTTCTGGAAAATAGAGATAATTATAATACCTTATTAATACACAGGGATTGCTCTGAGAATAAAATGGCATAACCTCCATGAAGCTTTTTACAAAAATTCAAGGAACTCTAAGTAAATATTACTTATGATTATATTATCTTATTATTCAAAAAATGGTTAGGGTTAAAATTCATGAAATAGAGAGGATTCTGGGAAGATGGCAGAATAGGTTAGAAAATTCCAAGCCCTCAAGATTTCCCCCCACAAAACAGTTAAAATAGGACCTTAAGGCAAACAAAGCTTGGGTGGAGATAAATAAGAACAGGGGTATAACCAGGGTTCTACAGGGACAATTTGAGAAGATCAGAAGAAAAATCCCAAGAAGTTTTGTTCCTATGAAGAATAAACATCTTCAGGATAAGTTCCATTAAAAAGTGGCAAGTCTCTTAAACAACAAGCAGCAAGCTCTGGGGTTAGTTGGTTGGAGAGCCTGCCTTGGTTCAAGCCACATGAACTTTTGCCCCTAGGATAGTGAGGGAAATTGGCCATCTGAGCCCAGGAAAATTGAGGAAACCACTGCTGACAAGGAATGCCAGATCTAGCTCAGCTGTGAAGAGCACTAGGGGTGAGAAGGAACCAGCACATGCCTGCTGAGTGCAGAAAGAGTGGGGCAGAAAGCCCTTGGCTGTGGGCACTTACAGGAGGCTGGAGATTTGTCTTTGGTTTAATACTAAAAGGAACAACTTAAGACCTGGCCCAAGAGGCACCATTTCCCACACCCCAGGGCTAGAGGTGACTACAAATAATTAGGATATTACCACAAAAAATGCACAGGTCAAGGAGAAAGAATCCAAATACAGAAACATATTATAGGAAGAGAGATGACCAGGGTTCATCCTCAGAGGAGCAGACAGAAGTAAAGAAAGCCTGAAAGAGTAATGTCAAATGGTCACCTGCCCCCCTCCCGCCCCCAAATTCATAGAAGATCATAAAAATGACTTCAAAAATCAAAGGACAGAAATGGAGGAAAAACTAAAAAAGAAAATAAGAATAAACCAAGAAAAAACAAGAAGAGTAAGAAAGGAAAGTTAACCAATTAGAAAAGGAGATTCAGAATCTTAAGGAACAAAATGACACCTTGAAAATTAGAATTGGGCAAACTAAAGTCAGTGAAATTATAAGAGATCATGAAATGACTAAACAAAATATGGATAATAAAAATAGAATAGAAAGTGAAACATCTTATAAGAGAAACAACATATTTGGAGAATAAATCAAGAAGAGAAAATTTAAAAATAATTGAACTAACAAAAAGTTACAATAAAAAAGAATCTTGATACAATAATACAAGAAATAATCAAAGAAAATTGTCCTGAAGCATTAGATCAAGGGGGGAGGTGGGGTAGGGGAAGAAATAGAAAAAAAATCCATTGTTTACCACTTAAAAGAGATTCTATGAGGAAAACTCATAGGAATGTCATAGTAAAATTCTGAAACCCCAGCTCAAGGAAAAATATTAAAAGCATCACAATTAAAGCAATTTAAATATGATGGTGCCACAATTAGAATTACACAAGACTTAGCAGTAGAGACAAGAAAGGACTGTAGGTTTTGGAAAACAACATATAAAAGAGCAAAAGAAGTGGGACTCTGGCTAAAAATATCATACCCTGCAAAGCTCAACATTATCCTGAAAAAAAAATATGGGCATTTGATAAATTCTCATATTTCCAAGACATTATTAAAATTAATGCTGAAGTTAATGGAAGATTCAACATATAAGAACCAAGAGAAATACAAAGCATATAATGAAGACTGACTATAAGGGACCCTTAAGGGCAGACTGTTTACTTTTTATATATGTAAAATGAAAAATGGATGTCTAATATTTTTTATCAATAATTGGGTAGTTTATAAGAAAGTTTGGGGTAAATCTTAAAATGATACAAATTTAAAAGTAAAACCATTTAGGAACAACTTAAAAGAGTAATTGAAGTGCAAAATGGAGAATTGATACAGAGCAATCAGATGGGGGAGGAGGGTTGGTAGTTCTGGTAGCTGCTTTCATCAGGGATGGGTTTAAGAGGCAGCAATACACATATAAGAGTAAAAAAGTCTTCTAAATTCTGAAGAAATAAAATGGTAGAGGTATAGGGAGGGGAAAGAGGACAAGGGAGGGATCTTTAGAGGCGAAAGTGAAAGAATAGGAAAAACAAGAGTATAGAAGCATGTTTAAATTTATGGGAATGGGAGGATAGGGGAGGGATCCTTGGAGGGGGGTAGGCAGACATAGGAGGGCAAAGTAATAGGTAGAAGTAAAGTAGAGGAGACAGAAGCAATAGGAAACAAGAGATATAATCATACATAAAAAAGCAAAGGTCAGGAGTAGAATAGGTTTGGGAAAGTGTATGTCTATATATGTATTATGCGTATATAAGTGTATGTATATATTGATAGCTATAGAGAATCATATCTAAACTTTATTTCAGCCTTCTGGAGGGAGAAAAAAAAGAATGAAGTAAAAAAAAATTGCACAGCTGGAAACAAAAGAAAGCTCACAAGGAAGCAAAGATGGACAATTCTCAACACAATGAGCATTATCTATCATATGTGCTTTCTTTAAATGAAAATCTATTGTCACACATTTTGAATCCTCTTTATGTTCTGCAACACACATACATGCTTCCTGCCCCAAACTTTATATTTAAGTTCCAATATTTAAGTTTATAATATGTTTTTGTTTCATTTCTCTATTGTATATTTGTGTTCTGGCATTTGAGTCTAAAATGAAATTTTAGAAAAAAAATCAAGAAATGCCACACTGTCTGAAGAATTAGAGGTGAGAATTACCAAAATAGAAACAGAGAAGCATATGAAGGGTATATTGAAATAATTGGTACTACATACTAGAGAGCAAATAAAATGGTAGGTGGAGAAATGTATTTCTGGAAAAAAAGAAAAGATGATCAGATCATCTAGTGAAAAAAGGATAAGTAGATGACTAATTTGCATATTCTTTAATTATCCATACAATGTAGAGGTCAGCAAAGACCCATGCTTTCCAATTTTTCAAAACTTCATACATATTAGAGATGTAATATAACATTCCCAAATGTCTAATAA
The DNA here is from genome assembly GCF_028583685.1 of Petaurus breviceps papuanus. NCBI lineage: Eukaryota > Metazoa > Chordata > Mammalia > Diprotodontia > Petauridae > Petaurus > Petaurus breviceps. Next base: position 5,570,373 of record NW_027186645.1, on the reverse strand, counting down.
ATATAAAACAACTTTGAAAACTATAATGTCCTACATTAGGAAGACTTTTGTGTGTTTGTGTGTATATGTGACTTCCTAAGGTTACAGATATCTCCCTTAATTGGTACATAATGCATCCCAGCCATTCTTGGTATTCTTGTTAGTGTCTTCTGGCAAATCCTTCCTCCATAAAGGATTTACCCATGCTGGATATCCTTCCCTAGACCACGAATCTTTGTCATGGGTTCATTAATCCTCAAGGCATTAATGGGTAGATTTTAGGAAAAAGTCTGAGAATTTTGATGGGAAAATTTATCTTTATTTTCATTAATATGTAACTAAGGAAATTTAGGATTTCCTTTTCTTATTAAAAAAAATCAGTCTGAGGAGGGGTCCACAAATTTTCTCCAGACTGTCAGTGGGGTACATTACACAAACACTAGAGTATACACTCACATACAGGTTAAATGTACCTGGCCTAAAACTAGAGCCCTTTTGAAAATTTTGTATATAATTTAGGAACTCTTTACTAATCTGAAGATTGAAGAATTAGTGAAAATTATTTCTTCAGTGTTTAATATTTGGCCACAGCTAAGCAAAGCACTGACGGAATGAATAGAAAAAGCAAGACATTCCCTATTTTCAAGGAGTTCATACTCTATTATAAAATAGTTTATCTGTAGGGAATGGATAGAAAAGATGGTGAAGTCCAGGGGTGCAATGAGAGACTGAATGGTAAGGCCCATGGTTAATGTCCATCAGCCCACCTAGTGTTAGAGCTCCAGATTTTAGTCCTTCCTGATCTTCCATCTCATCAATAGAAATGGAGTTGGTAAATCCCAGCACAACCAAGTGGTATGAGCAGCCATGTTATCCTGTTTGGTTGTTTCATGGAGCCTAGGTGGCCTGGGGTTGAGGAAGGAATGTGAAGAGACGAAAAGTGAGAAGGGTATCGCTGGGTACTGAGGAAGGGTTCCAGAAGCACAGAAGTTAGGGAAGGAGGTAAATAGATGGCAAGGAGGAAGGATATGTGCAGCAAGTCTCTCTGGGGCACTTCACAAATCTTGATGCAATGTAGGCAAATGTAGACAATGGCATGCACAAACAAAAGCACCTGGGGACCTTACCATCTTTAAATCATTGCAGTTTTAAGCATAAGCTCATCTTCATAACATGGCACATTTGTCTCCAGCTTGGAAATTAATATAAATAAATTTAAATCTACATTTTAAAATATCCACATGTAAAATGGGACAGCCAGTAAGACTTTAGCTGTTCAGTTTGATTAATTAAAGCTCCCTGGCCAGTTTCTGAGAATGACTGAATACCAATACCTTATATTTAGGTAGCACCTTTTTCCCCACAGCATTTAACGGCTCCAGGTATACTTTGGTGAATCTAAACAAGGAAAATCTACAGAGTCAAAGCAAAAATCTCACTTCATTTCCCAAGTGTTCAGATTTTCATTTATTTATTTTTATTTAAAGCTTAAGTTATGCTTGGTAAACTAATGTATATCTATAGGGGAGTGTTAATGGTTTTGTGCAGAGCTACTGAATATTCAAGGTAGGCTCTTCTTCCTATTTCCAGTCCTGTGTTTTGTGGTATTGCACTAGTCTCACACTACAGCCCTGCCTATCATGACAAATACTTCAGCTCCCTTGCCAGCCCTGAATCAATATCCCCTATTGTCCTCTGGTGTCTGTGGTCCTCTTCTTTTATCAGCAGTAAATGACCCACAAAACTACTAGTATAATTATAGTACCAGATCCAAGCATTATTTTTATTTTCACACAATAGGTGATAGATATTTGTTGAATAAATGAATGAACTAAAATTAAAATGTTCTGAATAAATGAAACTTGCTTCAGTAGAAGTAGTTTTTCTATGTAGATAACTGCTTGCATGTGTGAAATTTGACTTGTGAACTATTTTTGAAAAAGTTTCTCAAACTAGTTTATTTTTAAATGAGCTAAGAGAATTACTTGCTTGGATATTATTTTGCAGAAGCTCCTTCCACCAATGCAGATTATAAACCTCATTCAAATCAATAGATGATCTTTGAGAATTGCTGGGTCTGAAAAATTCATGACTCTTTAGTCAACCTGATGATGAGTCTATCTAAGCTCAATTCGTTTGTTCCTCAGACACCAGATATATAATCCATCACCAGGAGCACAGACTTTGACTTAGATATTCCAGCTAAAAAGTAGCTGACTCTGCTAACATAGCAATCAAAATCTACCATGCTGTGATGAGTAATCAGATGAGGGTTTAAGTGGAGAGTAAAATAAAGTGGAATGTTTTAATCTCCATTTTAAGGGCAGTTATAAATAGGTAGAACACTGCATAACTTATTCTAATATTATGTTTTCTCATAGATAAGAGGTACAAACATGTAGTTCAGAGGGGATCTAGCCTAAATTATTTTTAATTCCTTGGGTAAGTTATTTTTTGTAAATTTATTATGTATTATGAATAGTGCCCTCCTGAACACCCCCCCCCCCAAATAAAATCCACCATGAATTCCTATCACTAAGAACTCCTCATTACTTCATAGGCTTTAAGTGGCAGTTCCCCCTATGACCTCAACAAAATTAAATCCTTTGTTCTTTGGAGCTGCCTTTTCATGGTGGGGATACAATCCTCAAAGACTACATCAGTGGAATGTAGTCTGGGGCAGTTTCTACCAAGATAACATACCTTCAAATACCATCTCTGAAATAGATCAGTTTGTTTTCTGAGTAGCACATCATCATTAAGCAGACTTATCACTTAGTGATGAATTCCTTGGTCATGGAAATGGCAATAAGGCAAATATAAAATGGTCTTAAGTCCTCAGGCCCTCTTCTATTTCTACAAGGATGGTTGCAGAAAAAGGGGCAGAAGGTGCTAAGAAGCACACAGTTTTTAAATCACATGTATACTTTAACATAGTAGTAGGTTTCCTTGGTGTGATATATTTATTTGTTGACCAAGGGAAGAAAATATATATATGGAAGAAAGAAATTGTATCAATCTTTTTTTTTTGTTTTGTTTTTTTTTCAGGCATGAAAAAGCATTTTACTTTCTTTTTGTTTTAAATGCTTTACTAACTTCTGATTTACATCATTCGTTTCCGCCAGATTTTGAGTTACAAATTTTCTCCCCGTTTTTCCCCCACCAATCCCCCCAAAACAGCAGTCCCACAGGATATCCCCACCTCCAATCTGCTCTCTCCCATATTTTCTCCCATACCCGTTTCAACTTTTCCAGTGGATCTCTATGCCTCAGTGCCTGTATATCTTTTTTTTTCTTAATAACATGTAAGATGGTATTAATAATAGTATATATATATATATATATATACACACACATATATATATATACATATATTTGAATATTTGATTTTAAAACTTTCAATTCCAGATTCATTCCCTTCCCCCCCTGCCACCCACCCCCACTGGGGAGACAAGCAGTTCAGTATAGGTTGTACATGTGCGGCTAATGCAAAACAATAACATAGTAGATGTATTGTAAAAGACTGACTATATTTCCCTCCCTCCTATCCCACCTCCCACTTGTTCTATTCTCTACTTTGATCCTGTCCCTTTTCAAAAGTGGGTGCTTCCAACTTCCCTCCCCCCCAGCCTGCCCTCCCTTCCATCATCTCCCCTCACATCCCCTTCCCCCCCTATTCTCCTGGAGGGTGAGATCCCCTATTTAGTGTGTATTTCCCTCCTTCCTCAAGCCAGATTCAACAGGAATAAGGTTGACCCATTCCCTTTTGCCTTCCTATTCTTCCCCTCCATTGTAACCATTTTCCCTTGCCTCCTCTGTATGGGATAGTTGCCCCACTCTGTCTCTCCCCATCTCCCCTCATTATATTCCTCTCACCTCTTAATTTCACCTTTTAAGTATCATCCCTTCCTGTTTAATTGGTGCTGTGCCCTCTATCTATGTATACCTGTAAACGTATATACACACATTCACATATGTATTCATATGCCCCCATGCCCTCATATAAAGACATATATATTTCTAATCCCTTCAACTACTGAGAAAAGTTTCATAAGTTACAATTATTGTTTTTCCATATAGGAATGTTAATAGTTCAACTTTGGCCAGGTGGCTCAGCAAGCAAGAGCACCGGCCCCAGTGCCGGGATGACCCGGATGAAATCTGGGCCCAGACACTCAGCACCACACCCAGAAACAACAACTGGCCGTGCAACCCCGAGCAAGCCACTCAACCCCGATTGCTTAAAAAAAAAGTAGTTCAACTTTGATAAGTTCCTTTTGATTTTTTTCCCTGTTTATCTTCTCATGCTTCTCTTGCTTCTTGTATCTGAATGTCAAATTTTCTATTCAACTCTGTTTTTTTCAGCTAGAATGCTTGAAAGTCCTGTATTCCATTGAAAAATTGTATCAATCTTGACATTCTCTATTCATGATCATTTTCATAGGCCAAGAAGTAAATGAGTCTCTATATAAAATAGAGAATGAAGGGAAATTGAACATAAATAAAAGTAGCTCATAAGTTGTCCCTGAAGAAACCAATAATGGAGGTAGTGAAGTTGGTTTTATTATCTCCAAATATAATAAGAAAATTTTTTCATTGGATATTTGATCAGTTCATTCTGCAGTGTTCATGAGGACTATTTTTTAATTGCATGATAAAATTCAATCATTATTAATTAATTAATGCTTATTAATTGAAAGTTGTTGCAGGAAGACGAGGAGGTATAAAAATTACAAGAATATATTGAAAAAAAATTTCATAGAATGTTTACTTATCAAAAGATAATAAGTGCCTGAGGTCAGATTTGCATTCAGTTCAAGCACTTCTCCATATTTTTTAAAATTTTTTTTATCTTTACTAATTTGTTTGTTTACTTTTAGTTTACAAGATTTAGTTCCACAATCCCTTGAGTTTCAAATTTTCTCTCTTTCCCTTCTCCCCCGCCCCACATGGCATCAGACAATCAAGTATAGGATCTGCAAATACTTTAAGAGTAGACATTAGTCAGATTATAAAGGATTGTATCGGATTGAATAAAAAGTGGGAAAGAGGAAACAAAACCAAACAAGAAAAAGAAAGAGAGCAGGTAGTTTGCTTGAATATGCATTCAAACTCTGTTTTTTCTATTTCTTTCTCTGAATGTAAACATCTCTCTCCATCGTGAGTCTTTTGCAGTTGTCTTATAACCCTGCATTGCTGAAAAGAGTCCAGTCTATCAAAGTTGGTCATCACACATACATTGTGTCTATAATTGTGTACAAATTTCTCCTGGTTCTGCTCTTCTTACTTGGCATCAGTTCGTATAAGCCTCTCCAGAAAATATATGTAGTCCATCTGCTCCTTGTTTCATATACCACAATAATATTCCATTACATTCATATACCACAACTTGTTTAGGCATTCTCCAATTGACGGACATCCCCTTAATTTCCAATTCTTTTCCTCCACAAAAAGAACTGCTATAAATATTTTTGTACATATGGGTCTTCCTCCCAATTCTATGATCTCTTTGGGATACAACCCTAGAAGTGGTATTGCTGGGTCAAAGTGTATGAAATTATTTATAGCCCTTAGGGAATATTTCCAGATTGCTCTCCAGAACGGTTGAATCAGTTCACAACTCCAACAGCAATGCATTAGTGTTTCAATTTTTCAACATCCTCTCCAGCATTTCTTATTTTCCTGTTTTGCCAATCTGAGTGGTGAGATGTGGTACCTCAGAGTTGTTTTCATTTGCATTTCTCTAATTGATAGTAATTTAGAGCATTTTTTCATATGCTTATATATATCTTTAATTTTTTCCTCTGAAAACTTCCAGTTCATATCCTTTGACCATTTCTATCAATTGGGGAATGACTTGTAATCTTATAGATTTGACTCATTCTCTGTATATTTTAGAAATGAGGTGTTTATCAGAGATATTGGTTGCAAAAATTCTTTCTGAATTTTCCACATTCCTCTTAATCTTGATTATGTTGGTTTTGTTTGTACAGAAGGTTTTCAATTTAATATAATCAAAATTGTCCCTTTTGCATTTTATAAGGCTCTCTAATTCTTGTTTGGTTATAAAATCTTCCTCTCTCTATAAATCTGACAGGTAAACTATTCCCTGCTTTCCCAGATAGCTTGCAGTATAAGCCTTTGTATCTAGATCATTGTAATGCGAATGTAAATTTTAAAGATCTTCCCTGCCCCTAGGCTAACATGCACCAGAAGCCTGGGGAGGGAGGCTTGTTTTTCAGTAGATACTTTTTGATTAGCCAGTGGGTCAATAAGGTTGTTACATTCTCTGAGCCAGGAGAAGGCTATATAAGCCCTGATGTGTAGCTTTGTTTTGGGACTCACTTTGAGAAGTGTTCTGTGATTTGATCTGAATTCTGGGAAGCCGTTTTTGAGAGTCCCCCGGCTTTGAAAAACCCAGAATGTGGAAACCCAGATGTTGACTGGGTATGGATGTAATGGTCGGACAGTTTGGAAATGTGTCTACTTGATGTTTCTGTCTTGATAATTATGCCTGTATACTTTGAGGTTCAGGGTGCTGACCTTTTCTCCTGAACAAGGTAAACGATTTATGTCTGACTGATTAAAGTAAGCTTGTTAACCCATTTTGAGTTGCTTTCCTTTAGCAAAGCAGATCCAAGAACCTGTGGTAGCTGCAAACCCTGAGGACGCTTGGGGTGCTTGCTGCTACAATCATGCACCCATTCAGACTTGATTTTTTATACAGTGTTAGATAATGGACTATGCCCTGTTTCTGCCATACTATATTCTAGCTTTCCTAGCAGTTTTTGTCAAATAGTGAGTTTTTATCCCCAAACCTGGGGTCTTTGGGTTTATCAAACAGTAGATTACTAAAGTCATTGACTGGTGAGTCTTGTATACCCAGTTTATTCCATTGATCCACTGCTCTATTCCTCAGCCAGTACTAAGTAGTTTTGATGACTGCTACTTTATAATAGAGATTAAAATCTAGTATGGCTAGCCCACCTTCCCTAGCATTTCTTTTCATTAATTGCCTTGATATTCTGGACCTTTTATTCTTCCAAATGAATTTTGTTGCTATTTTTTCTCGCTCTATAAAGTAATTTTTTTTGTCAATTGATTAGTATGACATTACATATGTAATTTAATTTAGGTAAAATTGTCGTTTCTTTTTATATTAGCTCGAGCCAGCCATGAGCAATTGATGTTTTTTTTCAGTTAGTTAGATCTGACTTCATTTGTGTGAAAAGTGTTTTGTAGTTGTGTTCATATATGTCCTGGGTTTCTTTTGGCAGATATATTACGAAATATTTCATAAAGTCTGCAGTAACTTTAAATGCGATTTCTCTTTCTAACTTATCCACATCCTAAGAAAAACTTAAATACTGAGAACATTCATTATAATCAACAGAATGAGAAGGATCCTTTAGGTTATTCTGTTAACATTTTAAAAATATTTTGTTTTTCTCAAATACATGTAAAAACGATTTCAACATTCATTTTTTAAAATTTTGAATTCCAAATTTTCTCCCTCTATCCCTGACCTCCTACCTCAGAGATGATAAGCAATCTGACATATGCTGTCATTCTAAACATATTCCCATGCTATTTATATTATGAAAGAAAATACAGATTCCCCCCAAAATGAAAAAGAAAGTAAAAAAAAAACAATAGTATTATTTTATGTATATTTAGAACCCATCAGTTCTTTTTCTGAGGTGTATAGCGTTTCCTCATGAGTCCTTTGGACTTATTTTGGATCATTGTATTGACAAGAATAAATAAGTCATTTACAGTTGATCACCATACAATATTGCTAATGCTGTGTGTAGCATTCTCCTGGTTTTGCTCATTTTACTTTGTATAAGTTTGATATAAGTTCTTGAGGTTTTTTGAAAGCACATTGCTCATTATTTCACAAAATACAACAGTATTTCATTAAACTTTATATATATATATATATATCTCACAATTTGTTCAGTCCTTCCCCAAATGGTGGCCATTCCCTTAACTTTCAATTCTTTACCACCACAAAAAGAGCTTTTATAAATATTTTTGTATAAATAGGTCATTTTCTTTTTAAAAAAATTATTTGGGATACAGACCTATTATTGGTATTTCTGGGCCAAAGTATATGCGCATTTTTCTAGCCTTTTGGGCATAGTTGCAAATTGTTCTCCAGAATGATTGTATCAGTTCACAACTCTACCAAAATAACAAGCAGTTGCAGGTGTTGGTTTTTTCTTTTTAGAATAACAATCTTCATAAGACAGAAGAGCTTCATAAGGCATTCTGAATTAAATCAATTTATACTATTCTACTTGATGACTTGAATGCAAAGGTGGAAAATGCATAAGGAGGAAAAATGTGTTGGAAAATCTGAATCATAAATAAAAATGAAAGAGGCCAAATAGTTGTTAATTATATAGAAGCTTACAACTTTATGTCACAAATATTTTCTTAAAGTGAATAATCAGAAGGTACTGAATCCTAGTGAACACTGAATAATATCAGAAAGATGCAATTGATTATATTTAAAAGAAATCATTTATTGTTAACATTATTTCTAGGTCAAAACATCTGTGATGACTTCTATAAATTGATACAAAGTGAAGTGAATAAAACTAGGAGAACATTATGCATAGTAACAGCAATATTGTGTCTTCCTATACTGCTGACTTGTTAGGGCAAAGGTCAAAATTAGTAGAAAGTTACAAGGAAGACTGAAAAAAAATACACACACACACATATATAGTAAGCAATCAAAATAACATTATCCTAATCTGTTTAAAGAAAGTATTGATTATGGAAAATGGTGTGTGGGTAGAAAAAAATAACATAGCAATTATGATAATTTCACATGGAGGTTTAACCTGTATAATTGCCATTAGAAGGAGATCAAAAATATTATTAGTAAACACTTACCCATTTCCTGACCAAGCAGAGTGATATGGCAAGTGAAGGATAAAACCAGTTTAGAAGATGAATGGATGCATAATATCATAAGGAGAAAAGTAATGGAATATTATAAGCAATATCATCACTGGAAGTAATAAATGGTCAAGTGGTTTAAAGAAAACTGTGAGAAACCTAAGAGTTTATGGTTGATTCTGTTATGATGAAATTAAAAGAAGAAAGATGGAAAATTTTATAGCAAACTATCTTCACCATCAAAGAATGTGGAATAAACAAATTACTTTGGATGCTCAAAATCAATCAATGAACGTTTATTAAGCAACTATTTTGTTTCAGACACAGTACTAAACACCGAGGATAGAAATAGATAGATAGATAGATAGATAGATAGATAGATAGATAGATAGATAGATAGATAGATAG
>NW_027186645.1:5558621-5561063 GCF_028583685.1 Petaurus breviceps papuanus | reverse complement strand
TAGATAGATAGATAGATAGATAGATAGATAGATAGATAGATAGATAGGCCCTACCCTCAAAAAACCTGTAATCTAATAGGAAAAGACAATACACAAAAAGAGGTTGAAAAGTGTGGGGAAGGGGTAGCTAGTGGGATGGTGAAGAAATTATTTTTTTTTATAGCCAGGAGAGAAATAAAGGCCTATCTGAGATGAGCTCTCTCCTTAAATGGAGTTCATGATAGCACCCTCCAATTAGAAAGGATGAAGGTAGTGTTGAGGTGAAGTACTAAGTCTGATGAGATATTACAGGTGTTCAAATAATGATTTTTCTAGGGCAGGGTGGTGAAGTCAGTTAGAAACTTCTCAGATTAATGCAGCCAGATGTGAAATAAATGTTTGGTGAGATATCTAATGATAGATAGAGAACGGGGCCTCTACTCAGGAAGATCTAAATTCAAATCCAATTCCATATACTAAGTATTTGGGGGACCTTGGACAAGTGACTTAACCTCTGTTTACCCCAGTTTCCACAACTGTAAAATGGGCAGAATAGCAGCACTTATATCAAAAGTTCTTGTAAGAATTAAAGGGGATATTTATAAATTGTTTAGCACATTAATTGGCACCTGCTATGTGCCAGGCTCTCTGCTAAGCACTTTATAGATCTTATCTTACTTGAGCCTCACAGAACCCTATGAGGCAGTCCTTCCTTCCTTCCCTGGAAAAATAAAAATAACCATTGTCCAGACTATGATGTGAAATTAGGTGGAAAGAGTCATGTATTTTAAATCTTTCTTTTTTGTTTGTTTTGGGCTTGAGGGGGAAACCAATAGGTACACCCATGTAACTCCACTGGTATTTTTGTAAGGTTAAGAGAAAGTGAGGTACATATCCAACACATTTCAAGGTTTTATGAAACTTTTGTGAATTTTATGAAACAATATAGAAAAGAATCATACCAGATAGACAAGCACTGCTGTGTTACAAAATTCATTACTGGAGGGAACATGCAGAATGGTGAGATTATCCTATAGGTCCATTTGCATTTTTTATTATGTTATGGTTAGTTATAGGGAAAATCAAATATATCATAGATTTATCCTAAGATCCAACATAATAGTAAAAATTAAAAAAAAATCAGGATGATGTTAGGGAAATTGCATTCTTCAATAATAACATAATTAGATATATTACAATGTTGCTAGTTACTACTTAATAATATAGTTAAGGACTTCAAAAGGAATAAAAAGAGAGTATTGCAAAGTAGGTTGAGTATAAATTTGGTACTACTGAAATGAAGAAAAGACTGATTAGGGAAGTGTTAAATTCAGTGATTCATTGAATGGGAGGGCTTTGCTCTCTGTCTCATTTTCCTTCTTATGTTTGGCTATATTTATCATATTATATTATTTATATTATGGGGGGTAGTCAAAAGCCAAACACTTTTGAGTAGGGATAGGGTGAAAGGAGAGAGAGAATAGAATGAATAGCGTGGGGGGGGGGATAGTATGGAGGGAAATATATTTAGCAATCATTAACAGAAAAATATTTTAAAGCAAATTTTTCTTATAAAAACCTAATTTCTCATACATATAGAGAACTGAATCAGATTTCTAAAAATAAAACCATCCTCCAATTAATAAATTATTGAAAGATATAATTTTCAGATGAAATAAAGCTCTTTATAGCCATATGAAAAAAAAGGTCTATCTCACTATTGATTAGAGAAATACAAATTAAAACAGTTTTGAGTTACTGCCTGTAATATAATACCAAGCAAAGGCAACTTCCCAGGTTCAGAATACCAGCATAGGTGCTCTCCATTTTATTCAATGACCAACCAAGAACAGAGAAGATCAAAACATGACATCATTCAAAATACAGCATTTACTAAGTGTGATTAAATAATCTCCAAGTACTACCCCACCCCAGGATCTTCCAATCATTCAATCAATTACAAAGTCCCTGTTCTAAATACTTCTCCACCCCTAGGCTATACCTTCATTTGGTCCACCACAAAACCCCTCTTCTCAAATGGAGATTAGTTTCCAAACATAAGTAAAGTACATTCATTTGTCAATCACAGAGCACAATAAGGTCAAAAGTTCCCCACCCCTGGATCACAATTGAATCTACCCCAGAGTTACATCAAGTTTAAACACAGCACTTAATACCCAAATGGAGGTCTTTTCTTCATCTTGACAAGAGGCAAGCTCTCAGCAATCTTAGTTCCTGGGGAGACAAGGCTTAGCAAGGCCATAAGATACATTGCCAGTCCCTTCATGAATTCATCCTCTGTCTGTAGAACAGTCCTAGAACCCCTGAACACATTAGCAAAGCCCTCTCCCAGTATTTCTGTAAACATACAACAAGAAAATCCTTCTTCAGGGCTTCTGAACCAACAGAAAGGCTCCCAGACCCCTGCAACAACAGCACTGTCCTTCACCAGTGGACAGTATT
>NW_027186645.1:5533963-5558611 GCF_028583685.1 Petaurus breviceps papuanus | reverse complement strand
AGACCCCTGCAACAACAGCACTGTCCTTCACCAGTGGACAGTATTCATTCTGTCTGCAGGACAGTCTCCAGACCCCTGCAACAACAGCACTGTCCTTCACCAGTGGACAGTATTCACTCTCTGTCTGCAGGACAGTCTCAGGGCTTCTTAGTGAACAGCCAGGTTCCAGGACTTCTTCAACAAAAGGACTGTCTTTCACCAGTGGAAAAATCTGGCAAAACAACATCAAAACAGACAGACAAAGTACCAGAAAAACAGCCATGTCTCCTCAGTCCTTGGCAGCTCAGGGGGGCAGGTCTCAAAAGTCCAGGGCAATTCAAAGCGGCCACCAGCAATTCTCTTAGCCTCTCTCTCTCCACGAGGTGCTGCTTCCAAAAAAATCTTCCGCCTCTCTCTTGTCTCTCCAAATCTATGTCACCAGCTCCTCCCAGTTCAGGACTTTCTTTTCACATCAAAAAGTCCATCCCACAGGTGGGATTAACAAGCTCTGGGTTTTAATACAATCAATTTGAAAACCAAGCCCAATACAGGGGAATCTCCACATTCCATTACTATCACACTGCCTCATAACTATTAAATTGGCTAATAAGACAAAAAAGGAAAATGGCAAATGTTGGAAGGGATGAGGAAAAAATGAGTTATTAATGTACTATTTATGGAGTTGTGAACTGATTCAACCATTCATTAGAGCAATTTGGACCTATACCAAAATGCCTTTGATCTAGCCATCCCAATACTAGATCCATATCATCCCCTCACCCCCTGCAAAAAAAGAAAAAGTTCTTATATGTGCAAAAATTTTATTTAGCAGCTCTTTTATCATGGCAGAGATTTGGAAATTGAGGTGATGCCCATCAAGTGGGGAATGGCTTAACAAACTATGGTATGTAACTATGATGGAATATAATTCTGCTATAATAAATGATGATGAGGATGCTGTTAGAAAAAAAACTGGAAATACTTACATGTGTTAATGAAAAGTGAAATGCACTATGTACAGAGTCACAGCAATATTGTGAGATGATAAGCTTTGAATGACAGCCATGTTCAGCAATACACTGATCCAAAAGAACTCTAAAGAATTTATGATGAAAAATGTTATCTATTTCCAAAGAAAAAACTGATGGTGTCTGATAACAGATTGACACATAATTTTTATTTTTACTTTATTTGTCTTGAAGTTGTTTTTTTCTGTTTTATTTTACAATATGGCTAATATGGAAATGTTTTACATGTATAAACTATATTGAACTGCCTGCCTTCTTGATAAGAGTGGGTAGGAAGGGAATAAGAGAGAGAATTTGGAGCTCAAATTAAAAAAAATGTTAAAAATAGGTTTTACATTTAACTGTGCAAAATAAATTATTAATTCATTTTTAAAATAGCAGAATACACCAAATGGTAAAAGAGGAATAAAAATCTGTTAAAGAGAAGTACTCTTTGAAAAAGAATTTGGGGGCAGGTAGGTGGCACAGCAAATAGAGCTCTGACCCTGGAGTCAGGAGGACCTGAGTTCAAATGTGACCTCAGACACTTGACACACTTACTAGCTGTGTGACCTTGGACAAGTCACTTAACCCTGATTGCCTTTCCTTTCCCCCTCCAAAAAAATAGAATTTGGCACATGGTAACTAATGACTTTACAACACATCAAGAAACAATTAACAAAATCAAAAGAATGAAAAAAGAAGAAGGTGTGAAATATCTCATTTGAAAAACAACTGACCTAGAAAATAAATTGAGCAGTATAATGTAAGAATTTTTCTATTACTTGAAAGCCATGACCAAAAAAAAGCCCAGACTTAATCTTTCAAGAAATTATCACCAGAGAATAAAATAGGGATTTAAAGAATCTATTGATCACCTCCTGAAAGAGATTCAACAACAACAACAAACTCTCATCAATATTGCAGTCCAAATCCAGAGCTCCCAGATCAAGGTGAAAATATTATAAGCAGCCAAAAAGTAAGAATTCAAAGATGGAACCACAGTCAGGATGAACCAAGATTTAGGAACGTTTGCTTCAAAGGACTGAAGGGCTTGGAATATGATATTGCAGAGGGCAAAGAAGCTAGGATTAAATCCAAGCATCACCTACCCAGAAAGACAGTGTAATTGTTCAGGGGGAAAAATGTGTATATTTAATGACATGGAGGACATTCAAGCATTTTTGATGAATAAATAAGAGCTGAATAGAAAATCTGACATTCAAACACAGCTTTCAAGTATAAAAAGGTAAATAGGAAAGAGAAATCATAAGGGATTTAGTAAGGTTAAACTTTGTACATTCCTGCATGGGACATGGGAAGATGATACTTGTAACCCATAAGAATGTAGTCATTATTAGGGGAGTTAGAAGGAGTATACAGGGGCGGCCAGGTAGCACAGCGAGTAAGAGCAGCGCCTCCAGTGTCAGAACGACCTGGAGATCGAATCCCAGGCTCAGACACTTAGCACCCACCCAGAAACACCTGGCCGTGTAACCTTGAGCAAGTTACTTAACCCCAATTGCTTAGGGGCAGCCAGGTGGCTCAGCGAGTAAGAGCACTGGCTCCAGTGTTGGGACGACCTGGAGATCGAATCCCGGGCTCAGACACTCAGCACCACACCCAGAAATAACTGGCCGTGTAACCTTGAGCAAGTTACTTAACCCTGATTGCTTAAAAAAAAGAGTATACATAGAGAACAAGAGTAGATTGGGTTGGTGACATACAATGCTTGAACTTTACTCTCATTAGAATTGGCTCAAAGAAAGAATAACATACACACTCAGGTGGATATCCTATGGAGCATTAGGAGGGGACGGGGATGAAAGAAGAAGATGATAGGAGGGAGGGTAGATTATGGGAGGTGGTGGTGAGGAGCAAAACACATTTGAGAAGAGAGAGAGAGACAGAGAGAGAGAGAGAGAGACAGAGAGAGAGAGACAGAGAGAGAAACAGAGAGAGACAGAGAGACAGAGAGACAAAGAGACAGAGAGAGAAGGACAAATGGAATGACATAGGATGGAGGGGAATACACAATAATAGCTTTGAAAACATTTTCACAGAAAGTTTCTTTAATATAGACCTCATTTCACAAATATATAGAGAACTGAGTCAAATTTATAAGAACACAAGTTATTCCTCAATTGGTAAATGTTCAAAAGATATGAAAGGCAGTTTTCACTTAAAGAGATCAAAGTAATCTTTAGGTATATAGAAAATGCTGTAAATCAGTACTGATTAGAAAAATGAAAATTAAAACAACTCTGAGGTGCCAACTTACACTTATGAGATTCACTAATATGTCAGAAAAAGTAAATTCTAAATATTGAAGGGGATGTGGGAAAGTTGGGACACTAAAACATTATTTGTGGAGATGTAAACTTATCTAATTATTCTGGAGAACAATTTAGAAATGTGTCCAAAGATCTATAAACGTTGCATATATTTTGATGCAAAAATAACACCACTAGGTCTATATACCAAAGAAATATAAAGTAAAAGGACCTATTTGTACAAGAATATTTCTGGCAGCTCCTTTAGCCTGGGGAAATGGCTGAACAAGTTGTGATATATTATTGTAATGGAACATTATCACCCTGTTAGAAGAGTAGAATGCTTTCAGAAAAACCTGAAAAGATTTACATGAACTGATACAAAGTGAACTAAGCAGAACCAGGAGAACAGTGCATAAGCAGAACTAGAACAGTAATAAAAATATTATATGATGAACCAAAAGTGAATGACTTTAAATAACACCAACAACAGTGAATGACTTATCTATTCCCAACAATCCAAATCCCCAGACAATTTTGAAACATTTATGATAAAAAATGCTATCTACCTCCAGAGAAAGAATTGATGGAGTTTGAAGCATGCTTGAGTTTATCCCCCAATCACCTCCAAATACCTATAAAATGACTCTAAATAAATTTTAGAAATTCAGAACCCACAAAGTGTCACACATCTCCAGCTGAAGACAGACTAGCAGGCTGACAGGAAGGGTCTATTGCACTGAGATGGGAGCAACACTCAATCCTGTGAGGGCCGTGGCAGTTGTCTGTACAGACCAGGTCAGAGTAGAACTCAGGGGACGGAATCACTGGAAGCTGTGGCACTTTCCAGACTTCTAAACTGACAAATGCCAAAGACAAAATAAAAGTTCAGTGGGGAAGATCTGTTGGACCTGGGTGAGAGAAGAATGTGGTCTTGTCCTAGTCCCAGGGTGGCATAGGTGGTGGCTATGGTGGTGGCAGCAGCAGCAGCAACAGTGGCTGCTCCCTTAGCTCCAGGCCCACAGATGGTGCAGGAATCAAGCAGCTGATCATAGGGAAATTTGAGGGATCTCTTTGCTGGCACTGAGGAAGGATTCTTTTGCTTTGCCCTGCTTGGATGTGGGTCTCAGTCTTGGGTGGAGTTCCTGGGGTGAGGAGAAGCACTGGCGTGGCAGAGCTTGTGGTGGCAGTGGAGAGGGAGTCCTCCTTATAGTTCTGAGGGAGAAAAGAGTGCTTGTGGTCACTTACAGATCAGACCACAGGCCAGGAGAGGAGTAAATAGCTCTCCTTTAATCATATCCCTTTAGAAGAATTGAACATTTACAGATGCCTATAAGTAATGCTGACAACAGCTGCAAAAAATCCCAGAAACTGAGGACACAGCACTCTTCACTCTGAAAGCAGAGTCCTACTTTGCCAAAAAGCTCAAAAGTCAAGTAATTGGCTGAGAAAATGAGTAAACAGAGGCAAAAATCAGAGTATATAATCTTTCTTTTGTGGCAAAGAAGAACAAATCATACAACTAGAAGAAGAAAACAGTAAAAAAAAAAAGAATATTGTTCTTGATTTTTTTTTGCTCAGTATTTTCTTTCACAACATGACTAATGTGGAAATTGGTTTTGCATGACTGATCATGTGTAGACTACATTAAATTGCTTCACTTCTTTATGACAGGGAAGACATGGAGGGAAAGAGAGAATTTGGAATTCAATTTTTTTTAATTGTTAAAATTGATTTTACTTGAAATTGGGAAAAATAAAATTAAAATTAAAGGCATCAAGTTAAAAAAAGAAGGAAAATATAATTTGGAAATATTGAGCAAAATAAAATATAAGAAGATATGAGGGCGACTAGGTGGTGCACTGAATAGGGCACTGACCATGGAGTCAGAAGGATCTGAGTTCAAATCTGGTCTCATGCATTAACACTCACTAGCTATGTGACCTGGGGCAAGTCACTTAACCCCAATTGCCCTCCAAAAAAAAAAGATATGTAGTAATTGGCCAACCATCATATTCTTTTTAGATCATATTGCACATTAAATGTGTCATTTTCTTCATAAATGAAGACGTCCAATCAATTCTCCAGAACATTCTATGTCAGCATTACTCCATGATATGGTATTTGTTTTTTGTGCTTGTGTGTATCTGTGTCTGTATTTCTTACACCAATGTGCAGTGTCTCACATATACACAAATACAGAGGCTCTATTTGGGGACAATACCATGGGTATTGAAATCCCTATAGACATGCCAAATCCATATTTTTTTTTCTAAAAACAATAGGCAAATACTGGCATATGAACAGAATTGGTGAGACATTTTGGCCTATTCATATACCCTAAAAATTTTTAACCAGAGTTCTGAGAACATAAAAAATAAAAACAATTTTCCTCTTAAAATCTCCATATTAATTTATAATATATATTTATTTTTAAATTCTACATTTATTTATTAATATTTAAACATTAAATGATAAGAAAATGTGAATTTTATATAAGGAATTTGATTAGTATTAAGGAAGTAATCTATGAAAATAGCAAACATTTGCTATCATTTACAAAATTACATATTGAAATTTCTTTATTTTACAAATTTGGATGACCATAAGTAACATCTTAGACGAAATGAGTTATAACTTAGAAAATGTTTAACTTAATAAAATAATTATATATGCACTTGATCTCAATATTGAACTTTTTAAATTTGAACAAAGGTTTGAAATATTTTTGCTCAACACTAAAAAAAAATTCTGCACTCAAATAGGATTCTGAATTAAGATTATTTTCATATTTAAAACAGGATAAAGTAAAAATACTTGCCCACACAAATATATTGTGGGAATGAAAGGAAAATTTTACAAGATATTTTACTGAGAGGCAGAAATTTATTCTCTTTAACTTTTTGCCACTGAATCAATCCCCTAAATGAATGACTAGTAATAATATATTCCCTTTTTAAGCTTAATGATGTGCTATATGAAAGCACAAGTATACTTAATATTTTCATATATTGTTTCTTTTCAACAATGTCTATCTATAAACAAATAGTTTTAAGTAGAGTAACTATTCAACTATGGCTTTATTGTCTTCTACCCCTGCACATCAGCTACAATCTGACAGAAAATCTATTAAATGACTTAATAGTGTTGCCTTCAATATAAGCCCAATAGAAATAAGGTGATATAAGTGGAAAATAAATTTAAAGAGAAAACAGATTTAATACCTCAAGAGGAAAGGGGAGGGCAAATGAAGTTTGTTTCTTCAGAATATTAGTGCTTGCCATTGACAATTTCAAAATAGTTTTTTTTAATGCACGTGCCCAGCAATCATGTTCTTTCAAGAAAGTAAATATTTGCAATATCTTTACTGTATGCTTACACATCTCATAAGGTATTACAGGGTGACAGAGGTGAATGAGGAAGTTACTTTAGTTCATCCTAAAAAATGAAAATGAAAGTATGTGTATGTATCTGACTATACATTAAAATGGGTTTGCACTGAAATGCTGAACCAGTGTCGTGGTTTGGAAAAAATTTGATAACAGACTGAAAAACTACCTAAACATGCTTAATCAGAACAGGCCTGTGATTCAATGACTAAAAGAACAATAAAATTGAACACACAATATTGATGATTTCTAATCCTAAATAAATAAACTTATAATGCTTCAAATATGCATTTCTCTACTGTCTTACAGGGGAAAGTATGTTTGCAACACCACTGTATAACTATTTAATGCTTAAAGTACCCTTAAGTAAGTTCAGTATAGGACAAACACTGTGAACCACAATCATTAAACACTGAGTTTTCCAACTACTAAACAGAAGTACTGTTCTAATCAAAGGGAGTATTTCCTCTGCTAGTGAAGATCATAATTATCCTATGCTTTCTTTCCTTGGGTGATTCATGTTTTTCACCCATGTCTTCTATTTAAAATATGCCCAATTTGTGTAGGACATCCTCTAGATCTTTTGATAGTATTCTACAGGTAGCAGCATCCATAGCTTACTACATATTATACCTCAAGTTTGCTGCCTCCATTCCTGGATAATATCTTTCTCCCCACCCCCAATGAAGCTTGGTTTTCAGAGGAGGAAGGAGAACATATATTATTATAGCATTTCAGAAGCTTACTTGCATGGCTATGAAAATAATTGTAAAATCCAAATAGCTAACATGAACTTCATCTTTTTCTCTTTACAGCAGATAAATAACTTTTCTGAATACAAAATGTATTTGTGAATATGTGATCAGAAAGGAGGAAATACTATTTTCCTTTACCTACATATAATTGCTGATCAGGCAGAAGTGTGTACTTCTCAAAATGCTGTTGTATGCAGAAGCAGTTCAATCTTTCATTTTAATTAAATCATTTCAAACCAGACCCAGAGCAAAGAAAAAATTATCTAACACCCACTTGAATATTTTCTATGAATCAGGTCCATTGTGATGCATAGTATGCCTATATACTCACATGCTCCTTATCTAACTTTACAGGATAACTCGATTCATCTACAAGCCCAGAGATCATATGAAAGAATAAACTAGTCTGAATAAATGAAATTTTTATTCTTCTTACATTTATTTCAAGAATGGTAGAAGATTTTTCTCCCCATAGCTGCTCAGTGGTATACTTTTTAAAAAAATCTGTCTACCCAGAAGGATATTATGAAATCTAAGCAGCATCTTAAAGTTTTATAACCTGATTCTCTCCTTCTGGCTTCACAGGGCACCACAGCATACTCTCCAGAGTAAAAGCATAGAGAAAAGCCTCCCTTCACATTCTTTCTTGAATCTGTTCCATTTGAATGGATGATCATTCAGCTGTAGCCAGCAGCTGTTGTCTAATTCAGGTTCCTAAATCCAATGCAGGTTCCTAAGAGGTTTAGGGAGCCACTTAGGAATCTGTCTTAGTGGAGACATGCTGTCAGCAGTTGAGAATACTGAGGTGTGTACCCAGCCATATGCAAGGTCTACATCTTGCTTCCAGCAATGTCCCCAACCAGCACCATTAAACAAGACTAGCTCTCATTCATAATGCTGTTTTGCTGTGATAGTTTCATAAGTACCTGAAAAGAGCTTTTAAACTACCCCTAACTCACATTTCATTTTCCTATAGCTTATCCTCACACCCAGAGATAAAGAAGTCATCTATTCTAATGACTTACTCTCAGGAACATTTTTTTTAGGCCTTTATAGATCATGGAAATATATCAGGGAATCAGAGATCTCAGAGTTGGAGGGAACCTCAGAGACCACATAACACCAACTGTAACTGAAAAAGCAATCTTTTTGTGAGCATTTCAGTAAGAAACTTTGGTTTTATTTTTTTATTTATAATTTTTAAATTTATTTTTTACTTTTCAACATTCATTTCCACAAGATTTTGAGTTACAATTTTTTTCTCCCTGTCTTTCGCCTACTCTCAGCCCAAAATAGCAAGTCTACTGAACACCCCTTCCCCCAATTTTTTCTCTCTTATGTACTCCCCATCACCCCCCTAACTTTCTAACAGGGGAAGATGGATTTATATACACTAGTACCTGTATATCTTATTTCTCAGTTGCATGTAAAAACAATTTTTTAATATTTTTTTTAAATTCTAAGTTCCAGATTTTTTCCCTTCTTCCCTCCTCACCTCCCCCACCCCACACTGGGAAGATAAGCAATTGAACATAAGTTGTACATGTGTAGATACCCAAATCATTTCCATAGTAGTAATATTGTGAAAGACTAACTATATTTCCCTCTATCCTATCCCATGCCCCACTTATTCTATTTCCTCCTTTGACCTGTCCCTTTTAAAAAATATTTGCTTCTAATTACCCTGTCCCTAAATCTTCCATCCCTTCTATCATTCTCCCTCCTATCCCAACCCCCCATTTTCCTGTAGGGTAAGATAAACAATTGAATGTGTATGTTATTCCCTCCTTAAACCAAATTCAACAAGAATAAGGTTGTTCCATTCCCTTTCAACTTCCTGCTCTTCCCCTCCATTATAACAGTTTTCTCTTGCCTCTTTTATATGAAATAATTTACCCTATTCTATCTCTCCCTTTCTCCTCCCAATAAATTCCTCTTTCACATCTTAATTTTTTTTTTAAAAGAAGAATTTCCCACATGGTAAAAGAGGTACAAACTTTTACTAAAGAAAATATTTTTAAAGAAAATTGGATTACGGCAACTAGAAGCTATTGACTCCACAAGCAATCAAGAAACAAAAAAGACAAAAGATAAAAGAATGATAGAAGCATTGTGAAATATCTCATTGAAAAAACAACGGGCATGGAAAATAGATCAAAGAGAGATAATTTAATAATTATTGGATTACCTAACTGGATCAAAAAAGGAGCCTAAACATCATGTTAATAGTTTTCAAGAAAAACTGCCTCCATATCCTCAAATCAGAAAATCCACAAAAAAAGATCTGAAAGATAACTCAAAATGAAAATTATACTTTCCCTGCTTATCTCTTTTAATTAGCTCATTTTTTTTGCTTTTGTGTTGTTTTAGATCATTATTGCTAACCCTGTTATTTTTTTAAACTTCAAATAAAGCATAATATATTCTGCACCAGACCCATGTCTGCAGGCCAGGAGCTCCTGAGGCAGCTGTTCAGCAGCACAGCTGCTGCACCTCTGCAGCTTCTTGCCCCAGGGGTAGGGGCTGGACCATGCTCTTCTCCACACAGTTCCAACAGAGTTACACACTAACCTTTTACTTTATCTTTAGCATTTATGGGTTGAGAAGTCTGGAGACCACTATACCTGCTGCTGATTCACTCTCCTGAAGTGTGCTCCAGCTCACAGCTGAAGTGGGACTGTGCTCGGCTCCCAGCTCAGTGCTATAGACCTTTCCTGTTGGCATAATGGGCTTCCATCAGCGGGTGTTCCTCTCTGTCACTTTGTGGGTTCTGTAGCTCTGAAGTTTGTTTAGAGTCATTTTTTAACATATATTGGAAGTGATTGGAGCAGGAATTTATGCCAAGTTTGTGCTTCTACTCTGCCATCTTGGCTCTGCCCTTGATAATTTTTTTTAGTTAAATTCTTTGTTATTATCATATTAAGACATTATCATTGACATGGGTCTAATCTACCCAGAAAGGCCCCAATAACTTTAGGTCCCCTATAGATTTCCATCTTTGCAGTTTAGTTACTAGGCAGTAGAAATTAATTCTAGGTAAGCCATAAAAATGGAGACTTAGAAGTAAGATGAATATAAAACTTGATAGATAATAATTTTTGGTGCTAAAAAATATAAACTCAATTTAACAACACAGGTCATACATTGGTGATAGACTTACACAACATACAGAGATATTGAAAAAATAATAACCAATACCTTATTACAGTATTTCTTATATCTTAATTATATTTCCTCCTCATTGCTATAACTCTAAATCAAGTGTTTTTAGTTTACAATGGATTTCCTCACCTAGAAAACTTGGTATAGTGGACAGACCACAACATCAGGAGTAGTGAGGGCCTGAAGCCTCAGTTCTTAAACTAACTTGCTGTTTGAATTTTAGACAAGTTCTTTTTCCTTCCTGATCCTCAGTTTTTTTTTTCAGGAATACAATGAAAGAGTCGGATTATATAATCTCTGAGTACTTTCCAGAGTCTTTTCTTTCATTCTATTAGTATATCATAGAATACAATTGACATTCCTCTTTGAGTCTACAGATTCTAAATTCTCTAATATCAGAAATGCTTAGAGATATTTGCATACAAATTTAACCCTGATTTTAGCTGTTGATCTGATTAATCTTTCCAATGTTAATTTTAAGGCTCTTGTCTTTTAATTAGCTAAATGCTAAATTAGCTTACCTCATGCTCATGGAGAGACTGATTTGTAAGTCAACTCCATCCCTTTTTTCCTTTAGCATTTTAGACTGATAAATAACAGTCAAGTAGATACTGGCTATGCATTTCCATTATCTTAAGACATACCTCTGCACACAACCAAAGAGGACTTTTACTAATACCAAACATAGGTCTCTCTAGATTTCTGCTCATGTCAACTTCCCTTCAAATCTGTGGTGCCCAGAGCTGACCTAAGGGCTCTTTAGTAAACAATGAAGACTATTTACCTGGAAGGGATCCTTAACTGTCAATCAAACTGGCTGCTGCTGACAACTTTTTCCATCTTTATTCTCTGGAAAAGAAATTGTTTTTCAACTATAAGAAGATATACAAATAATTTTAAACAATTAAAATTCTGCTTTCACCCCGCCATTTTCTTGAAAAAAAAATAAGATGTGTGTGTGTGTATGGGAGACAGCATATTCAAGCTCAGAAGAAATAACTTACCACAGAAGGGTTTTTTAAAAATTTATTTTAAATGTTAGGAGGGTTGTGGTAGTATGTTTTGCTTACATAGGTTCTATGTGAACATATTGGCCTTCCTAAGAATGCCCCACAGGGAGATAAGAATAGATATCTCTAGAATTTCCTCTCTTTGTTCTTCTCCAAGGGAAACTGATTCCTTCTAGGAGGGGAAGCAGGTTGCCCCTCTACTCTCCTTAGAAAGACAGGATATCAGATAGAGTTATATCTATTTGCTCCTTTAACTATTGTTAGTATAGGGAAAGTCATTTTTAGGCAAAAATTGCAAGCATGATTGGTAAGTGTTTTTAAGATATTTGGAGACACCTAGTTTCCCAGAGCTAAGGTCCAGAAGGCAGGCTGTGACCTGAGCTTGGCATAAGAACAATCCTTTCCACTTTGGACAATCTCAACCTCTGGTATAGTGTTTTGTTTGACCAGAAAAAGGTGTTCACTGAGAAAAATCTATTTCAATAACTGTTTAGTTGGACCTCATCCTACTTTCAAGGGACCTGACAGTTATCCATCACAACTCTTGATATGCTCCCAATCCCTCTTTCTTATAACACTTAAATGAACTGAACTAGGAACTGCACTATTGTTCCCGCCATACTAACTGTGGTTCTGGTTGTGTCTGTGAGATGATCAACTGGGAGATTGTTCCTACAGGACCAGGAAACACTTCTGTTTTCCATGCATGAGCCTGCCACATGAACAGATAAAAATAATTATGTCACAGTACAGCCCATTTGTGTTTTTTTCCATGTACATAAGATTTGCCTTTTCCCCAGCATGTTAAGCCCTTGTTGCAAGCTTCCACTTGCAAACATTTTCTTATTTTGAAATTAGACTTTTGTTTCTGTCCTGTCTCTCTCTCCTGCCTCTGGCCTGGTTTGTGTCTCTGGTCACCTACAGATTAGAGGCTGGGTCCAGTCAGGTTAACATGTTTTCCCAAGCGCACAATGTTTCCTTTACCCCCTCTTTTTTGCCTCCCCCTCCTCCTCCTTCTAGATAGATAGATGGATAGATGCATAGATAGATAGATAGATAGATAGATAGATAGATAGATAGATAGATAGATAGATAGATAGGTAGATGATTGATAGATTGATTGATAGATTGATAAATAGATATAGAAGAATATAGATATACACCCAAGGGTAGAGCCCTTCACCACAAGATGCCAGTTTCACAATCAACATATATAGAACACGAAATAAACCCATTTACCTAAATAGATAGTAAAGAGTAATCAGAGAAAGCATGGATATAAGAATATAGGGATGAAAATACAGAGAGTAAATAAATGAACTCTTCCACTGGGAAGGAAATAATTTAGTTCAACTAAAAAAGAGAATCTCAAATACCACACAAGGAACAATTCCCTAAAGTTTCTAGTATAGCAGGCTGGAAATAGGGACATGATTGAAGTGCCTCTCTTCTACATGTTGGTATCTACACAAGGGTTTTGTTCTCACTTCAAGGACCTGAAGAGCCTTTGTATCCATGTGTCTTCTTTTTTTACTGCTGGCACTCGAAGACCAGGATATTTCTTCTCTCTAGCAGTCAATAACTCTGTCTCTCCCTCATGTATAGAACATTGAGCAATTAATATATATCACAGAGGAGTTTTATGCAAATGTCTTTTGAGCCATGGGTTACACACATTACTTTAAAATAGCATCACGAATGTTGTGTTTCAATATCTTATCATGGAATTCAAGGTAACAATGGGCTCTAAAAAGGTATACCAGCAGAATGCATGTTCAAGAAAATTCTATCAACAATAAGAAGCAAGAACCAAGTATTGTTGTAGTGAGAGACTACAACCACAAACAGAGCTTAACTAGTGACAAAGAGGCATCTCTACCAGAAGATTGGTCACTAAATCATGGAGTATTTAACCACAGTGACCCATGAAATGTACAAATGAGACAACATACAAGTATACTGTTTATCCCTTTTGTTTTTTTCCAATGATTATATGGAAAAGCAAGTTCATTCTGTCCCAAATCACTTCAATGGCAGATCTTTTTCAAACATTAATTTAACTGTGAGGAAAATCAGTAATATGCTGTATAGTTTATTAACCAATATTACTCCGTAAACCATTCTATTCCCCATTTTGTCAAACCCATTTCTCAGCCTAGCTTAAAAAGGGGATCTCTCTAATTCCTAACTAAGGTTTGGTTGAAAATAAGATTTTCCCATTCCCTTTCACCTTCCTGCTCTTCCCCTCCATTGTAACAGTTTTCTCTTGCCTCTTTTCTGTAAGATAATTTACCCTAATTGATCACTCCCTTTCTCATCCCAATAAATTCCTCTCTCACCTCTTCATTTTATGTAAGGTGATCCCTCCTTGCTTACAGGTCATCTGATTTTTAACCAATTTAAAGTGGGACCACAGTTTCTATTTACCCCATAAACAGAGAAGAAACCCTTTGGGCTAGGACTTCCCCAGGGAACAACTTTCCTTTTCTTGCTTTTCTTTTTTAAAATTTATTTATGTATTTTTCATTTTCAACATTCATTTCCACAAGATTTTGAGTTATAATTTGTTCTCCCCATATTTCCCCTACCCCTACCCCAAAATAGCAAGCCTACTTAATATCACTTCTCCCAATCTGGTATCTCTTATATCCTCCCCCATTTCCCCCCTAAATTTCTAGTAGGGCAAGATGGATTTCTGTACCCCAATGCATGTATATATTATTTTTTAGTTGCATGTAAAAATAATTTTTTAAACATTTGTTTTTAAAACTTTGAGTTCCAGAGTTTTCCCTTTCTTCCCTCCTCACCCTTCCCACTGGGAAGATAAGCAAATCAATATAAGTTGTACATGTGTAGTTACCCAAATCATTTCCCTAATAGTTATATTGTGAAAGACTAACTATATATCCCTCGATCCTATTCTGACCTCGCTTGTACTATTTTCTCCTTTGAACCAGTCCCTTTTCAAAAATGTTTGTTTCTAACTGCCCTCTTCTCCAATCTGCCCTCCTTTCTATCATACCACCTCTTATCTCCTACCCCACCCCCTTTTCCTGTAGGGTAAGATACCCAATTGAGCAAGTATGTATTCCCTCCATAAGCCAAATTCAATGAGAATAAGGTTGTCCCATTTCCTTTCACTTTCCTGCTCTTCCCCTCCATTGTAATAGTTTTCTCTTGCCTCTTTTATATGAGATAATTTACCCTAATCTATCTCTCCCTTCCTCCTTCTCCCAATAAATTCCTCTCTCACCTTTTAATTTTATTTTTAGATATCATCCCTTTATATTCAACTCATCTTGTACCCTCTGTCTATGAATACATCTACACACATATGCACACATACATGTATATATTTATATATACATACATCCTCCTATACATACATATATGTATGTATGTGTATATATGTATATATATACATACACATATATTCCCTTCAACTATTCTTATACTGAGAAAAGTCTCATGAGTTACAATTATCATTTTTCAATTTAGGAATGTAAATAGTTAAACTTTAGTAAGTTCTTTATGATTTCCTTTTCCTATTTATCTTCTCATACTTCTCTTGCTTCTTGTATTTGAAAGTCAAATTTTATGTTCAGCTCTGGTTTTTTTCATCAAGAATGCTTGAAAATTTTCTGTTTCATTGAATGACCATATTTTCCCCTGAAGCATTATACTCAATTTTTCTGGGTAGGTGATTCTTGGTTTTAGTCCTAGTTCCTTTGACCTCCAGAATATCATACCCCAATCCCTTTGATCCCTTAATATGTAAGTTGCTAGGTATTTTGTCATCATAATTGTGTTTCCACAATACTCAAATTGTTTCTTCCTGACAGTTTGCAGGATATTCTCCTTGACCGGGGAAGTCTGGAATTTAGCTATAATATTCCTAGGAGTTTTCTTTTGGGGATCTTTTCCAAGAGGCAATCAGTGAATTCTTTCTATTTCTATTTTGCCCTGTGATTCTAGAATATCAGGGCGATTTTGCTTGATAATTTGTTGACAGTGCCTAGTCTTTTTGTTTTTTTGACTATGGCTTTCAGGTAGTCCAGTAATTTTTAAATTATCTCTCCTGGATCAATTTTCCAGGTGAGTGGTTTTTCCAATGAAATATTTCACATTGGCTTCTATTTTTTTCATTTGTTTGGATCTGTTTAATAGTGTCTTGATTTCTTATAAAGTTATTAGCTTCCAATTGCTCCAATCTAATTTTGAAGGAGTTATTCCCTTCAGTGAATTTTTGAAATTCCTTTTTCATCTGGAAAATTTTCCTTTTTAAGGCATTCTTCTCCTCACTGGCTTTTTGGGCCTCTTTTACCATTTGAGTTATTCGATTTTTTAATGTTTTATGTTCTTCAGTGTATTTTTGGGTCTCCTTTAGCAGGCTGTTGACTCATTTTTCCTGATTTTCTCTCATCGTTATCATTTCTCTTCCCAATTTTTCCTCCACTTCTCTTACTTGATTTTCAAAATCCTTCTTGAGCTCCTCTATGGCCTATAAACAGTTCATATTTTTCTTGGAGGCTTTTGATGCAGGAGTTCTGACTTCTCTGTCTTCTTCCTGCTCCATGCCTTGATCCTTTTTTCCCCCCAAAAGGATTCTATGCTCTGTTTGTTCTTCCTCTGCTTGCTCATATAACCAGCCAATTACGTGGCTTTTGAGCTCTTTGCCATTGTAGAACTCTGCTTTCAGAAAGGAGAGAGCTTTGTCCCAAATTGATGTGAGTTTTGCAACTGCCGGAGCTATTTGGAGGGTGCCCTCTCTACAGCCCCAAAAAGCTCTGGTTCACTGGCCACATACCCCAGGACTACAGGTTAAAGCAAGAGCGATTACCCTCTGAATGGTTGCTTGATCCCCCTACATATGCAGGCCATGAGCTCCTAAGGCAGTCATTTAGTGTAGCCACTATGCCTCTGCAGCTTCTCACCCCAGGGGCAGGGGCTGGACTGTGCTCTTCCATCCACCCCTGTTGCAACAGAGCTCCACACTGAGCTGTTTTTACTCTCTCTTTGGCATTTTGGGGTTGAGAAGTCTGGAGCGTGCCACATCTGCTGCTGATTCACTCTCCTGAAATCTGCTCCAGCTGGTCTGGGTGCTGCTTGGGCCACCCTGGGGCTGGAATTGTGGTCAGGTGGGACTGTGCTTGGCTCCATGCCCAGTGTGATAGACCTTTCCTGTTGGCCTTTGGGGCTTCCTTGAGTAGGAGATTTGTGTGTGAGTGTCTCTCTCTCTCTCTCTCTCTCTCTCTCTCTCTCTCTCTCTCTGTCTGTCTCTGTCTCTCTCTCTTTGTGGGTTCTATAGCTCTAAAGTTTGATCAGAATCATTTTTTTACATGTATTGGGAATCATCCTTGCTTTTCTTTATCAAACTTAAGAGTCACTTTGTCTTCAAGGCAAAAGCTACAGGGAGAAACTTGATTAGGGCAAGGGCCAGTGTGACCCATTTTAATAACAGTTTACACATTACTGTTAATAAAATTTTATGTTGCCCTGGAAAAAACTGCCTTTTTCCACTTTTGTCACAATTTAATTGCCAGATATGTTTTTTCTTTAATTTTGATATTTGTTCAAAAGCTTATAAAGATTATACACTGCTAGAAGACCTTAAAAACATCTGAATTGAGATCATCACTAAACAGAAAGCCATGAATATAATATAATGGCTACTTTGGAGAATGAATCAAAGGAATTATTTTGAAAGGTATTATACAGAAGTCAGTGATATTGATTCTATGGTAAATAAGAAACTTCATCGCATAGGAAAATTGATAATCTCACTTGGCTGGACTCATGTGAAATGGGAATGGGAATTTGAAGACCTTCCCTCTTTTAAGAGGCCAAATGTAATCATATGGAGCCATGGGGAGATGGGCATAAGGGAAGAAGCTTGCTGAAAAGGTGGAGCAGTAAGGAGCAGGAGAGAGCCAGAACAGATATGAGAGCAAGCAGCATGGAGGTAGAGCAGCTAGCATGAGTGAGAGAGGGATGTTTTTTGCTTAAATGGGCTTATTTTGTTTTGAAGGCCTGCCAGAGGGAAGGCTTGGTAATATTGGTGTTTGCTGCATTGTTTATGTGTGCCCACTTCTTGGTTGCTGATGGATTTGGCTATCTGGTATTGGTATTCAGCTTTCTGGTCTTTGAATAAATGTTTTGGTTCTCTTTTATAAGTGGAGTCTGATATATTTTGTGATTCACAACTACACCAGCATATTCATAGCCACTGTGGGTGCTGTGAATATTGCACTGGCATTATATCATGGTAGACCAGGATGAAAATAGTATCAATTTTCGAAAACATCCATTGAAGAAGAGGAAGCAGATGATTAACTTTTTGCATATTATTCCCAAATCTAAGTATCCATTTAGTTAGTCAGATATTAGGTAGTATGTCTGTACTAATTACCAGATACTTTGAACACTATGAAAGCCCTAAGAATACAAAGAAAGGTGAAAGCAAAACAAAGCAAAACATACCATCTTCTTCACCAAACAACAACAAAACTGTCCCTATTGCCAAAGAAGTAAAAGTCTAATGGAGAAGACAATACAAAAACAAATATAAAAAAATCAACAACATATAAATGTCATAAAATAGGAGAAATCTCAGAGGGAAGGCATTGAAATTGAGGAAGCCTAGGAAAGGCAACCTGGAAAAGGTGGGAGTTTAATTAATTTTTTAAGGGAGCTGGTAAAGTTTGGAATCAGAGAAAGTTCCTGGCATGGGGGACAGCCAGAGACAATGTTCATAGTTGGAAGATGAAGTGTCATTAAAAAGTGCAATGAGGATTATAGTTTCTATGTATCACAGAGGTTGTGGAGGTGAATAAAGCATATGAAAACTTTCATAGAAATGTGCCAAGTAGTGAAAAGATTTGAAAGCCAATGAGAGGATTTTATATTTTATCTTCAATATTATGTGGAACTACTAGAGTCTATTGAATAGGATGGTAAAATGGTCAGTACTGTGATCATTTTAGGACTATCATATGAAAGCTGACTGAGTGAGGATGAATTGAAGAGAAAAGAGACTTGAGCCTCAGAGAAATCTATTATCAGGCTATTGCAAAGTCCAGATTTGAGGTGATGAAAACATTGATGAAGTTGCTTGTATTGTCAGAATAGAAAAAGAGGCATATAGAAGAGAAGTTACAAGAGTAGAAATGAAAGAAGGGGACCACTGATCATATTTGGAGGAATGAGTGAAAGAAGCTAATAGGAAGAGTGTGTATTCAAAAGAGATAAGAGAGATAGGCAAGATGGCCAAATGATTGTCAAATGGGGTGAAGGAGTGATGAATTAAGGATGGCAAGGGGATTGTAGACTTGGAATACTGAAAAGATGGTGATATCCTTGAAATAAATAGGAAAATTGGGAAAAGAATGTGTTTGGTGGACAAGATAATGAGTTCTATTTTGAACAGGTTAAATTTTAAATGTCTGGGATGGGATTCTTAATTTTTCCACTCTTATTCCTGTCTTTGGACTTTATGTTAGGACTTACTCCTAGACACTTCTTGTAAGGTCAAATATAGTCTTGGTAATACTTTCTTTGATATTGAGTATTGAGTTATAGTCTAGGAAGTCAGTAACAATGTAGGATGGGAACCTGAAAGCTGTCAGTGCTCCCAAAGTGGTCTGATGTAGGGCAAAGACTAATTTCTCCACTAAAATTCTGCAAGTTCCTGGCCAGTGTTTTGCTTAGTGTAACATGCCTATGGACTCTCCCCATTTAGAGTTCCAATAGAGGACTGTTTAAAAGTTCTACTGGTTCAGAGTGAGAGAACTATGGGCTCCCTAATGGTTATTTCATTGCAGGCTTCAGAAAGTAGGATGAAGACTTTAACTGAAACTTCACTCTGCTCCTGGGATGAGACTCATATTGTTGCTGCTTGCTCCTTACCATGAAATTCTACCCAAGGCATCTTGCTGCTCTCACTTTGCCCTGTATATACAAGAGAGAACTGGGTAATGAGAAGCAGATTGCAGCTTTTTTTTTCTTTTCTTTTTTTGTTAAAGCAATTGGGGTTAAGTAACTTGCCCAAGGTTACACGGCCAGTGGTTGTGTGTGTGTGTGTGTGTGTGTGTGTGTGTTAAGTATCTGAGGCCGGAAACAATCCTGGGTCCTCCTGACTCTGGGGCTGGCACTTTTATTCACTGTGCCACCTATGTGCCCCTACATCTCTTTTTCTTACAAAGTTTGAGCTGGAGCTAGCCACTCTTTTTGCCATAGTACAGAGCCAATCTCTGTAAGATAATGCTGTTCAAAGCTCTTCCTGGTTAGACACCGTTACTCAGAATTGGAAAAACACTACTCATGTCCTTATGCTGAACTGGCATTAAAAAAATGATCCATTGTTGTTATTGGTTTTTGTCTTATTTCCTTTGAATTTTATAATGCAGATTTGTTTTGCTGTGTTTTACAGATCTATTCAGAATTGGAGATGGAGTGGGAAGTTTGCTCTATTTTTATTCCAGCTACTTGGTCATCTTCTCAAATTCATTTTTTTTTAATGCTAATGCCCTTTTGATAATATACTCTTGGTATTAGTCATGCAATTTCATAATATTAGGAAATTTAAAATAGCAGATGATACTAAAAACATGTTAAATAGGCTGCAACATATTAATACTCATGACTTTTGTACAATCATTATGGATGTGTCTGATTAGAAAATGAGGTAGAATAGTAGGACAACACATTCTTCTGGAATCCAGGACATGAAAAATTACTTATTGTATCGACCTCATGCACATTTTCCATATAAAATTTATGAAAAGGGAAGGACATGAAACACATGACACAAGAAAAGATGCGATTCCAACCTACTCAATTGAAGAGAGATAATGACGATTTAACATTTACAGACTACTATGATATTTGCAAAAGTTTTACATGTACTTTGTTTAGTCATTTTTGTGATCCCATTTTTTGTTTGTTTTGTTTTCTTGACAAGGATAATGGAGTGGTTTGCAATTTCCTTCTCCAGCTTATTTTACCAATGAGGAAACTGAGGCAAACAGAGTTAAATAAGCAGTCCAGGTTAGACAGTAAGTAACTGAGACTGGATTTGAACTCAGGGAGAGAAATCTCCTTCCCTCCAGGCTCAGCACTGCATCTACTGTGTCACTGAGTACTAGCTACTTTTTTTTTACATTACCTTATTTCAATGATTCATAAAAGCAATCAGAATGGCAATTGCAATAATAACATTTTAATAAATATGGAGAGAAAAATCAGGTAGATAAGGTAAATTCCACTTGGAAAAATTTTAGGATTTGAAAAGCGTACTTCGACTTCATTTTAATCAAGTTTTTCCTATTCCAATTATTACATTTTTTCTTTATATGTGATACCATATTGACAATGTTCATTATAATGTAATAATCAATTCTACCACTATACTATTATATAACAAGGTATATGCAAATTATATACACCTAGATCTAAATATATGCATCTAGGCAGATGGCATTTGTAATTTAAATTGTCTAATTCATTATAATTCAAATATTGAATCTATCTAGAGATAGTAGTATTGAAATTGGTTAAACATAAATAGTTTTAATAATGACAACAAAGCCATCATTTCTTCTCTTTATATTATCCACTCACCACCTGCAAATTCTTTCACTCTCACCAACTCATTTTGCTTTATTCATTTCTGCTTCCTGCATAATTGAGGTAGATTGCTAACAAATTGGTTCATGGTTAATAATGGGTCTTGATTGTGAAAATGACCCAGTGAACACATGGTATATGTACTGTATGAATAAGAGATAAAAGGAGTATTACCTGCCTCATGAAGACACATGTGGATATTTGACACTAGACAGATAAACATAAAGAAATGGAATGTTCAATTTGTCAGCAGTAACATTATTTTAACTCCTACCATTTATTTAAATTAAAAAATAATAGATATAAGTGGAATACAATGTTGAAATAATAATTATATTGGTGTTTTCTGTTTATGGTTTCTTTAAATTCTATTATTAAGTAAGGACCAGTGCAACTTCCTAGTCCAATGGCCTCTCTGTATCAGACAACAGACATTTCTATTCTTATCTCATTTTTATTTGTTTTACTTTTAATCTTTTTACTATTTTACTGGATTTATGATATCATCCATTTATCAAATTCCCAGAATGGAAATTCCCTCTGCCATTATAGATTAAGTACACATTTGAAACATAATCTTAGAGTACTTCTTGCAGCACTGAGAGATGAAGCAGCTCATGGTCACAGGTAGTATGTATGAGAATCAGGACACAATACCAGGTTTTTCTGACTAAGTTTATATTTCTAGCCAGTATAGCAATATAATTTCTTTTTAGCTCCTTAGGATACCAAAAATTAAATCCTTTCTAATTTGAGTCTTTTTATTTTCACACTAACTCAAACATTTTATGAGACAACAGATATTTATGTCCACTTGAATTTTATAAGGTATTTTAGTATCTTAAAAGATACATAAGGCATAAAATTTTTGACCTCAAAATCAAGTGTAGAGCTATTTAATAACCAATATCAACTCTTCTAAGAGACAGTGCAATAATTGGATAGTGGACCACTCTTGGATTCAAGAAAAAAAGTTTGAGTCTACCCTCTGACAAATATTCGTCGGATCAATTAATCTTTCACTGCTCCAAGCAACCCTCTGGGCTATAAATTATGGATGAATTACTGATCAGTATGTGAAAAGTCTGGATACTAAGAGTCCTCTGAAAAAATGAAATTCCACATTTGCACCTTCAGATCACCATTTAAAAAAATCAGCTTTTCTGGAAGCACCTCCAATTAAAAGTCTAACTGCTTATGGAAAGCAAGACTTATAAATATAATAGATTATCTCTATATTTTATGAAACACAAATATATGTATGATTTAAGTTATAGTATAGTTTGAATTCTGGTGTTTGTTAAAACATCAAATATTCCAAATTATTGAAACATATCAGTAATTGCCTGAATATTTTGGTTTTCCTGCAGATTTGCTATCATGTGAACAAAATCACAGATAGCTTTGTCCATTAAAATAAATATGTTAAGAATTTTTGCTTATATTGGTAACTTTCCCCCAATTTCCTGAAGAAAATCAATACAAATCAATGTCCTTTTATGAAAATACAGGGTTGAATTCATGCAAAGGAACTTTCCTTCTCTTTTATATTTCATTAGATTTCTAAACCTAAGTCGCTTTTTTTTAACCTGGATTCCATTAAATATATACGCATATATGTGAGTGTATTTGAATTTGATAACTATGTTTCACTGTAATTTGTTTCCTTTGTTATTTTATGTATTTTATTTTATATATTTAAATAATTCTTCTTCCAAAGGAACCATAGGCTTCAAGACATGTTCAAGGTGATCCATAACACGAGAATGTTTCAGAACCTTTATTCTAGATATTCTTAAGTAATATTTTCCATTCCTTAAACATATTATAGATCTATGTATTTTGGAAATATTTTATACATGTGAATAGACATCACAATAGGATTCTATAACAATTTTCCAGTTTTACTGCATCATAGCCAATATATTTGTATAAGCATATTTACTATTTCTTATTGGGTGGTCTATTATAGTTGCAGAAGATTTTTATTAGGGTGATGATTTTTCTCTCAAAATATAATTAGAAATTGCTTTACTGGGGTGGTGAGGTGGCACAGTGAATAGAGTATTGGCCCTGGAGTCAGGAGGACCTGAGTTCAAATCTGGTCTCAGACACTTAACACACACCCAAAAAGTAGCCTTGTGACCTTGGGCAAGTCACTTAATGCCAACTGCCCTTCCTTCCCCTCTCCAAAAATAAAAATAAAATAAAATGCTCTAGAGTGATGTTATAATAAATGTGCATGATTTTTCTACCAAATATAATGCAACATTTTCTCAGCATCAAAAATACATTTTGATTATCAGAACAACTACGAATATGGTATTAATGTAGAACTTATTAATTACCTCTGCTTATTACTATTATTTAAATATACCTTAATAGTTTTAGACATCTGTTTTACGATCATACCATCACTTTGATTATCTCTGACCTTTTAAAATGTGGCTGCTTAAGCTTAAGTATTCCTATCCTAACACAATCAAGAGCCTTATGTCACTCTTTAGAAAGTAATTCTTTTCTGTTAGAAAAATGCCTCCAGTTTTGTCTTCCTAATAGTTAACCCTAATCACCAATCCTTTCAATGCTTCTCATTCTTGAGCACAAAACAAATCTTATGGCTCATTTTCCCATAAATAACTAATCATCTCTGAAGGATATGGATGATGATTAAAGATTACACACTATTTCTCAAATCATTGGAATATCATCGGAAAATCATCTGTGCCTTCTCTACAAAATCAGCTCAGGTATGAGGGAGCAGTTATTAAAGAAATATTGAGCAGATCAGGCTGCTGGGAAATATGTCTGTAGCACAGGAAGCTGGATATGAAGAGTTTATTCTCCCGGGGTGCCATCATTTATTTTTCCATTCACCCAGAATCTTGATACTTCCTCAATACCATTCCCAATCTGTTTCTTAATTACTGGATCCAGATCAATTATTCTCTTCTCATAATGATAATACCAAACTAACTTTTCCTTATGTCTCTTAATTACCTTATTAATTGCCTCCTTTTCTGAAAAAGTGTTATCTCTTGAAATTGTATAGATATACAATACAGGCATACATCAATATGAATACTTATTAAGATATGGCCTTGTATGTCTTAAAAGATTTTTGGAGATACTAAGGAGTAGATTTGTATGGGGTCACAAAAACTCTGTCTAAGAGGCAAGACTTGAACTTAGGTTTCCTTAGTTTGAGACCAACTCACTATCCATTCTGCCTTTCATACAAACATAAATAGAACCTACATGTGTGTGGTAGGAAAAGAGAACATTAAACAAGCCAGCTTATTTATAAACTACTGATTTTTTCCCCATTGTCTTTTGGCAAGATATCTTATCTTTTTCTTTTTCTTTTCCTTTTCCTTTTTTCTTTCCTTCCTTCCTTCCTTCCTTTCTTTCTTTCTTTCTTTCTTTTCTTTTCTTTCTTTCTTTCTTTC
>NW_027186645.1:5511694-5533563 GCF_028583685.1 Petaurus breviceps papuanus | reverse complement strand
TCTTTCTTTCTTTCTTTCTTTCTTTCTTTCTTTCTTTCTTTCTTTCTCTTGATTAATACCATACTATTCATCCAATTTTGCATTTCTAAATTCAGATTGTTTAAAGTCAGATGATACAAAAGCAATGGTACATTAAGTAAATGTTAATAAATATAAATAAATTGTAGCATGTCAACAATGATAACATATAAAATAAATTGCATAGAATAAACACTGAAGAATGTATAACTACAAAAAGCAGTAAAGTATTAACCCAGAGTGGGGGCAGAAAATGGCCTCCAGTGCCTTGTGCAGACTTCCTATGGAGAATTTATGGAAAGATAAAGAAAATAATTTTAAAGTATGAGAAGATATATGTAGTTGTTCTAAATTATATAAGTGAATATACTACTCTCACCAATAAGGTTATATGTACATTGGACAACTGTGGAAAATTCAGGGTAGATAACAGAAGCAGCAGAAGGAAAGGACTGACAATTCTTTGATGATTTTGCTTAGCTTCTGGCATTAAAATAACTGCAAGAATAGCACTAATGAGCTCTTCTGATTGTTCAGACAAGTAGGTTCAATGAAATGTATAAGAATTAGGGAATATGTCAGTGCTGAGTTCTAACATGGGGATGTGGATGTACCTATAGCCCAAGATAATGACCTTTCTTCTTCACAAACCACTGCATGTAGATGTTTCTTCAATTTTTTTCCCTTTATTTTTTCTTTACTTTCTTCTCTGAATCGTACTGGAATTTCTAAGCTCATCTCTTTTCCTACTATTCTTTTTAACGTCCAAAGATTCACCTTTAGAATTAGAACATAGAAGTTAAAGATGTTGGTAATCAATATACTTTAAGCCCTTGGTCATTATGGTCAGATACTTCATATAGAGATAATAACCAGAATGCTAACACTTTCTCAAGTTGGAATGTCCAGGTAATTCATTGAAGGTATTCAGGCTATAATAGTCTACTGGAACCTTAAATCCAGTCGTCTGCATCTTTACTTATCCTTTAATCTTCTACTTAATCTGCAGATATTTGGATTTTTATCAAGGTTTAGGGTCATTGATCTTTGCTTTGTTCCATTAATGCCATGTCCTGAGGTCAACACAGCCCATATCAAGAAGACTGGAGATTAACTGGAGGGTCAGGAGGGGGGAAGGGAATCAATCCAGTTATTTAGGGCAGCTTAATCAATTGATCACTAATTAAAAGTAGTAGAAAATTCTATATCTGCCATGATGTGAATAGTATGGCCACAGTAAATATTTTGTAGTTAGCTTCTGCCTCTTCCACTTCCAGGACATTGAAAATTGTTTTATTTCATTTTCCTTTTCCTGTAGGAGTATTGACAGAGAATAAAAATTAACATTCCTGAGTTGAATTTATAGGTATAAATGGAAGTATCAAAAAAGGAGGCTTTGCTTTTGTGTCTTCTAAAATAAATAAAATGGAAAATATAGAGGAGCCCAGGACTGGGATTGACTGGAATGCAACCTATTTCTTTTGGATGTGTACCTAATTAGTGAATAAAATTTTTTAAAAAGCCATATAAGAACTCCTTTTCTTCCCATATTTCCCCACTTGTTTTTAATGCTTTACCCCTTAAACCTTTCTATATTTCTTATTTACATTTTTCTTTTTTTGTAACTTCAGATCTCATCTAAACATACAATTAAAGTCCCATCCTTTCTCAATAACAAAATCATATGAGAAAAATTCTGGTAGTGAAACACAGTAGGTATGCCACATACCACTGCAACCTATTAACACTTAAATGTTCCCTGTCTCTCTGCTCACCCAGCCTACCAATTACTGTAACAACTTTGGGAAAAGGTGACATAAGTTGGCATTTTATTCAATGTTAAAGGATAAAGTAAAATAACAAGAGAATGTTGGTTGCTAAAATTAATAATTGACATTTATAGGTAATACTTTCTATCTTAAAAACAACATATATGCACACATTATAAAAAGAAAACTGAACTTCAAGGAGTTTAAATAAATTGAATTGAAATTATCCCAAGGTCATTTGAAAAGTTAGAAATATAATTATAAACTTCTACCTCATCAGCTTTGTTTATACTTTAAACTTCATTTTTTTCCCATGTGGTTTGAAAAGCAAATACATTTTTCTTCAATATTGACTCCAAACTATAGTCAAGCTATTTTAGGATCAATATTTTATTCATGAATACCCTAATCTTCATTTGGAATCCTCTTAGGAATCCTTCAGTTTTATTTGTCTAATAATAAATAAAAAATTAGCATTTCCATGTCACTTAACCTCACTTTAGTTTCTTAGGAATCCCTCATGGTATATTTATGTGGAACACAAATGTTTCTCCATTTTTCTTTCCAAACTTCTGCTGTGTTTTGAGCCTTCTTTCCTTCCTTCTCCCCTTCCTCTCTTTATTTTTTCTTCTATAACCAGAGTAGAAGTGCTAGTGCTACTAATAGGTTTAATCTTACTCTAAACTGCACATTGTTTTGGTGTGTGTTGGCATTATTTTAATTAAGTAAGCTCATTGTTCTGTACCAGGCAGATAGAGGATTCAAAGAATAAGAGAAGTTATATGGACAAAACTTCTCAGTGGCCAGAAGGGGCTTGAATGGAATATTATATTGGAGGAAAGGAAAAGAAAGTTGAATTGATGCGGGTTTGTCCTTACATGAAATCTTGCACTACCTTTTTCAGTCTCAGTTTTTCTCTACATGTAGGTTTAGGAAGTTGAGGAATTCAGTGATAAAAGAAGATACTTTATGAAGAGACTAGGAATAGTGAGGGAAGAAATAAGAATAATCCAGATTCAATCTAGTCCTGCCATAAGGAAGAAATAAATTCTTGGGCAAAAGTATACTTTGGTTAGAAATTCACTCTATTTAATAGTGTGAAGAAACTCTGAACCAAAGGTGATTTTACACAGGACACTTCCAGCATATGACCCAGGAGTTAAGTGAATACTTGATACATATCCTGGGAAGTTTTTCTTTAAGTCCACATTCCTTTCCTTGACCTGCACTGGAGAGAGAAGGAACACACTTCAGCAATTATCCATCCACACCCCATCTTCATGAGAGAGCAGGGGGAGAGGAGAAAAAGGGCCATAGTCTGATAATGTTGAAGTCCACAGATTGAAGTTCACACAGTAAGCTAAAAAGTTGACTTTTACATTATTTTCTGTTGTGAGCACTGTTCCTTAAAGCAGTGTTTAACTCTTTGTGACTTTTGAACTTGGGCTGGTTCTCTGCTTCATAAAAATCATGATGGACTTTCATTATATCTAGGTCACTATATAGATGTTTAAGTTAATTTAGATACTTAATTGTCTCCCTCCATTACAATTCAGAACTCATGAGCTCAAGATATCTAGCAGTGTCAGCCTCCCCCTGTAGTTGGGGATTATGACTTTTCTGTTTTTTCTTTGCAATCTTCAGTTGTTAGTCATTTTCCAATATTTCAGAAGAACTCATGAAGTCATTCTGTCACCCCATTATCAGTCTAGCAATGCAATTCAAAAGATGACTGAAGAAATACTACAGAGTCAGTATGTAAAGAAAAATATTTTATGGGGGGGGGGGTGGAGTCGAGATGGTGGAGTAGAAACAGGACTTCCAAGGGGCTCTGGCCTCCACTGCCTTCAATTCATGTAAAAGGTGACTATGAAAAAAATTTGGACCTACAGAATCCACAAAATGACACAGAGAAGCTGACCTCCTTCTGAGGACAGCCCAGCAGATCAGCAGGAAGCAGCCAGCACAGGGCTCTGGAAGCTGACCCCAGCCCAGCCCGATGCCTGAGGTTTTAGCCTCAGGGAAGGCCTGACCAGCTGCTGGCTGGAGGGACTACAGGTCACCAGCAGTTGTGTCAGTTTCCAGAACTATCAGCACGTAGATGCTAAGGACAAAGTGAGAGGTCAGTGCAGTGTGGACTTTGGTATCCAGTAGTTCCAGAGTGAGGTTGGCTTTTGTCCCTAGGGTGAGAAGTGGCTGAGGCACAGAGGCCATGCAGCTGCAGCCATGTGGCTGCTTCAGCCACTGGCCTACAGATTGTAGGGGGACCAAGCAACCAGTCTAAGGTAATCACTCTTACTTTAACCTGTTTGTATCTGGATTGCAGTCTAGGGTGCAGGTCCTGGGGTGTGTGACCAACTTGCCAGCGCATGTGGAGGCTTCAGAGAGGGCACCCAACTGATACCTTTGGCATCTGAGAATCCCCCAGTGATTGGGACAAAGTTCTCCTGTCTGGTATCAGAGTCCTACTGTGGCAAAAAAAACCTGAAAGTCAAGTAATTGAGTGTCAACATCAGCAGACAAAGGAAGCAAAACAAACAGAGCAATCCAGCTTTATACTCCTATTTTGCAGAGAAAAAGGATCAAAGCA
Source organism: Petaurus breviceps papuanus (assembly GCF_028583685.1). Taxonomy (NCBI): domain Eukaryota; kingdom Metazoa; phylum Chordata; class Mammalia; order Diprotodontia; family Petauridae; genus Petaurus; species Petaurus breviceps. The sequence goes on along the minus strand of NW_027186645.1, from coordinate 5,529,186 downwards.
TGGAACATAAGGAAGACAGTGAAGTCAGACTTCCTTCACCAAAGGCTTCCAAGAAAAATATGAACTGGTTACAGGCAATAAAGGACCTTAAGAAGGATTTTGAAAACCAAATAAGAGAAGTGGAGAAACAATGGGGAAGAGAAATGAGGATGATGCAAGAAATTTATGAAACGAGAGTCAACCTGACTGAAGAAAATAACACCTTAAAAAATAAACTAACTCAGATGGTAAAAGAGGCTCAAAAAGCCAATGAGGAAAAGCATGCCTTAAAAAGTGTAATTTGCCAGATGGAAAAAGAATCTCAAAAGATCACTGACAAGAATCATTCCTTCAGAATTAGATTGGAGCAAATAAAAGCTAATGATTTTATGAGAAATCAAGATACTATTAAACAGATCCAAACAAATGAAAAAATAAAAGATTATTGAAACATATCTTTGAAAAACTACTGACCTCGAAAATAGATCCAAGATAGACAATTTAAAAATTATTGGACTACCTGAAAGCCATGATAAAAAAAGAACCTAGAAATGATCCTTCAAGAAATTCTCAAGCAAAATTCCCCTGATGTTTTATAACCAGAAGGCAAAATAGGGGTTGAAAGAATCCACTGATCACCTCCTGAGAAAGATCCCAAAAAGAAAAGTCCTAAGAATATTATAGCCAAGTTCCAGAATTCCTAGATCAAGGAGAAAATATTACAAGCAGCCAGGAAGAAACAATGTGAATATTGTGGAAACACAATCAAGATAACACAGGATCTAGCAGCTTCCACACTGAGGGTTCAAAGGGCTTGGGATATGATATTCCGGAGGTCAAAGGAGTGAGATTAAAACCAAGAATCAACTACCCAGAAAAACTGAGTGTCATGTATCATGTTTCAGGGGAAAATATGGTCATACAGTAGAATAGAGGACTTATAAGCATTTTTTTTTGCTTTTTTGGAGGGCAATTGGGGTTAAGCGGTTTGCCCAAAGCCACATGGCTAGTTTTTGTGTTAAGTGTCTGAGGCCAGATTTGAACTCAGGTCCTCCTGACTCCAGGGCCAGTGCTCTATTCACTGCACCACCTAGCCACCCATTCTTGAAGGAAAAACAGAATTGAATAGAAAATTTGTCATTCATATAGAAGAAACAAGAGAAGCATGAGAAGGTAAACAGGGAAAAGAAATCATGAGGAATTTATCAAAGTTGAACTATTTACATCCCTACATAGAAAAACAATAATTGTAACCGATGAAACTTTTCTCAGTATAAGAACAGCTGAATGGAAAAGAAATGTTTGTGAGTATATATATGTATATATATATATATATTTATACATACATACATATACACATACATATATATGTCTATATAGGAGGGCATATGGTTTTATGATACATACATGAATGTGTGTATATATTTGTACAGGTATACATAGATAGAGGGCATAGGACCAATTTAATAGGAAGGGATGATAATTAAAAGGTGAAATTAAGAGGAGAGAGAGGAATATAATGAGAGGAGATGGGAAGACACAGAATAGGGCAAACTATCTCATATAGAAGAGGCAAGGGAAACTGGTTACAATGGAGGGGAAGAACAGGAAGGCAAAAGGCAATGGGTCAACCTTATTCTCATTGAATTTGGCTTAGTGAGGGAATGACATATACCATTAATAGGGTATCTCACCTTATAGGATAATAGAGGTGAAATGGATCAGAGGGAGCATGATGGAAGGGAGGGCAGGCTTGGGGGGGAGGGAAGTTGGAAGCACCCAGTTTTGAATAGGGACAGGTTCAAAGTAGAGAATAGAATAAGTGGGAAGTGGGATACGAGGGAGGAAAATATAGTCAGTCTTTCACAATTTATCCCCTATGGAAATGTTTTGCATAGCTACACATGTACAACCTATACTGAATTGCTTATCTTTGCAGTAAGGGTGGGTGACAAGGGAGGAAGGGAATGAATCTGGAATTCAAAATTTTAAAATAAAATGTTGAATATATATATGCATATATATTATTATTAATATTATTTTACATGTAACTAGGAAATAAGATATACAGTTCATGGGGCATAGAGATCTACCATGTCCTACTGAAAAGTCAGAGATGATATGGGAGAAGATATGGGAGAGAGCAGATTGGAGGAGAGAACATTCAGTGGGATCGCTATTTTGGGGTGGTGGCTAGGCAAAAAATGGGGAGAAAATTTGTAACTCAAAATCTTGTGGAAATTAATGATGTAAACTAGAAGTTAATAAAGCATTTAATTAAATAAAAAAGAAAAAATATTTTATGCTGAAATTGGCATTTGTATACTTTACTATTAAAATGTATGTGTTATCAACAGCTTTTTGAGAGGAAATAACTACAAGATAACAATATTTTGTCCAATTTTTTGTTATATAATCTCTAAGGCTCTCTGTACTCATATATAAAATGAATACAGTAATTACACCTACATAGAAAATTGTGTGGAACAAATAAAGTATTTTAAATAAAGTATTTAGTAAATATGAAATCTGCATATAAATATCAGTCACCATTATCTGTTTTGTATCTTTTTGTGATGGGAATGGACAAGAGACAACCTTTTGACAAGTCAATATCTTGTTATTATTTTTATATTTAATGATTTTAATAATTGACCAAGCTGATAAAATGACATATCTATAGTTTAATTATCATATTAGTATTTGCAAATAACAATATTACTGGAACTCATCTTACAAAAATGAATGTTGAAAACTATCTTCACATATAACTAGAAAAATAAAATACTATTAAGTGTAAAAATAAAACTAACAGATGCTAAATAAAACATTAAGAATAACAATGGTATACATTCTTTTTATTCCTCATTTCATCCACATTATATTTTGTGTTCTATTTATTGGAAACACATAGCTTGTAGTTTTATATATCTTACTTCTTTAGAAATAATCCATCACATTTTTTTAAGATTTTTGATTCTTAAGTCATGTTAATAATTCATTCTAACTGAAATTAATTTGTTTAATATCTCGTACTGATTTTACTCAATGTTAATTTAGTATTTTGTCTTTTGGTTCTACTACTGTTTAAAGAATGCTGTAATTTCTAATAGACTTTTATTTCTGTATTCCTTGAATGCTGTCTTTAATAAAGTGATATATCGGTCAAGTTTCCTACGATGCAGTTCAGCTAGGTAATGATGGAATATATAGTTTTTTTTCAAGATTTTCTAACTCTGACAATGACTACAACATAATACTACTGTGCATAGGTCTTGAAATCTTTCCATACTTTTTGTCATATTATTATGTGATAACACATTTTTGTATATTGTTATAGCAAGTGTCAGTAGTTTTTGTAACTTTAAGATAAATAAAAATTAGACCCATATCATCTAGCCAAAAATGGATTTTAGGAAATCCACTGTAAGTATGGCTATCCTGTCTTCAAAATTATTTGAGATATATATATATATATATACATATATATATATATATATATTGCATATAATCCATGTTCTAATCAAGAAGAATTGCTAGAGTTTGTGTTAAATTGAAATTATCAGTGACTTCCGGTCCTATAAATTTTCTCTCTTTAGATTTTATGTGATCCTAAATTTCCCCTATTATTTCTTCTAATGTTGACTTGCAGAAGTTATTTCCTACCCTTATCTTGCATTGGTTATTAATATGTTGTCATGTGACTTAAATCTAAGTGTATTATTTTTAAAAAAAAAGCTGTGTGAAGCCATTGCTTATAACGAGAAATATGTTTTCAGTTTTGCTATGACATAGGACCGGAATATGATGGAATTCATATTTTTAGTTCATTTCTTATACACTCATAGTTGGCCTTCTTTATCGGTGTTTCCATCAGCTGGTATATTGGAATTTCTTTTTTTTTTTTGCTTTTTTTTGGAGGGCAATTGGTATTAAGAGACTTGTCCAAAGTTACATGGCTAGTAAGTGTGTCGAATGTCTGAGGACGGATTTTAACTCAGGTCCTCCTGACTCTGTCATTGTATCTTGCCTCCTCCTGGTATTAGAGAAGTGAAGAGGACCACTATTTTGGTCCTACTTGTTACATTGATATTATGATAATTTTCATTTTACATGAACCTGAAATCCTAAAACATGCAAGCATTTACTTTGTCTCTTAGGAACAGTTGCTGATGAGAGTATTGATCTGAACAGTGACATTGTCACATTCAGATTTACTAGTGATCTAGGGTTCCTGCAAAGCCATAACAGTTATCATAGTTGTCTCAGGGTACACAAATTTCCCATTGTACGCTTTTCTTATAGGCATTTCCCTACTCTGCCATTGCTACCCCACCCAACCACTTCTCTTATGGCAGAACATTGTAGCAGTCTTTGAGGAGGTCCCCAACAGCACCACCACCACCACTACCATCATCATCATCATCATCTCTTACATTTATACTGTTACATGACATAATGGTTTCTTTGTTATTGTTCTTCTTGGTCCTAGAACTCATAACCATATATCAACATGTTTTTAAGTGACTTTTACAAGAAAAATAAATGTTAGAGTTATTGGTGTTGGATAAATAATCATTTTAGTTTTGGGGTAAATACAGAATAAATGTAAATTAAAGATACTTATTAGGGATTGATTTAGGTATCATCTTTATAAAAAGGTAGCAACTGAGAAATTATATAAATCTTATTGGTATACAGCTGTTTGGATGTTGTCAATCTCACAATGCTATGAGGATTTTAAGAGCAAGAGCTGGGGTTTTTTAAGGGAGGGCTTTAAACTTTCTTTATATCATCAAAACCTATCATAGTGTCTGGTCCAGAGTTCATGCTGAATAACTGCTTGCTGATTTAACTTGGCATGCAATTTGCCTTCAAGCTACCACACATGACATTCATTAGAAGAGTAATAATGCTCATCCTGGAGTGGGGACTGTATCAGTAATGCAATATTCACAATGCCTATGGCAATTGTAAATATGCTGATGTGGTTATTAATCACAAAATATACCAGACTCCCCATATGGGGGATAAAGCTAGAACATTTATTAAAATACCCAATAACTTAGTCCCAAAACCAGAAAGTCAAAGCCATCAGAGTAGTTATGAAATTGGCACAGGTAGATAAAGTAGAAAGTACCCATATTCTCAAGCCTTTAAAACAGAACAGGCTACCTCAGGCAAAGGTCCTCCTCTCCCCACTTACAGCAACTACTCAGTGTCCATGAAGTGCTCTCCTAGCAGCTCCGGCCCCTGGCAGTCCTCAGCAGGAGTCCTTAGCAGAAATTCTGGTTGGCTCAAAAAGGGATTTGCGGGGCAGGCCGCTACTTCTGCTGCTGCCGCTGCCACTGCCACTGCCAGTCTGTAAGGGTTATGGGATTTAAAGATCTTCCATGCCCCGTTGGACTTGCTGATGTAGCAGGAAGGGGCGGAGCAAGAGGAAGCGGAAGCCAAGCTAGCGTTCCTGCGTTGGCTGGCGGTGGTGGTGATGGCGGCAGCAGCAGAGGCAGTGGCAGCGCGAAGCCCTTTTTGAGTTAGGACTGCTAAGGACTTTCTGCTAAGGACTCCTGCTGAGGACTGCCAGGGGCCGGAGCTGCTGGGAGCGCGCTTCCAGGACACTGGGTGGTTGCTGTGTGTGGGGAGAGGAGGACCTTTGCCTGAGGTAGACTGTTCTGTTTTAAAGGCTTGAAAATGTGGGTGCTTTCTACTTTACCTACCTGTGGCAATATCATAACTACTCTGATGGTTTTCACTTTCTGGTTTTGGGACTCAGTCTTTTGGTATCTTAATAAATTTTCTAGTTTATTTCCTCATATGGCAAACATGACGTATTTTGTAATGGATAATTATATCAGCATATTTGTAATCTCTATAGGCATTGTGAATATGGCATTGCTGATACACAGTCACAGCAGGAACTCTAGATTGGCTTCTGCTTCCTCTTGCCCCATTCCTTCCTGCTACATCAGCAAGTCCAATGGGGCATGGAAGATCTTTAAAAATGATAACCCTTACATTCAGCCCCAAGATCTTTCATGTCTCTTACTTGGCAAAAATACATTAGGAATAACTGGTGTCAAAATAATTTCACAACAATATAACAAGGATAGCACACAATATACACAGAAAACAATATTCTAAGGTGGACCGTGAGCACAAGCTCCCCATCATTCCCCGCCCCACCCCCGAACAAATGGGGCTCCAAAATCTTGGGTTAAGGGGCAAAGGTCTCTTCTTCCATGGCTACTTGCTGCTGAAATTGGGTGTAGAGCTGTCCCTGTCCCAAGGCGTCCCATTTGAGAGGTCACTTCTTAATATGCTTGATGCCAGGTCCAAGGGTGACACATCACAGTTGTATACAGGGGGTGACTTTCAGCTTAAGCTATCAGGCATCTACAGGTGGAGCGTACCAAGCCTGCGGAAACAAATCTAACAAACATGGTGAACAGACAAAAAGACAAAAAGAAGCAAACAGACAATAACCAGACTATTGTAGCCTCACTCATGGTAGAATAAATGAATTAAGGGTACAATTTTTTAATCATGTTCTCCAGAATAAACAATAGTTACAGTGTTATCCCTCCCATGTGCTATAATCTCTGCAGACTTTGGAACATCATCTGGCTTCTGTTTTACCTATACTTTAGCTCCCAATTTTATTCTATCAGTAGAACAAAATCCTTCAGCTCCTCTGACAGTTATTTTAGAAGGAGGGTCAGTTTTAACAAGTGGTATTGTTTTACAAGGAATGATAATCACTTGAATTATCCTATCATTTTTATGAATCTGTAGAGGTCCTTCACCTAAATTATGGAATGTTACAACAATTTCTCCTTGATAAATAGAATCTATTATTCCAGCCAATACATGTATTCCCTGAGCTGCTAATCCTGATTTGTGTAAAATCTGTCCAAAGTGATTTTTAGGGATTCTTATGCTTATCCCATTGGAGATTTTTCTTATTTCTTTTCCGTCCAACCAAAATCCTCTAAACAATGTAAATAATACCCCACCGAGCCAGGTGTTCCTGGGAATGGTGCTGGGATATCTGGCCTCGGGTCCCCAATTGAATTCATATTTATCCTGAGTGGCTGTATATAAAGGTTTCAAAATCTGTCCCAAATGTGGAATATGGTGCCTCCAGAATCCAAACAATCCTAAGAACTTTTGGGCCTCCTTCTTATTGGTAGGGGTAGGAAAATCCTGAATCTTTTGTCAGGCTTGAGGAAGAATCTCTCATAGTCCCTTGTTCCATTGTATACCCCAAAATTTTACATTTTGAGCTGATCCTTGAAGCTTTGCAGGGTTAATTTCCCACCCTTTACTTTTCATATGCTCAATTAGAAGGTTCAAACTCCTCTCCACTTCTTTTGCATCTTTTCCCTGTATCATGATATTATCTATGAAGTGAGTAAGCTGTACACCAGGTAGCTTTAATTCATCCAACTATTCAGCCACAATCTGTGACAAATAGTGGGGCTATGTATGTACTTTTGTGGCAAGCGGGTGAAAGTATATTGTCTACCCTGCCAAGTGAAAGCGAACTGGTCCCATTGTTTATGTTCTATTGGGATGGTGAAGAAGGTATTTGCCAAATCAATAACTGCATACCAAGTCCCATCATATTTCTGGATCCTTTCTATTAAGGTGATGGTATCTGGAACAGCAGCATACAAAGGAGGAGTCACCTTATTCAACTGTCTATAATCCATGGTCATTCTCCATGTCCCATCTGATTTTTTTTCTGACCAGACAGGATTATTCCATCTTGTGGTTGTAGGGACTAACATTCCTGCTTCAACATATTCCTTTATGGTAGTGGTAATTTCATTTTGCCCACCTGGCATACGATACTGTTTTAAAGTGATTACTTCAGAAGGTTCAGGTAAAGTGATTGGGTCCATTTATATTTTTCCCACTAAAACTGTATTAATTTCTATCTTCCTTACAGCAAATTGGTATCTTCCTTCAGGTAAATTCAGAGTCATGCCTCTCAATATATCTATTCAAATAATGTATTCAGGAATGGGCACAACAACCACAGTATATTCTTTCTTAGGTAATTGCCCAATTTTCATTGTTCTTTTAACTTGTGTGGCTGATATTTCAGCCCCTCCTAGACCTGTGATGGTAATAGGAGGTACATGTTTAAAATTATCAGGGTTTCCATAGATAAGTGTGGCCTCAGCCCCAGTATCAAACAATGCCCTAGTCAAAGTAGTTCATCCATTCTTCCAATATATTATTAAACCAATATGGGGTCTGCAATCTCTTCTGCATATTTCTTTAATCTGGGCTGGGGCTCAGCCTATCTCCTATTCTCCCTGAAGGTGGAGCAAACTTGGATACAAAGATTCAGGAGCACCTGCAGGGGTGGGTCCTGCTTCCCTATTCATTTTAATGTTAAGTACCTTCTCTTGGTACATCTTGTGCCATTCTTCACTTGGAATACCATCTATTCTTCTAAAGTCCACTCCTGCTCTCAATAGAGCAGTAAAAAGTTCCCTTCTTGTGGGTCTATTTTGTCTCTGAATCCTCTGGCTGTTTACTCTTCTCTCGAGGCAATTTATCTTGTCCCCATTCCCCTAGGTCACTTAATTGTGAAATCTTATCCAGCACCTCTGAAAGAGGGTGCCCTATTTCTCAGATTAATAGAGTCAGAATTAGGTGCTTATAAGCAGGAGGAGCCATCTTCACTATGATATTTCTCCGAGGAACTCCTGGGGGGTATCATGATATGCATTTGCATCTCCAACCATGATAGCAGTTTTCATTACTTCCTCCTTTAACTTTCTAATACAATCTCTAAGTGAGTACCAGGGTCTGTCTCCACCAGGCCACATAGAGTCAGTAGGGTATTGCTTTCTGCCTCCCTCTGCAGCTAAAGCTAACAGATTAGTTCTGTTGAGGCCTCCTCCAATATGGTGATCCCTAAAAGCTTGGTGTACAAAAGGATTCTGACTGATACTTATGAATTTTAAGCAATCCATACTGTCCAGTGTTATTCCTCCATTGCCTTCATCAGAGATTCTTACTATCTGAGATACTAAAGACTCTCCCATTCTTTGAGTGAATTTACTCAGTCTCCTGTTGAGTGAAATCCTCAATTATCTCCCTGGACTCTGTTTGGCTCTGGCAGTTCTCCTGTGTTCTTCTTCGTATGGGGAGAACTTCTACATTAGAAGACTCCTAATCTAACCTTGTTCCATTCTCCTCAAACACATTCTCCTGGAAGCTGTCAGGGCAACTCTGCCCAGCCTGTACAAAAGCTTCATGCACATTTTGTTCTGCTAGTTTTTTGCTTCCTTTTAGCTACATGAACAGTAGCTTGTTCCTGGACCACCTGGTCCCTCTAGTTTGCTCTTCTGAATGCTGTGACAAAGAAGAATCCTCAGGCAAACCAGCTGACTCCCTAGCCATCTGATCTCTTTCTTCCAGCAGCTTATTCCTACTTTTACACATAAGGCTATAACTTGTTAGCAGGACCCAGATGCTCCAGCACACTCCTGCCAGTTCTTTGCCTGATTCTATGTGTATTCATTGCAAACATCTTTCCAAATCTCCAGGTTCTCCCTCTTTTAGCCTTGGTTCCCAGCTTTCACAGGGCCCTGTGCTTTTGGCCCATTCTCTGGCTAGAGAGGAGTAAGGCAAATCCTTCCATCCTGGAATAGCCATTTCTCCCTCTAAAGCCACCCTGCTTCCAAATAGAGGCCTGACATTTTGTGATCCCACCCTCATTGCCAAATGTATCAGCAATGCAATATTCACAATGCCTTTGGCAATTATAAATATGCTGATGTAGTTATTAATCACAAAATACACCAGGCTCTCTATGCGGGGGGTAAAGCTAGAACATTTATTAAAATACCAAATAATTGAGTCCCCAAACCAGAAAATCAAAGCCTGAGAGTAGTCATGAAATTGGCACAGGTAGATAAAGTAGAAAGTACCCATATTCTCAAACCTTTAAAACAGAACAGGCTACCTCAGGCAAAGGTCCTCCTCTCCCCACTCACAGCAACTAGTCAGCATCCAGGAAGTGTGCTACCAACAGCTCCGGCCCCTGGCAGTCCTCATCAGGAGTGATTAGCAGAAATTCTGGCTGGCTCAAAAAGGGTTTTGTGCCTCCACCTCCACCTATGCCACTACCGCTATCACTGCCATTCCCTCTGCTGCTGCTTCCCCTGCCACTGCCAGTCACCTCAGGAACTCTACTTTTCTTCTGCTTCCTCTTGCCCCACCCCGTCCTGCTACATCTGCAAGTCCAATGGGGATGGAAGATCTTTAAATTCTATAACCCTTACAGGGACAAATAAAAATTAACCTAAACTACCATTCAACTCTATTCTATCATCCCTTCTTGTTGAATCACAAATAATGTTTTCAGATTGTTCACATATCATTGATCAGTGAATTCAACTTTTTTTGCTTTTTTTAACCATATACCTTCTTATAGGGCACTCTTGTAGGCACTAGGGTTACAAAGAAATAAAACAAAAATAGTCCCTTCCTTCAAGAGCATACATTCTATTACCTTATGTAAAAAGGGGAGGTGAGAGAGAAAATAAAATCTATCTATGTGCATGTGTGTGTGTGTGTATATATATATATATATATGTATATATATATATATATGTGTATGTATGTATGGATAGATGTCTAGTGGTCTTGGTTGTCCTTCATAATCAAAGAGGATTAAGATTACACACACACACACACACAAATATACATGTGTATATCTTAATATTTAATTTGATTTTATTGAATATATTTTATATATTTAAAATATTTAAACATGTGAGTATTTAAAAATGAGATGACAAGGGAAAGAACAGTACCTTCTTGAGGATCAATAAAGGCTTCCTATAAAAAGTGTCACTTGAGTTCATTCTTGGAGAAAGCTCATTCTAAGAGGCAAATGTGAATACATTCTAGGGAGAAGGTAAAACTTGTACACAAGTTCTGAGGCAGAGGTGGAATGCTGAGTTTGCCATATAGCTAGTAGAGAAATTTGAGTGGGTTTTATTGTGAAGGGTGAAATTTTAAAATCTTTTTACTACCACCTGCACATGGAACAGAATAAAATTAGTTCTTTCTCAGCCACAATTGTGACAACATATTAGACCAATAATACCTAAGAAACATGTTTCTAATCACTTTGAAAGAACAAATGAAAGGAGCACTTATTAAGTGCTGGACATTGTTCATAGAGAGAGGGATACATTTCCAAAGGAAGCCCCTTCCCTTCCTTCAAAGCGCTTAGATGCAATAAAGAGAAGACAACTCATATGCAAATGGTGATTATGGTGTGAGGATTTCTCTCCTCCCACCCACTTAATAACAGTATTTCATTCTTTTTTAATTACATGTAAAGGAAATTTCAACATTCAATTCTATAAGATTTTGAGGTCCATTTTTTTTCTCTCTTTTTCCCTTCCCTTGCCTGACCCCAAGACAGCAAGCAATCTGATATAGGTTATACATGTGCAACTAAATTAAGCATATATTCACATTAGTCATGTTGTGAAAGAAGAATCAGAACAAAAGGGGAAAAAACCATGAAAAAAGAAAAAAAAAACAAAAAAGATAAAAGAGAATGCTTTGATTGCCATTCCATAGTTCTTTCTCTGTATGTAGATAGCATTTTCCATCATGAGTCTCTTGGAACTGTCTTAGATCACTGCATTGTTGAGAAGGGACAAATCTATCAAAGCTGATCATAGCTCAATGTTGTTATTACTGTTTATAATGTATTCCTGGTTCTGCTCATTTCACCGAGCATCAGTTAATGTAAGTCTTAACAGGTTTTTTCTGAAATCTGCCTGCTCATCATTTCTTATAGCACAACAGTATCCCACTGAATTCATATACCACGACTTGTTCAGTCTTTTCACAATTGATGGACGTTCCCTAAATCTCCAATTCATGGGCACCACAAAAAGAGCTGCTATAAATAATTTTACATGTGGGTATTTCCCCCTTTTTATGATCTCTTTGGTGCACAGACCTAGTAGTGGTATTGCTTGATCAAAGGGTAGGCACAGTTTTAGAGGCAGAGTTCAAAATTTTTCTCCATATTGGTCAGTCCATTGTTAGGATGTTCTGATCTGAGAAGTAAGAACAGGGTGAGAGGATACATAGAACAGTGGATAGGCACAATTCTTTGCACAGAAGCAAAGGTAATGTGGAATCAATCAATTTTCCCAGAGCAAGAGAGAAAAGGTGGTAAAGGTGAATGGAGCAGCATGGCTGCAAGATGGCTGGGGAGAAGTAGAGTACAGAGTGTGGAGCTCACTAGATATATTGGGCTATTAGAACAGTCGCTAATTAGGACTGCATATCCCTAGGGAAGCAAGACCTTGTCAGTACTAGGAAATGGAATGTGCATATGTTTGATGTGATAGCAGTGCCTGTGTAACATACAGAAGAATGTTCAAGGATTCTAGCATCTTACAGGACTAGAAGGCCTCAGTAAGAGTCCCAGATCTGCCATTAACTGAATATGTAATCTTGGAAAATTTGTTTTTCCCCTCTATTCCTCAGTTATAATGAGAAGGGTGAAAGAAGATCACTATTTTTGAACACAGATAACTTACTACCCAATTAGGATGTTAAAAAGAAAGAATCAGATTTAAAAAAAAAAGCAAATAGCAGTGAATGAATAAAAAAGCTTGGGGGGGGCACAAGAATTACAACAGGCCCACTAAAGGTGAGAATGAGTTGTGAATGGCAAAGAAAACTAAAGGAAATATAACAAGAGATATTTCCCCCTGAGGAGTAGGTGGGTGGTGTTCATTTTTTCAAACTTTACTGGGGAAAAGAGAAAGATCAAAGAAGAGATAGATTCTCTCCTCTAGATAGTTAAACTATTTGACTTCTTCTAAACTTTGTGAATTTTTCTCTGCCAATGAAACTATCTTTGGAATTGAATAACAAAATAAAGATGATTAATATGAAATTGATCCCAAAGATAAATTAGGGAGACAGTAGGAAAGCAATTAGCTGCTATTGTTTTATTTGTCAACTGCCAAGATAAATACCATATTCATATACTGAATAACTGGCAGAAGTGATGGGTAAGGCACAGATCCCTGTCATTGAAAGACTACAGAGATATGAAGAGTTACTGAAGTATTGAATAAGGGCATATGTAATTTCAATGTTCAAAAGCAAGGATGAGAATGGATCCTCAATATAGGCAAGTTAGCTTGACTCTAAGTTTTGGCAAAAGTCTAGAACATAATTTTGAAGATAAAATTGGTCAAAAAGTGGGAATATACAAATCCAGCATAGCTTCTCTAAGAACAAGTCATCCAAGACTAAATTTACCTCCTTTTTCCTCTACGTTACTAGATTGTCAAACCAGAAGAATAATTCAGTAACAGTTAAGCTTTTGACAAAATATTTTTTTACTATCTTTATATAAAACTTAAAGATGTGAGCTAGTACAATAAGGGGGATTCATTATTGGTTGAGTGACAAGAACCAAAGAATATTCAAAAATATTTAAGAAGTATCTAATAGAATGTCCTACTAATCAACACTTGACTTAATTTTGTTTAATTTTTTATTTATTCTCCCAAAAAGTCATTCAGAAGTTTGTGTGCTTATCAAATTTAGAGATAACACAAAATTAACAAATGCTTGTAACACATTTGGATTCCAAGGTTGGATTCAAAAATGAGAATAAGTTTCCTTTAATAAGATGGAATTTGATAAAGATAAATGTATTCATTCTCTTCTACTGTAGTTCAAAAATGGAGGAGGTATATATGATAGCAGTTTTGTAAAACTTTTATCTTATAGAATAAAAAAAATGAGGCAGAGCACAACAAACCAAGAAGAGATCCTTTATTGCTACTACCCAACACCTATGCAAAATCAGGAGGACAATAAAAACCAGGAATATAATGACTAGTTATAAAAAGGCATGGCAATATTATTATTAATGCCATACAAAATATATTCTTAGCTTGAACTCTAGAACAATGAAAAGCCTCATCTGAAATTCTCAGGCAAGAACAAATGACTTTTTCTAACTTTCAACACTGGTCAAACTTAACAGACAAAAATGAAGGTTATTATTAAGCACATTTGTAGTATTGGAGCTATCCATCTTTATGGATGTAACACATTTTTCTCCATCAAAATAACTCAATCAAGTAAATATCACAAACACTATTATCACTATTTTAAACATTAGTCAGATTTAGGTTTTAAGTCATGAAAATCTTTTAATTATTAGAGCTTACCAAATATAAAATGGGCTGACTTTAAAGGAAAGGTGTTTACTGGTCTTAAAATTCTTTGTTTAAGTCTGAATGCTTTTCCACACCTTTATCTAATTAATAGTTGAACTATATGGCCTACAAGGCTCATTCCAACTCTTAGATTCTGGAGTTACAGGAAGTCAAGGGATTTAGTCAATTTCATATGTGTATGTGTGTATGTATATATGTATGTATGTGTATATATATATATATATATATATACACATCTGAGTATGTATAGTCACAACTGAAATTTGAATAAGGATTTCTCCTGATTTTACTTCTGCCAGTCCACAACTACTTTAATAAAAGTTTTTATTCTGTAAAACTTGAACTCAGTAAAATGGTTGTCCCCAAGGAAGAGAGGTAACATATGGCCTTGAGAGCACAGGTTCCCCATCCCTGAACTATTCTATATTTTGTTTTTTATTTTTAATCTTATTATTTATTTTATTTATCTTAGAAAATGAATGAGTGAGTAAATGAATGAATGAAAAGGCATTTATTAAATTCTTATGATATGTCAAGTACTGGGCAAAGTAATGGGAATACAAATATAATAATAAATAATGTTCATAATCTTAAGAACTTGGATTCTATTAAGACATATGACACACATAAGAAAGTGGTATTCAAGGAAGGTTGTGCTTTGAAGATGGTAAGTGGGGCCACTGGAAGCCATAGTTTGATGTATCACTTCCAGAAGAAATAACAGAGTTGAATTGATCACGTTTCCATAACTAGAGTGCGAGGGGGAAGTCTTTTAGGAAGCAGATTAAGGAGTAGAATGTAACATGGCTAGGGCATGGGGGACTCTAGAAAGTTCTAGAAATAAAAGTTAAGGCTTCCATGGCATGGTTTTTGGTCTGGGGAATAAAGAACAATTCAGATAGACAATGAAATGTCCCTAGACCAGAGTATTGAGAGATTTCATTGTTCATTAATTTCAGTCATTTACAACTCACCATGACCCTTTTTGGTTTTTCTTGGAAAAGATTTTGGAGTGGCTTGTCATTTTCTTCTCCAGTTCATGTTACAGATGAGGACACTGAGGTAAACACCTTTAAGTGACTTGCCCTGGTCACACAATTCATAAGTATCTAAGGCCAGACTTTAATTCAAGATGAAAAAATGTCCTGACTTTAAGCCCAGCACTCTATCTACTTTGCCCATTAAGATATTAGGCTAGGTTATATTTAGGAGATGGTACAGTACTTCCAAAGATCCTGAAATACTTAGTACCAAAAAAGCATTTTCCTTCAACATCTTTAATATTTCACTGATGTTAAATAACTGCTAATCATGATATATCAAAATCTCAAAGCAGTAGAAATTACAAATATCCCCAAAGTCAACGACAGGCTATGGAATGTCAACAATGAAGAATTGCTTGAGAGCTGTGGTATAACAGGTATCAGTGAGGACATTTATGGTTGGAAATGAAAGCGGATCATTCATATATTGACTCATATATAACAAGTGGACAACTTGATCCGTATAATGATTCCTCTGAGAGAATAAAGCAAGAGGAAAATATTTAACACTTTGGCAGATATGCTATGAAGGTTTCTTGGCAAACCATGGATCACATAAGGATATGTGAATAGGTAGAGAACTGTATCAATGGAGTACCCAGTGATAAAATCCCGATATACTGAAATATCAAAGAGCCTTAACACCCATCAATAATGCCCCTAGTTTTATTTGTAATGCATTGTCTATACTTATTATCCTATGGGGATGAAGAAATGAACAAACACATGGTTTAACTCTATCAATCTTTTTGAAAGCAAACACTTATTATCCAAAAAACCAACTAAAATCTGTTTGTGTGTAGACTATGCTATAATCAGTCTTTTTTTTCTCATTCATGCCAAATTCCCAGTTAGCAGGAAAGGTGAGATGTAATGACTGTGAACTTTAAGCCTTACTGCCACCTAGTGAAACAACTATACAATCTTTGGAATTGCCCTTAAAAGTACTTGAACGTGCTGCTATGGCATATTACGATTCTAAGGTTTATTTTCACCTAGTCTGCCTCCCCTTTGCCCATAGATCAGAATTTAAGAGAACAAAATGCCTAAAAAACTAATTCCATCTAAGTGTTTATGATCCAATAATCTTTTATCCAAATCCCTTATACTCAAAAGAAATATGTTCATTCCTTTACAAAACTTAGTGGCATATGGAATAAAGCACTGGACTTAAATTCAGGAAGGTCTGAATGTGAATCTTGCTTAACAAGATTATTAATAAGTTATATGACCCTGGGCAAGTAACTTCCTCTTTCTCAAACTCAGTTTCCTCATTTGTAAAAAGGCAGTATTAATAGTACCTAAGTCTAAGTGTTGTTGAGAGGATCAACTGAGTTAACATGTATAAAACACTTTTATAACCTTAAAATGATATATAAATCCAAGGAAGGGCAGCTAGGTGGTGCAGTGAGTAAAGCGCTGGGGCTGGAGTCAGGAGGATCTGAGCTCGGTTCTGCTCTCAGACACTTAACACAAAAAAAAACTAGCCGTGTCACCTTGGGGAAGTTACTTAACCCCAATTGCTCTCCAAAAGGCAAAAAAAAAAAAAACCAAAAAACAAAAAAAAAAAACATAGAATAAAATTAAAATAAAAAATAAAATAATTCAAGCAAATATTTTTCATTATATTCATCTAATCATATATGAAACACATACCTACATAGTGTTTAACATATTCTAGGTAAATTGTGCATGAGTTCTTTTGAGCAAATTATCTCGCTTTTATAATGGGACCACCACAATCTGACTTTTAGCCTATATTACTCATTAAGCAGTGGACAGATGGAGGTCAGTTGTCTGGCACTGTTTATTCAAAAGCTCATACCATAACTTGGCATCATCAATTTTTATGTTGTATTGTCATCATTGCCTTTGGGTCAGGTAATTGCAATAACTGGAACTAATGGCCATAGCCTCTCTCTAATAAGAAAAGTCATTTATCTTCCCAGGTGAAAAGATCAGGTCTAACTCTTCTTTCATGGTCTAACAACAACTTATATTTCCATCAGCAACCCTTTAGAATTTTCCCAATGCAATATCTGGAATACCTTCCATGAAAATATTTCTTTCTTTCCTTCTTTCTTTTCCTTTCTTTCCTTTTTTTCTTTCCTTCATTTCTTCTTTCTCCTTACCTTTCCTTCCTTCCTTCCTTCTTTCCTTCTTTCCTTCCTTCCTTCCTTCCTTCCTTCCTTCCTTCCTTCCTTCCTTC